>NW_022109491.1:15229990-15245997 GCF_000313985.2 Echinops telfairi | reverse complement strand
AAGAACTTGATCCTGAGGAATATCAAAGTGAGGGAAGGGGTCCTTAGTAGTTGTGTGTGTATGTGTGTTTGAATTAAAACCTCACCAGCTTTACAAAGACAAAGTTATAACTGGTTCTCAAGAAACAACAAGAAGCCACCTCCTCATCTAAGTTTCCAGATCACTTAGCATCAGCCATGCAATCTTTTCCCAAAGTCATTACACTAGTGATATTTTTTTTTCTCCAGTAAACACCTGGGTGATCTGTACGGCTTCAATCCTAAAAACAAGGACATTAACTTCTCAGGTGGATGGAATCAAGCAGGACTGCACTGAATGTTAGATTACCTTAGGATGTGACCAGCAGCCCAAGAAAGCCAAACCCTGGACCGTGAGGAGCAGCACAGAGGGGAGGGAAGATAAGCCAGATCATACATCAAATACCTAACATAAGGACACAAGGAAATGCTCTTTTCTTAGGACAGATATGCATAAAGTATTTAGGAGTGAAGTGTCACCACATCTGCATGTAATTCTCAAAAGGCTCAGCAAAAACAAGAAAGGGTACATAGAAAAGTTTGTGAAAAAAATCTATCTTTTCATTCCATTTTTCCATGAACCTTTTGAAGTCTCCTCATATATATGGATATAAAACAAATTTAACAAAATGTTAATAACTGGTAAATCTAGGTAGAGGGCGATGAGGCTTTATGATACTATTCATGTAACTTTCTGAAAGCTCCTTAATCCAGGTTATCATTACATTAAGATTTAACACCTTATTTGTTTTCCCTTCTGACCCAATTCAAATTTGTGCTAGTTTTCAATGTTTTCTGCTTTCTTTTGGATTGAGATTTTTCTGTTTTTGTTGTTGTTTTGGTTATGATTTTCTTTATTTGAAATCCAGGATAGGTACACATACAGAGGCAGTAACTAGAACTTTCTTAGGGTTATGGCAAAGGAGGTTACAGGAAATGGGAACCTGGCGGGTACCACAATGAAGAAAATGTTTTATAATTATTGGTGATGACGACTGCACAACTCTTTAAAATATTTAAACTACTGAATTGGATGGTATGTGAATTATGTATCAATAAACCCCTAAACATTTTAATAACATGGTAAGTGAAAAGTTGACACAAAAATGCCTCCCTGCATTTAAAAATGAATTAGCAAGAGAAGTTATCATAGGCAGTTAGTCACCCTCTACACCAAGTTGATAAGTCCCTGAGAAATACATAATTAAGAGAATTTTGATGTTATTTTTGAACATTTATCTAAATGTTGTTGGACAACTTTGACATTTGTAAACCTACTAGCATCAACAGATTTTACCCAAATACCAACTTTTAAAGGTAAACTTATTTTCTCTTAATAGGGAGAAGCAGTATGGATAAATAAAGTTTATAGACAGACTTATTATTTTAATTATTTAGTTTCCTAAACTTTAATCAGAACTGTGAGGCAGCAAGATTGATCAAAATGTTTTATTTCCACCCACTCTTATCCCTAAAGAAGAGTCTATCCAATAACAAAAAGGAGGAAAACAAAATAAAAATGCCTCCAACTGTGTAAGTATACTTCTAAGAGAGACCTAACTTTAATCAAGGTATTTCTTCAGAAGCTTCTATGCACAAAGCTCCACAAGGAATTCAAAGTACAAAGACTGGAACTGGTATCCCTGGGGGCTACAATTTTGTTGGAGAAGGCAAGCATACAGAAAAATGAAAGAAAAAGAATAGTTGGCTATGACCTCCCAGCTCCCTACTCCTAATGCCTCAATTTAAAGCCTTGCCCCCTAGCAAGGTTATTACAGTCTCCTGATTCATTACTCTGTCTATGCACCACCTCTCTAAACCAAGCCCGCCAAGCTAGGTGCACTCTGGAAGCCCCTAAGAAGCTATAAAAAAATCCAATACTTGGGGTTCCTCCTCCAAATGACCTAAGCTTAGTGTGTGTGGCCCGGGCATTGGCATTTCTAAAAACTCTCCAGGTGATTTCAATATGCAGCAAAGTTTGAGCACCAACAAGCTCAACAAACCTCTGTGCAGGTGTAAACTACATGCTACTCTCCTGCACGAGAATCTCAGAACACTCTCCATGAACCACACAACTCTGTAACCTTTTACAATGATCTCCAAAGCCTTTCTCAGTGTCTTCAAAGCTACCCCTGTAGCCCCACTGTCCAGTATTACTCTTCACTCTACTCCAGCCACAATGAACTTGCAATTCGGTTCTGTGCCATCACAGGATACTTCCTATGCCTAAAAGGCTCTCCAAATTCATGGGCACTGTAATAGGCTGGGTTTTCTAGAGAAACAAAGCCAGACGCGACCTAGCCCAGTCCAACTCCAGTCCACGAGTCAAGAGGCGAGCTGGAAGCCACTCTAGACTTGCACAGCTGTCAGCCAATGAAGCAAGAAGATAAAAGGGGAAACTGGAAGATCGCAGGGTGATGGGTGCAGTGGCATGGGTCCCAGGTTGGCAGGTACATGGCAGGGTGAAGATGGCTCCCAGGGTCAAGAGGTCACATGGACCACCAGCTCAGTCCCAGAAGCCAGACACAGGATTCAAGCAAGAAGGAAGAAGTGGAGAAGAAGGCCAGTTCTCCAGAGCATCTCATATGAATAGGCCACACCCCCTAAGAAAACGTCATTAGGCTATAACCTGATTGAGAAGTTGGATTCTACCCATACATTCTGACAGGTGTAACCAAGGTTGAGAGAAAATCTAATTATCTAAAACTCAATGCCATGGAGTTGAAACTGACTCATGGCAACTACCCATGTGAGTTTCCAAGACTGTTAACCGAAGCAGAATGCCCCATCTTTCTCCCTCAGAGTGGATGGTGATTTCGAACTGTGGATCTTGTGGATCACAGGACAACCTGTAACCACTATGCCACCAGGGCTTTAAAAGAACCAGTTTAAAAGTCCCTTTTTTTTAAAAAAGCCTCAAAACTAGCTCCCCTAAATAGAGATTTGCTCCCTCCTCTTGTAATCAAACCATGACCCAGCTCGAATTTGACACTGACCATGAAGGTGCCTTGGTGGCATAATGGTTACACACTGGGCTAAGTGAAAGGTCCATAGTTGGAAACCACCAGCAGCTCCACAGGAAAGGAGACAGATAGGGCTTTCTACTCCCTGTCTCAGACACCCACAGGGGCAGTTCTACCCTGCCCTATAAGTGAGTCAGAATAGACTTGCTGGCAGTGAGTGAGTGGGAAGTGATGTAAACTAATAGACAGTGTGTTCCTCCAGGGCAGAAATCACATGCAATTTATCTCAAGCCCAAGTGTCCAGTAATGGCTAAAACACAATGAATGTTCAATAACTGTTTGCTAAATAAATGGACAGCACACACTGATAGAGTAGATGAATAAAAATATGGAAAAGACAAAAGGCAATTCAATAAGAAATGCCTTATCAATTATTAGGCAAAATCTGACTCTGAAAGTACAGCAAGGAGAATCCTTCAGGCAGATAGTGAGGAAAGGCCCCATGAATACAGTGGGACTTATTCTCAAGTAGCAAAGGAAGAAAATTATCCAGAAGAGCCAAGAAAGAGTGACTCCTTGCTTCTTGTAACTCCTACGATCTTTCCTGTCTCATTAGCAATTTTCAAAGGCTACCTTATGATAGCAATGATCTATGTACAGATATTTATGCTTCTCTTATCTCCCTTTTATATTACAAATTCTTTAAGGACAAGCTCTAGGACAATGGTTTTGAACCTTCCTAAGGCTGTGATCCTTTATTACAGTTCCTCATGTTGTGGTGATCCCCCAACCATAAAACTATTTTCATTGCTACTTCATAACTGTAATTTTGCTACAGTTAGGAATTGGGCGACCCCTGTGAAAGGGTCATTCAACCCCCAAAGGGGTCGTGACCCACAGGTTGAGAACCACTGCTCTAGGTCATTCTTACTCCCAGAGTATAGTTGTTTAGTAATCCCTGCTGCATAAGTGGAAAAAAAATTAAAGTGGCATTATACCTTTAGTAACAACACAGGATGCCCAACCTAAGATATACTCCCCAACGTAGCAAGTATTAGAATTACAATAAAGCACACCTGAGACACAATTTTTACCTTTCTTTAACTATATCTTAACCATTAGCAATATGTACATAGCATATGTGTGTAATGTGATTGCCAATGAGGAATAGACTATAGATAAGAAAGAAAAATGACAGATCAGGACTTAAAGTGTATTTTTAAGAGGAAAGAAATACTGAAGTTAAAAAAAAAAAAGAAATGCTTAAGTAATAAATAAGGGATTTCCAGTGAAGATGGTGGTACAGATGCTATTACAGAAAAACCCTTTTCAATAATAACAAGAGAAAAACCTGAAGTCCTGAAGCTCTTAAACAAAAGAAAAATGGCTAAATGAGTTGAACCCACACATAATGAGAACATGAAGCCTGGTGAATTCTCCACATCTCGGAGTTGTACTTGTGGACAGAAGGGACTGATTGGGCGAGGCCACAGTACTCCACAAGAGGCTGTTGTAGTGGGGATTGAACCATCCTGGTTCCCCAAGGCTCCCAGATACATGAGGGGGTCACATTTGCCAGTAGGCTAGGGTTACCAGAGTTTTATCTTCCTTTCTTCCTATCAGAAAAGGAATTCAAAGGAACGATTCGTAGGTATTTTCAACTGATGGGGAAAAAAGACCAAGAGAACTACGGAAAGCAAAAACTATAGGGAAATACTACAAGAGTAATCTGACAAAATAAATGTCTACGTACCCATGAAAGACCTTCAAAATACATTAATCTTTAAATAAAAAACATGTGTCCTAGCCATTACTGGGCACTTGGGCTGGAGGGTAAATGCACATGATCTCTGTCCTTGAAGAATGCACAGTCTATTAGAAGAGATAGAAATGTAAATATCGAGCCACCCAGTTGAATCTTGGTCAAATGTACCGAAACTTTTCCTATGCTTCGTAACACGTCTGTACTTCAAATAAAAACCAGTTTTACCACACATACAAAAAAAGAAATATAAATATCAAAATAACCAAAATGTTTATATATTTGCAGAGAGAAGTAAGCAACACTGTAGTAAAGGTAGGAGCCTTCAACACACCACTTTTAAACACTTAGAAACTTACCTAACAGTCACATAATACGCAATAATGGAACATTCTCCAGAATACACACTATGTTAAATCGCAACACAGGTCCCAATAAATTTAAGAACATTAAGATATTACAAACTATCTTGTCAGTTCACAACACTATAAAATTGCAAACCAATAGGAGGATCAAGGGAATAAAATCAAATATGTGCACATTAAACAACACCCTGCTTAAAAGTTGTGGCATAATTAAAGAAATGAAGAAATAAACAAGAATGAAAATACAGCATACAAAAACTATGGGGCACAGGTCAAGCAATATGCAGGGGGCAACTTACAGCAATAAATGCACACATCAAAAAAGAAGAACCAAAATCAACACTTTAATCCAATACCTCAAACAACTAGAAGAACCACAAAATAAACTTAGGCCACCTGCAGAAAAACATTAAATGGATCAGAAATCTAACAAAGGAAAAGGAGATGCTAATATCAAGAATAAGAAATGAAATGTTCATTCACGACAGAAACTGAGATAATACAAGTAACACAATACAACGAAAGTCTATAATCCCAACCAATTTGAAAACCTAGAATAGGCAAATATCTAAGAATAAACTAACACTGAAGTAGAAAAACTGAACAGACCCCTAATAAAAGAAAAAAATAATCAGTTCACTAAGAAATTCCCAAACATCCAGTGTCAGTCAGAGACACAAATTCAGAGAAACTCGTATGTGTGTAAGAAAGAACTTTATATACAAGAGTAGTTGAATACTGAGATAACATCCCAGCACAGTCCAGATCAAGTCCTTAAGTCTGATACTAGCCCATATGTCCTCTTCAGACTCACGAAATACATGCAATGACACAGAATGCAGGAAGGTCACGGGCCAGTGGGTTGGAAGTCTTGTGGATCCAGTGGCACTGTAAGCATCTCAGCACTGGCAGGGGTCTCCACATGGCTTCTCGGGCTCTAGAGTTTTGGCTCCATCAGCCTCTCTCCATGTGTCTTGTCATCTAGACTGTCTCCCAGGGAGTGAGCAGAGAGAGCCAGTGTCCTCTGCCTCCAAAGAGGAATACCGGAGTTCCCAGAATCCTCAAGAGAAGGCCATGCCCACACAGAGCTATGATCTGATTGACAGATTGGACTCCACCCCTTCACTCTGAATCCTTAGACTGAAACCAGATTATATAATTACCATACACCCGCAAAGAAAGTCCAGAACCCTAAGGCTTCACTGGTGAATTCTACCAACCATTCAAAGTACTACTTGTACTCTACTATTCCAGAATGTTCAGAACAGCAAACTTCTGAATTCACTTTATGAAGCAAGCAGAACCGATACCAAAACCATGCAAAGACCAGTATCTTTCATGAGCATACAGGGAGCACAAAAAAACAAAACAAAACAAAAAAATGGAATCTCCACTCCCACTTCCCAAAGCTATGTATTTAATTTTTTTTTTATAAAACAACCTTAACACCTTCAAAATTCTCTCCATTACACTTAATATATTTGTCAAATCTGTGATTCCATTCTTTGAAACATTTTTCAAACTCATCTGTTTAGATGGCTGACAGCATCTCCCTCATTTTTTTCTCCATCAAATCGCTGTCCTATAATATCCCTCTACATTCGCAGAAACAAAAAGAAGTTGCATGGCGCGAGGTCAAGTGAGTTCAATGTGGTACATGGGGCAAGAGAAGCATGCTACTGTTGGTTTTTGCTAAAAACTGGCGCACTGAGTTGGCTGTGTGAGCAGGTGCACTGTTGTGGCAAAACCAGTCCTGTCTGCCACAAATCAGACCTTTTTTGTCACACACTGTTCCGCTATCTGTTCAGAACCTCTACTAGAAAGCTTAATTAGCAGTCTGACCTGGTGGAACAAACTCCAAATGCACTATCTGCAGAGCTATTTTCCAGGGTTTTTTAGGTAAACCTCTTAGATGTAAAAATACCCTACACAAAATCGTAGTCAATAGAATCTAAAAATATATTCTAAACAAATAAATACATCATATGATCAAATGGAATTCATGCCAGATAAGCAAGGATGGTTCCACATTAGAAAACAATCAATGCAGTCCACCATATAAGTTAGATAAAAACTAGATGCTCACATGAACTGATGCAGCAAAGACATTTGGCAAAACCCAACACCCATTCCTGATAAAAACACTCAATAAAATGGAAGATAAACTCTTCAACATAAAGGCATATAAGGAATGTACACAAAACCAGTAAGTCACTACCTTTCACTCAATGGGGAAGAAATTGAAAAGCATTCCCCCTGGGAATGGGAGCCAAACATGTGAGAAATCTTTAATGTCCACTATTTTATCTGTCTAGTTTCCGATATCAATTGCAATGACTACATAGAAACTTATAGACAAAATTCACTATTAAAGCATTTACTAAAGAAGTTAACAAATTGTAATGTCAGTGAGAAATGCTCAAGTGAGTTGTTTACCAGGAGTTAAACCAAGTCGCAGGTCTGCTAATAAATGCCTAAAGGAGCATACCACTCTGCTGCAAGCCTTAACTTGTAGGCATTCAGCTCAAAAACTCCATGGGTCAGTACACCAAACTCCCTGAATTAGGTGCTCAGAGGCACCCCACTCAGTAAGTCTCTGCCTGAAGGCACTCAGCTCCACTTCTGGGGGTCAACAAGTCCAACTTTCCCAATTAAGTGTCCAGAGGTTCCCTACTAAGTTACCTTCTATTTTGTGGAGACAAGCCAGCCTCCTAACAAACACCAGAACAAACACACTCAACTTGCTCCACGGGTTGGGAAGTCCACTCTGTTCCTTGCCCTAGCTTCTAGTTCTGGTGCTGCTCCTCTGATGTTATAGGTGTCATCTGGATCCCGAAGGTTCACTGCGCAGGGATCTCTAGCCCAGAGGACACCCATTCCACCCCGGGCTTTTGCTGGTCATGAGATTCCCTGTTCCTGCTTCTCAGAAGGCTCATTTTATACACAGTATCTGTGGGAGTTAGAGTAAAGTGACCAGATTTTAACATTGGTAAAGCGGGACACCATTGATAAAACTCATATCCTGGCAAAATCGCCATATGGCAGCCGAAAACCGTATACCCTGGCTTGTCGTGCATTCTTTCCAAAAATCGGGACTTTTTAAAATGCCGTGGGACGCGGGGAAAAATTGTTAAAAATTGGCACTGTCCCGCCAAAAGCGGGATGTCTGGTCACCTTAAGTTAGAGACTGCCTGGAAAAGCTATAGTAAATAATTCACTGCCCTTTATACACAGATGTCATTTATCATTACTCTTATTCAATATTATACTGAAAATCTTAGAGCTATTAAATAACAAAAAGAAATCAAAGGCATCCAAATTGGCAAAGTAGTAGTAAAATTCTACTTACAAATGGTATGATTCTATACATACAAAACCCCAAAGACTCAACAAGAAACTTGTTGGAATGAATGGAAAGATTCAGCAGCATAGCTGGGTACAAGATTAACATACAAAAATCCATCATAATCCTATATGCTAATGAAAAGAGCTCTGAAAAGGAAATCACAAAAACAATACCATTTACAATAGCCACCCAAAGATGAAATGCTTAGGAATAAACCTAACAAGAGAAACAAAAGACTTGTGCAAAGAAGTCTATTTAAAATACTACTACAAGAAACCAAAGGAGACCTACATAAATGGATGACTATTCCATGTTCATGGATGGAAATACTTTAACATTGTAAAAATGTCAATACTGCCCCAAGCAATCTATAAAAATGCAAAATTTTTCATTGAATACTTTTATTGAGGGCTCTTACATCTATCACAATCCATGTATTCATCCATTGTGTCAAGTACATTTGTACATATGCTGCCATCATCATTTTCAAAGCATTTTCTTTCTACTTGAGCCCTTGATAGCAGCTCATTTTCCCCCTCCCTCACCTGCCCCCCTCCCTTATGAAATCTTGATAAGTTATAGATTATTATTTTCATATCTTACATCATCCTCTGTCACCCTTCACCCACTTTTCTGTTGTTCATCCCCCTGGGAGGGGGTTATAATGTTGATCCTTATGACCGATTTTCTCCCTTTCTCCCCCAACCTTCCCCTGTCTTCCTGGTATCTCTATTCTCATTGTTGGCCCTCAGGGATTTGTATCTATCCTGGATTCCCTGTGTTGCAAGCTCTTATTTGTAACAGTGTGCATGTTCTGGTCTAATCCGATTTGTAAAGTAGAATTGAGGTCATGATAGTGGGGGGAAGGAAGCATTAAAGAATTAGAGGAAAGTTGTGTGTTTCATCAGTGCCATACTGCACCCTGACTGGCTCATCCCTTCCTTGTGACCCTTCTGTGAGAGGATGTCCACTTGTCTACAGATGGGCTTTGCGTCTCCACTCTATTCTCCCACCCCCCCCTTTCACATTGGGTATGATTTTGTTCTGGGTCTTAGATGCCTGATACCTGATCCCACTGACACCTCATGATCACACAGGCTGTTGTTATGCTTCTTCCATGTGAGCTTTGTTGCTTCTCAGATAGATAGGCTGTTTGGTTATCTTTAAGTCTTTAAGACCCCAGAGGCTATATCTTTTGACAGCCGGGCACCATCAGCTTTCTTCACCACATTTACTTATGCACCCATTTTGTGTCAGGAAGGTGAGCATCACAGAATGCCAATTAGAACAAAGTGTTCTTGTGTTGAGGGAGTACTGTATATACTCGAGTAAAAGCCGAGTTTTTCCAGCATATTTTAAATGCAGTTTTGTGGTAAAATTAGGTGCCTCAGTTGATATTCAGGTCAGCTTATACTCGAGTATATACACGGTACTTGAGTGGAGGCCCAATATCCATCTGCAAACTTAATTCTTAACATAGATATAAGCACACAGATCTAAAATAATGCAATTCTGATCCAAATTCATGTACTATTCTTTAAAGAGATGGCAAAACTAATCACCAACTTTATATGGAAAAGAAATAAGCACAAGATAAGCAAAGCACTACTAAAGAAATTATGAGGCTTCTCACTTGACCTCAAAACCTACTACACTGCCACAAAACTCATCACAGGCTGGTATTAATATGAGAGGTACATAAACCAATGGAACAGAATCAAGAACCCAGAAATAAATCCACCCACCTACAGACATAATTATTGATAAAGGGCCAAAACACATTATATGAAGAGTCTCTTCAAACAAATGGTGCTGGTAAAAATAATTTTCATTTGCAGAAGAATCAAATAGGACCTATACCTCCCTCCAGACACAAAACTTTACTCAAGATGGATTAGAGATCTAAATGTAAACTCTCTACCTATAAAGATCATTGATCAAAAAAAAGGGGGGGGGGGAACAAGGACAAATTTAGTGGTCCTAATACATGGCATAAACACACCATCAAATATAATGGAAAAAAAATACACACATCAGAAGACAAAATAGATGACTTGGACTTCATTTTTTTTAAAAAGATGCATTAAGTTTTGTGCATCAAAAGATTTCACCAAAGAAGTAAAAAGAGAATCCACTGAGTGCGAAAAAAATGTTGGCAATGACATATCAGACAAGATACTAATTTCTACAATCTACAGAAAATGTCAACACCCCAACAAGAAAAAGACTAATAGCCCAATTTTAAAACAGGTAGAGGATATGAAGAGTCAATTTACCAAAGATATACAAGGGTAGCCACCAAACATCTGAAAGAAATGCTTGCAATCACCAGTCCTTTGAGGGATGAAAATCAAAACAACAATGAAATACTACCTCATACAGGCATTGACGACAAAGTTTGAAACAGCTGAAACCAACAAAAGCTCAAGGGAGTGAGGAGAAATTGGAACCCTCACACGTGGCTCGCTGGACTGTGAAACAGCCTAATGACTGTGGGAAACAGTATGGCACGTCCTCCAACAACTGGGACTGGAAATGCTGTAGGACTCAGCAACTGCACTAGTTGGCATATATGGACATAAGCAATATGCATGAGCAGATCCATGTTCATCGCAGCACTAGTCCAGAGATGGAAACAGCTTAAATGTGCATAGATGGGAGAAGGTATAAATCATGTCTGATATATACACCCAACAGAATACTATGCATCCTTAAGGATTAGTGATGAAACCGTGAAACACTTCATGACATGAATGGATTTGGAGGACAGTATGCTGAGTGAAGTTAGTCAACCACAAAAGGACAAATATGAGAACTGTGTTTTTTAAAATTAAAAAGTCAAGTGAACGTTTTCATACCACTCTGATGGTTAACTGGGAGAAGGCTGGCTTTCTACTCCTGTAAATAGTCTCAGAAACCCACATGGGGTGTCAATGACTCTATGGCAGTGAGTTTTTATGGTTACCAGGGATGGAAAGGGAGGGGAAGGGATAGGCTAAAGAGTAAGATAGGTGTTAACTTGGGTAAAGGGGAAGGCAATATACCACAAAAGAGAGATTTGGGGGGTGGGTAACAAGTGAAGGTAAGGGGAAACTTGATACGTGATTTAAGTTGTTGAATTAAAAATGATGATCTGATATGTAACTTCCCTAATTCATAATAAAAAGTTAAAAAATAATGAAGAAAAGGAAGATGTCAAATTTTTTGCACAGTGAAAGAATTAGATAAAAAATTTTAAAAGCGAAACCAAGAGCTTCAGTTGCTTGTCAACATGGACCCAAAGCCTGGACACTTTTCTAGTTCAAAGGCAGACTGGAAGCAGTGAGATGCTACTGCTATATATGTGAAGGGAAAAAGAAAAGGACCATGCCATCCCCACCAAAAGCAAACACTGCCAACGACTCGATTTCAACTCATAGCAAACCTGTATGAGAGGGTAGAACCGCCCCAATAGGTTTCTGAGAGGTTTCTCTTTGAGAGTAAAAAGCCTCATGTTTCTCCTAGGGAGCAGCTGGTGGTTTCAAACTGCAGACCTTGAAGTTTGCATCCCAACATGAAACCACGTCCCACATCAGGGATAATCCAAATGATCTAGAACCTTCTTCCACAACTGCAGTTACTGCTACAATTAACAAATGCCAACCATAACTAACAAATGCCAGTGCCATCAAATGTTTCTGTTAATGTCAGAACAAATTCTTATAATTTGTGGATTTTTTAATGGATGTATAAAACAGAAGCAAGGATAGTGAGACTTCATCTTATATACTTTGTGTGTGAAACTAACACTGAGAGAAATGTGATGAGAACCATATTCCCTAACTTACAACAGAATTAATCTGGAAAGCTGGTATTCCACGGTAGGAAAGCCTCCACTTTGATAAGTCAGAGGTAAAGTCCAAGTACATTATCCTGCTTTAAAAATCATTCCCACAGATTCTCCCTGTAACAGGTATGCTGCCTTGAAATGAGCACATGGTTGATTATATCTCCCTATAGAAGCAGACATTATCCTTTTGCTCTCTTCGCACCATGACACCCAACAGCCCTCCCCCTGGACCGTCCCCCAATGCAGATATTAGGTTTCCTCACCTGTGAGCTCAGGGACCTTAATGTAGGTACCACGCAAACCTTGTGAGGCATTAACTAGTGAATATGCATGTTTAAGGATATTTATAAATATCCCAAGATGGTAAAGGCTCGCTCTCAATTCTCCCAGTTCCAAGTGGTCCAACAAAAGAAGCTGAGGTGAGCATGCTACCATAAAATGTGTCTGACTCATACTCTTACAGAAGGGCTGTGGGGAGAAGACCAGCCAGTCAGGGTGCAGTGTAGCAATGATGAAATATACAACTTTCCTCGAGTTCTTAAATGCTTCCTCCCCCCATTATCATGATCCCAATTCTACCTTGCAAATCTGGCTAGACCAGAGGATGTACACTGGTACAGATAGGAACTGGAAACAGGGAATCCAGGGCTGATGATCCCTTCAGGACTAGTGGTGAGAGTGGATACTGGAAGGGTGGAAGGAAGGTTGGGTAGAAAAGGGGAACCAATTACAAGGATCTACATATAAGCCCCTCCCTGGGGGACAGACAACAGACAACCTGGGTGAAGGGAGACAACGGATAGTGCAAGACATGACAAAATAATAGTAATTTATAAGTTATCAAGGGTTCATGGGGAGAGGGGAGGGGAGTGGGGAGGGAGGGGGAAAAATGACGAGCTGATATCCAGGGCTCAAGTAGAAAGCCCTGGATATGTTTTGAGAATGATGATGGTAACAAATGTACAAATATCCTTGACACAATGGATAGATGGATGGATTGTGATGAGTTGTACGAGCCCGCAATAAAACGGTTTTTTTTAAATGGGTCAAAATGGAGAGACAAATAAAAGATCAAGAACCTCTAGATGTTTATGTTAAGATTACCCTACAAAATTCATTAGAACTATAGCAGCCTCTTCTTTTACAAAATCGTATTAAAAATATAAAAGCTCTTAGCGCATAGTTCAGTTGTCTAACATTTATACGTCTCAGTTATTCATGCATAAATTTCTCTGTTAATCCTTTTGATTTTAGGGTTGTCTTTATAGATAAAGTATTTCACATGAGTATTTTTAATAAGTTGAGCATAACCTACTTAGATTTTATTTAACAATAATTCTCTTATGGCCAGTCTAGTCCATCCACATTTGTTTAACACTGTACCAATAAAAATCTTAAACTGCTTTCTTAATAAAAAAAAAGTGTCTTGACTCCTTTATTTTACTCTCCTATCTCTTACCCTCTATAACTTTACTATAATCTTTATAAATTATCGCTATACATTTGCACCTTCTGACCCTTCGGTTGTTAGAGGCTGGCTTCCTCTGACAACTTTGGACATGTATTCAGGAATAATCAAATTCAAAGCAAACTCATTCTCATCAATTCTGACTCATAGGGATGCTGTAGGTCAAGGCAGAAGTGACCCGTTATGCTACAGCAAAGTGTGGTTGAAGAAACCAGATGACGCCCAGCTATCAGAAAGAATGGTGTCTGGAGTCTAAGTCTTATCTTCTAACCGTCATCTTAGTGAGGCATCAACTTTTACTGTGAACACCTGGTTTGCAGATGGTTCTGGACAACAGTGGAAGTACAAAATCCATTTGCATAGATTGTCTCAGGTGAATCCCTCCAATATGTTCAGGTGTGAATAGCCTTGCTCTCAGGCTATCGGAAATAGGGAAGGATACAAATACAGAGGAGTCACAAATAGACAAGTGGGATATACTGAAGATAAGTCACCTGTGTACATTGAAAGAATTCACCAAGAGAGTAATAAGAGAGCCCACCGACTGAGAAAACATCTTTATCAATGACACATCAGACAAAGGCCTTATTACTAAAATCTACAATACTTTGCAAGCTTACAATAAGAGAAAACCTAACTGCCCACTGAAGAGGTGGGCAAAGAACCTGAGCAGAAGTTTCAGAGTCTGAAATCCGAATGGCCAATAAACATATGAGAAAATGTTCCCGATCATTAGCCATAAGAGAAATGCAAATCAAAACAACTATGAGATACCATCTAATACCCTCAAAGATAGCCCAATTCAAAAAATTAGAATGCAACAAGTGTTGGAGGGGCTGTGGTGTGATAGGAACTCTCATCCACTGCTGGTGGATCTGTATTATGTACAGCCACTATGGAAATCGATTTGGTAATTTCTAAAACAGATAGAAATTGAGCTACCATATGACCCAGCAATCCCCCTACTAGGCATATACCCAGAAGAGCCAAGAAACAAACCATGGCCAGGGATCTGTGCTCCAATGTTCATTGCGGAGGTGGAAACAACCCAAATTTCCATCAACAGATGAAAGGATTAAAAAACTGTGGTACATACATACAATGGAGTACTACCTGTCGCTAAAAAGCAGTGATGAACGCAGGAAGCATATCGCCGCATGGGAAGAACTGGAGGAAATTATGCTAAGTGAAGTAAGCCAAGTACAAAAGGACAAGTACAACATGAGTCTGCTGAGGTTAAGTTTGTAATAAAAAAGAAAAGAAAAATGCAAAAGGGGCACAGGGAAAAAGCTCCTGTACACAAACACTTCAGGGGTGAGGTCCAAGTACTATGGCAGGGGCCAGACCAAAACCAGGGGTACATATGGTAGCCAACTAAAAAAGAGGTGGGGGGAGGAAAGGGGGAAAAAAAGAGAGCTGTGTGGTGGGGGAATAGTGAACTGACCCACCAAAGGGGAGGATACTGCTTGTATCTCCGCAGGGAGAGGGACCAGACACAAATCCAGTGTTCTGGAATGCGAATGCAGCATGCCCGCATGGAGAGGGGAGCCAGTGGAAGGGCCTGAGGGCTTGGCCCCCATACCAGCTACATGGACAACTGCCCCTCCCCCTGCAGAATTTACTTCAGAGGACGGTACTGAAGCTGCAGCTAGGGGAGAGGGACATGTCTGATCAGAGAACATGGGAGCAAATGAATGGAGAGGAAGAGAGAGTGGAGCACATCCTGGCCCACCAAGTCTTGAGGACGATATTTCCACTGAGAGCAGCCAATCCACAGAATGGACCATATGGCTGGTCCCACTGAGACATGACGTCCCTCGCTGATCCATGGCCCTATGGGGGACAACACTGGAGACTCAGTGCCGGGATTGGCCAGGACTCATCCTGAAACACCAAAGCAAAACACTAAAGACAGAGCAACAGGGAAGGGGTGGTGGAGCAGAGCAGGGAGCTCCAGAGGGAGTGCAAAGGATAGACTCCGGGCCCAGAGCGTGGTATCCCATCGGACGTGACTGGAGGGCACACCTAGAGGTCAAAAATCAGGCGTTAATCTATTTACAGATTTTTTTCTTTTTAAAAAAACTTATTTTATTCTTTTATGGGTCATTGGTTTTCTTTTTCATTGTCATCGCTGTGTTCTCTTCTGTTGCCCTGTCTTGCTATGCCTTGTTTTTTTGGTGTATATTATTATTTCTGCAGATCTATCTAGATAAGATAGGCTGGATGAACAGTCTGGAGGAGAAAACAATGGGACCAA
>NW_022109491.1:15216629-15228739 GCF_000313985.2 Echinops telfairi | reverse complement strand
GATGGATGGATGGATGGATGGATGGATGGATGGATGGATGGATGGATGGATTGTGATAAGAGTTGTATGAGCCACCAATAAAATGATTTTTTTAAAAAAGCTGAGGGGAAAAAGAGTATTGTAAAGTAGATCTTGGCAGATATAGTTAGGATAAAATGGCCCATTTTAAACTTTTTAATATCTTCTGATTTTTTTTGAGGTATTTCTATGTTTTGTTTAGTCATTGTTGTAGCTTTTTTGTTTGCATGCTTCCTGCCTGTGTTTAACTATGCTGCAGTAACAAATAAGCAAAACCTCACACATCTGAGAGTCTTAAAGCAAAGGTTTACTACACTCTACACTGCACACACACTGTACTTTGGCCGGGGATCTGCGTGAGGTCACTCTCTTTCAGAAATGCCCCATCTGGCTATCAGCAGTTGTTTTGATAGAAAGAGAGCAGGGCAAATCATGTACAGGCCCATAAAGATGCTTGCCTAACAGCACTTCCATGCAAATTTCAATACCCAAGGCAACCCCTCAACCACAGCCAATTTCAAGGTGACAGGGAAATACGGTCCTACCACGTGCCCAGAAAAGAGAAGCAAGAGTATTGGAGAACAGTCCTAACCACCACCCCACAGATGCGCTTAGCACCATGTCGACTTGACAGCCACTATCACTGTCACCAGTTATTGAGGGATCTCAGAAAAGCCTATTCAATAACCCTGAGCCAAAAACCGAATGGCCGAAGAAGCAGATACTGGAAAGAAAACACCTTACCAAGCATTTTATTTGTGATGAAGCACAGAAGAATTCACGAGTACTTTCATCATGATGTAAGGAGCATGAAATCTTACAGGCTTAAGTGGGTAAGAATGTGTTGGTACTATTTTGGTAACTCTTGTTACTATTTCTTGTTTACTAGAAATGTTTTGGCATGCCCCTCCTTTGTAACCTGGTGAAGTGCATGTGGTACTACTTTGGTAACTCATTAATATTAGGCATGTAAGATTTCATTGATAACATTGTTTCATTTTAGAGTATATTAAAAAAAAACACTTTTGCACTTTTAGCATTTCACTCCTAAGGCACTTCTTATTTTCCTTTAAGTTCTTAAGGGGTATTCTATGTGGGTTTTCAGCACCTTAACCCTCAAGCTTAAGGAAAGTCTCATATATATATAAGAAAAGCAGAATTGCGTTCTAATCATGGCTTGGGTGTACAACAGCATTGTAACCTCCCAAAGTATTTTCGTGACTAGGTCTCAGGTCCACCATCCATAAGATGAGGGAATTGAGTTAGGTGGCCTCTGACGTTCCTTCCAACTATACTCTCTAGTAACTGTGAAAAACGGGAGGAAGGTTTGGAACCTTCTAGTTAGGAACACAATGCTTAAGTGTCTGGCTGCAGTTTGAACTCACTTGATGACCAGCTACCACAGAAAGATTAACTCAATCTCAAAACCAAACTCACCATCATCGAGTTGATTTCAAAACATACTGACCTTATAGGGCAAAGCAGAACTGCCCCTGTGAGTGTCTAAGACTTAATTCTTTACAGGAGTAGGAAATGCTTTGGGGAGTGTTCTACACTCCTAATGAGTTGCAACAAGTTTGGAATCGACTTGACGGCACACACTGAATGCTGAACAGTGTCAAAGCTTGAAAGTAACGCTTCAAGACTTAACCGTCACAACCACGGTCACGGTAACAGTAACAATCAAGAGTGATCACAGAAGACAGTCAAGTTTACCCAGGGAGAGCACTTGGCATGAAATGTTACAGACATAGAGAGGGAGTAAGAGTGGATAAGTACCTTTTGCTAGCATCTCATGTAACATTCCAGTGGTCATTCAGGGTTAACCGAGGCAGTGCTGAACAAAGTTGAAGCAAGGAACCCCCAGACCTTTTAAACTCTGGATTCATTATCTATCATATTTCAATACCAATGGACTGGGTTTGTCAATCCCTTAAGACTCCACCATAGCATTGCCTAAAGATGTAGAATTTGAAACTTTTTAGGGGGGGGGGGGGACTCCTAGGAGCATGCCACCAGTGATAGATTAGATGGGCACACAGATCCCAACTCACAGCAGAACAAAACACTGCGAAGTCCTGTATCTTTTCAGTAAGAGTCAGCATGTTGGAGTATAGAGGTGCAACTCTTGTGCCAATCCATCTCACCAAGTTCTCCTCCAAACTTAGCTGGCCCTCTGCTCCCCCAAACTCCATGTATTCCCCCAAGGATTGTTCCTTTTTAAAAACTGTTTTATTGACATATGAATCACTTTATCATGTATTGGTCCCTCCTAATGAAATGTCCAATGCAGGTGAGTCAGACACATTTTATTGTAATCCAGAAGGTTTTCATTGGCTCATTTTCAGAAGCAGATCCCTAGGTCATCCCGCTTACTCTGCCTTAGCCTAGAAGCTCCATTAAAACCTGGCCACCATGATAGACCCAGCTAAGATATCAGTGGCACGGTTTCCAGCATCAATCAACATGCAAGCCACTACAATCAGACAAATATGGGTGGTGGATACCAATGATACTCATGTCATCACCTTCAACTTAATAGAAACCCCTGCCCAAATGACCTACCACTATAACTTTGATCACTGTCCCAATAGCATAAGATCATCCCCACAACAAGACTAAGGGAAAACTACTGCTGATTTTTTAAGGACATAACTTCTCTTTATTCTGTCTCAAAAAAGTATGTTACATTTTTGCTGTTGATGTTGAAAATATACATAACTGACAGTGATGTCATTCTTCCAGGGACATAAACTCACTCACTGCCCATTTCCTATGGTTCTAAATTAACATGTTTTCACTTTTGCCCATATAAAAAACCAAACTCACTGTCATCAAGTCAATTCCAACTCACAGAGACCCTATACGATAGGACGAATTGCTCCCATGGCTTTCTGAGACTGTAAACTCTTGGGGAGTAGAAAGCCCCATCTTTTTAACTTCAGAACAACTAGCTGGTGGTTTCACACTGCTGACCTTGCAGTTATCAGCTCAATGCTACACCACCAGGGTTCCTTATTTGACCCCATATACACAGTTCTTAAAAGAACACAATGCTCAAGGCAGACATTTTCAACTAGTTAAGCTAAACTAGTAGGTGATTTTTAATACAACATGAATGGCTACCAATATCTTATTAATGAGTGTTAAAAACAAAGCAACAAATTCTGCTGCATTTTGCTATTTCTACAGCCCCATCTAAGATCTTTACGGAGCTCTCCAATTCTAACACTCTAAGAGCCTACAAACCACACGTGACAACGCTTTACTGTCTCCAACCCTTGCAGAACTAACAGCCTCCTGCTTGAAAACCTAAAACCTGGCAAATATCTTTAGTAAGACTGAGGTATGATTAAAGTGATCCATTTCATTAAGACAAGGCAGTATTTTTAAAAGCTATGATACTATATATGGCTTCACTGACTTCTATAGCTAATTTTTTCCTCCAATTGTTAATCAAAATAATTTCTAATTTTGAAATGTAGACTGCTCAAAAATCAATACTAGTCTTGATTTTCAAGACTTTAAAATTTGAATGAAGTACAAGTTAGACCTCAGGGAGGGAAGGCATATACAGCCCCAATGAGCAAAACCAGAAAGGTTAGCAGTGAAGCATTTAACCATTGCACATCCTTAACAAATAAAAATTTAAATATATTGGAAAGGGTACGAAAGGCTCAAGAGAGGCATGGTGAATGTTATCAAAAGCAAAGACTCCCTTTAAAAAATTTTAAGAAAACATCCTCTGAGTGAGTTAGAAAGGAGCCCTGGTAGTGCAGTTAGGTAAGCACTGGGATGCTAACTGCAAGGCAGAGGGTTCAAATTAGCCAGATGCTCTATCAGAGAAAGCAGCTCCCAGAAAGATATGCAAAGCCTAGGAAACTCTATAGAGTCTATAAGTAGATGGTTGCTCTCAACCAGTCACCTTGTTGACACTGGGTTGAGTTTTCTATTCTTAGTTAGAAGGAACCCTGTGGAAGTTACTAAATAAAGGTCAGCAGTTCGAACCCACCAGCTTCTCCATGAGAGAAAGACAGTGCAACCTGCTGTTGCAGACTACAAGATGAAACCAAACCGACTGCCACTGCGTCAAATTCTGACTCAGTGACTCTATTTAGGGTTTCTGAAATCTTTACGGGAGCAACCAGCTTCTCTCTCGCCCACAGAGCAGCTGGTAAGGCTTAAACTGCCGACTTGTGGTTGGTAATCCAACACCTCTGTTAAAGATTACAGCCTTGGAAATCCTATAAGCAATTCTACTGTCCTACAGGGTCAATGTAAATCAGCAACAGGTTTGTTTTTTGAGGTAAGTTAGCTGCCAGGAAAACCTGGACTCATACATCGTACATAGGAGAAATTCCCATTAGCTAAAGTAATGAAAACCCTCATAACGAGCATTTTCAACTGGGAACTGGGTTACAACAGCACCGTGCTTAAAAGGTCCCCATCTTTAATTTTCACACGAAAGAAAAAGCTCAGATGTCACGCTGAAAGACATCAGGCATGTTAGTCATAGCCATGAAAGGTCATAAGGCCTCACTGGACAGTTTCCTTGTTGTGTGCAAAGGCTTAAGGAGACACAGATCTAAATTTATTTCCTGATCCTACTATTTCTGAGTATCAAATAGACTTTTCAGATAAAAATAAATAGGTAAATATAAATGGGCAAATAGTGCCAAATTGTATGATATGATTTGTTTCAGCTTACTTTGGGATTTAAGCATACTCTTGTCATTTACTGTGTTTTCCTTTCTGGCCGAAGAAAATACCAAATCAAACTTTTGCTCCTAAAACGGGGATAACTCACTGCCAGCAAATTGATTCAGACTCAGTGACCTTATGACAGGGTAGGACAGGGCAGAACTGCCCCAGTAGGTTTCCAAGACTATACATTTTTTATGGTAGTAGAAAGTCTCATTTTCCTTCCACAAAACAGCTGGTGGTTTTGAACTGCTCGCCTTGCAGATAACAGACATGTGTAACCACTACATCACCAATGCTCTCACTGCCACTGAGTTGATGCCAGCTCATAGAGACCCTGTAGGACAAGGTAGAACTGCCCCTGTGAGTTTCCACAGGGAGTAGAAAGTCCTGTCTTTCTCCCACAGAGTGGGTGGTGGTTTTGAACTACCAACCTTACAAATTGCAGCCCAACTCGTAGCCACCAGTGCTAGTAGTAAAATATCTAGATTTGCAAAGTGCAACCAGGAAATCATGTCACGTGGCTATTAAAATTCAAGTTAATTAAGAGTTAATGAATTTTTTCTTTCTCAGTCACAAGAAGGGGTCCCTTCATGTGGGTTAACCATTGGGCTACTAACCACAGTCAGTGCTTCAAACCCACAATTTGCTCCACAGGGGAAGGATGAGGCTGTTTGCTCCCATAATAATGTACTGTCTCAGAAACCTTATGAAGCAGTTCTGCTCTGTCCTACAGGGTCATCATGAGTTGGAACTGACTCAATGACAGTGATTGTTTTCAGTCACATGAGTTCTAAGAGTTCAACAGCCCCTTGTGGTGGACCCACCATATTAAGTACATTTCCATCACAGCACAAAGGCCCATTGGTCAGTGCTGGCCTAGAAGCATGTTTCTCCCATCTTAACGTGCACAAGAGTCATCAGGATAGCTCTTTACAACAGACCACCTACCTCCAAGAGCCTAGTTCAGTAGATCTGGTCAGTTTGTTTTGCTAACCACCACCCCCCCTCCTACCCTCCCCTCCACACACACATCATGCTCCAATCCCTTCATAAAATACTCTAACAATAAGTTGCCAGGAAGATAACTTTTTTTTTTTTTAAATCAAAAACTTCAATGCAAACTTACTTTTTTTAAATTATTAAATTCAATAGAGATTATGTTTTCCCAACAAATTGCTATAAAAGCATCTAAATGCTCATTTTCAAGTTCTGTACTTAACCCAGCAAAGATAGGTAACATACCTTTCCAGATTTGCAAACTGCTTTGAGTAGTAGCCCTGGTTTGTCTGTGTAGTGGGGAGCTGGTTCTGACTCACAGCAACCCTATAGGACAGAGCAGAATTGTCCCCACAAGGTTTCCCAGGCAGCAATCTTTTCGAGAGATTGCCAGATCTTTTCATCCTACCACTGGGGAATTAAAATCACCCACCTTTTGGGAGCCCTGGGCTGCTTACTGGAAAGGTCAGCAGTTCAAAAACTACCAGCTGCCCTAAGGGGGAAAGATGAGGCTTTCTGCTCCTGTAATCTTTACAACCTTGGAAACCCAAAAGGGCAATTCTACTCTGCCCCTAGGATTGCTGAGTCAGACTTAACTCAATGGTACCAGGGTTTTGTTTCTGTTTTGTTTCTTAATGTATCTTTACAACTCGGGACAAAACTGCTAATTCCTTTAAGCACAATACTTCAGAGTCACTTAAAATGATATCATATTTGCTTAAAGAAGTGGCCTGTCCACACTTATAATGAGACATACAGTAACTCTGTCACATGGTCAACAGGATAAGGCTTAACTTTTCACAATAACCCACGGGTGAATTTAAATGGTTAACACAGCAAGAATGTTAATCCAAAGCACACAATGAACATTAATAAAGTTTCTGTTAAGTGAAACTTCAATCAGTAAATAGAATCTATGAATCTAGCTCACCAGGCATAATCCTTGACAGGATTTCTTAGAATACTGATGGTTTTCCTTAAACCCAAGTAAACAGTCCAGGTCTGCTTCTTTAAGCACCCAGGTAAATTCTTTACACAACCTTGGGGAAAGACCAAGTCAAACAGCTCCTTATAGGAGTCTATGCTCATCATCAACTGCCCTCTGCCTACAGCTCAAACCACTCTTGGTCTGGCCCAACACACCGACTTCCACGAGGAAGTCTCCATCCCCTACTGCTTCCCAGAGTCTGACTTCAGGATGCACTTGCAGCTCCAGAACACAGCCTTACTGGTTTGATCACCTGCAGTAAATCATAAGGTACGCCTCTGAAAACTTTTAGAACGAGGTGTTCTTTTCCTAGAGGGAACATCTGTTATCACAGAACTTGAGATAAATGCATATTCTCCGTAAAATTAATGAATGCTCAACTAGACATTGTTTAAAAGATAATAAAATTAACCAGATTAATAGAAAAGTTGCAAAGCACATTATATGAAGTCTGACAAATGTTAACAACATGATTCTTTTAAATTAGCAACCAGCTAAGGAAGAAAATCCTTTTCTTCTTAACACGCTGAATGAGGAACCAGAGAACGAATAAATCTCCCAGGCTGCGGCTTGTCAGGCAGGAGCTTTCGACACAGCCACTCCTCCAGTTCCATCTGCAGAAAGCTGACTCTGAAAAACTCCGAACCATCCAAGACTGCCTTGTAAGTGCCCCGACATCTACAGCTCCAACCTTTGCTCTAGGTTTCAGTAGGTTTCTCTAGCACCACAAGACAGGGAAAAAATCTGGGGTGACCTGGGTGCTGCCCAGAGGAGTGAAAAGCCAGCACTAATCCCAGCCCAGGCCAACCCATCAAAGCTCAAACTGCAGAACCTGCAGAACAAAAAGAGCCCAAATAAGTCAGCCTCCAACCAAAAGAGTTTGCTCATGCAAAACTACTGTTTTGGAATGACCTAAATTAATAATCCTTAATGTGTGTCCCTGGTGACATCATGGGTTCTGCACTGGGCTGCTAACTGCAAGGTCAGCGTTTGAAGCCAACAGCCACTCTCTGAGAGAAAGCTGAGGCTATCTAGTCCCATAGAGAGGTACAGTCTTGAAAATTCAACAGGGGCAATTCTACCCTGTCCTAGAGGGTCTCCATGAGTTGAAATGGACTCAATAGCAGCGAATTTGGTTTCCTGCTTTTAATGTGTTGGGAGGAAGGAGCCTTGGTGACACGGTGGTTAAGTACTAGGCAGCTAGGCCAAAGGCAGGGAGGCTGGTACCCTTCAGCCGTTCCAAGGGAGAAAGAGATGGCAGTCTACTTCCATAATAATCTACCTCCTTGGAAACCCTGTAGGGCAGTTCTACACTGTCCTTTAGGGTTGCTATGAGTTAGAATCAGCTTAGCTTGAAAAGGGTTTGGTGATGTGTCTGCTGATTCCCCTACCTCAATTTCAAGATGGGGGAAAGGGAGAGTTGTTTAAGGGGAGTCATGGAAATAAAAAAAAAGTAACGGATTCTCTTCCCATAGAAATACATGCTTAATCAAAATGTTAAATGGGGTTTTGGGGAATTCACACAGCAGCCAGAGTTTCCTATGGGTCCCCAGATCCCATGAAGCCTCAGCCTAAACAGGAAGGAACTAAAGATCAACGTGACCAGTTTGTTAGAGCCTCTTCTGACTTTAAGCATGTCCTTTTATGTAATGTCATTATGCGAGTTAAAAACAAACAGTGATTTCCAAAGCAAAGAGGGCTGGGTCATAGGATGTTTGAAAACCTCCAGTAAGTATAACATCTTGCAGAAAAACTTAAAGGGTATAAAAATAGAAATCTCCCTTTATGTATTTAGAAAATTCTAATATGTATCCATCAGTTCCTATTTATGTTTGGACCTCTGTCCCAAAGTTACCCTAAAATTCCACTTCCCAGCTTCTTTGAAATGTTCGGACACTCAATATTAAGTTTTTCTGAAACAGCTAGCAGATACAAGCACCACGGGACTCTTGAAAACTAAGTGTTTTCCTTGCTAAACTTTTGAAGCCCTTCATTATGACTATAAAGAGAACAAGAGAAAAACACTCATTAACCTATTTCCTTAACATAGGAACCATTCATTTATGATTATCACGTACTTACCACATAAATGCTGAAGGTCACAGAAGAGTACAAAGATCAAAGATGGCAAATGACACAAAGAGTTAATGTAGGCAGATACAAATAATAAATAAAACCCACAAAATCCAGGTAGTTCAGGCAACTAAACATTTTTCCTCTGGGTTTTACGCATATGTTTATTTCAGAAAGGGGAACAGGGATGGCTATTTTAAAATAACTCTATTTTACTTCCTTCAGGACTTTTATGGAAGTAACAGAATTTCTCAGGAGGGTATCAACGCCTCCACAACACGAACTAAAGAAAAAAGCATTCTGGCAAGAAAAAAGTGGCTGCACTCTCCCTCAGTGCTGATTCATGGGTAATCTTGGACCAGGCTACTCCTGAACTCTGGAATGTCCTAAGGTGGGGGCCCCTACAGCACCCTTGGGGGAGGCAAAAGTGGGGGGAGGGGGCGATTCACTATACGCCAGGAGTCCTGGTGGGGCAGTGGTTATAGCACTCCAGAAAGTTGCCAGTTCAAACCCACGGCCCGCTCCAAAGGAGAAAGATGAGGCTATAAAGCTTACAGCCCAGGGAAACCTGTTGGGCAGCCCTTCTGATCACTATACCTTAGAATCCATTTAAAGTCAGCAGGTTTGGTTCAGCTGCTTCTCCAATGATAAATCCCCGAGAGGGAGACTACAGAAATATGTGTAAAGTGTGTTTATCAACCTAGTACTACACAACCAGGGCCGCAGACCCTAGCTTTTAAAAACACCTTTAACGAGGATCACTGTGAGTTGGAATTGACTCTGTGGCAGTGGGCTGAGATGGAAAAAGAGTAGCATGGTGAAAAGAACTAAGCTTTGGATTTAAAATAGATCTGGGTTCAAGTTCTGACTCCACCTTATACTAGCTTGGTGACCTAGAATAAACTACTTCGTTTCACTTAGCTTCAGACCAGTCTCACTTGAAAGCGGCTATGAAACCGGGGCAGTTCTTCATCACTAGGGCCAGGCCGCAGTACCTGGCTGAGTGCTTAGCACACACCAGGAATTCAATCAATGAGTGTTTCTTTTTTGCTTCTTTCGCAAGGATGTCACATTCCATTATAAACAAAAATGTGCAGTAGGGAACAAAGCTATCTAAGCTCTAGCTATTAGTTTATGTATTTCAAGGAGTTTCAATATAACCCAATACAGGAGAAAGCAGGCAGTTCCGTTGAAAGCACTGCAGTTTATTACCTGCATTAAATTAAAGCTGTGTATGAGGGATGAAGTATATAAAGAGAACTGCTAAATATTTACTTTAAAAAATTTTCCCACTCACCTTGCTATATTGGGGGTAGCCTGGGGAAAAGAAGAGGTTGAGAGCAGTCTCCTAAAGTTGGCTCAGATCCGATCACTGGCATATCCCAGGGCCATTTCTGCAAATACAAGTCTTTGAATCCTAAGACTTGGTCAAAAGGGTTCAGAAGATGGGTAGTCCATTTGGTCATTATGAATCTATAGTCTTTCCCTGAAAGCCAAAAACACAGCCCCTACGCCAATTAAGTCTGAGGTTGCCAAAGGCCTTTTTCCTCGTCATGGTCTCAGTCATGTGCGGGAGTTTAGAGAGGCTCCAGCTATACCAATAAATCATAAAAATAATGAAAGCCACAGTGTACCAAAAAGTTAAGATGTAAGTTGGTGCTCTCATGTTAGAGCTAAACGTGAGAAGCAAAGAAATAACTGCAGTTGACAAGAGGTGACCCGGAGAGACTTTGATGCCACACACAGACACAATTCTGATATCAAAATAAAAAAATCAAACCCAATGCTGACTCATTTCAACCCATGTGGGTTTCCGAGACTGTAACTGTTTATGGGAGTAGAAAGCCCAGTCTTTTTCCCGTGGAGCTGCTGGTGGTTTCAAATAGATTTGCCTGTGGGCCAGATTAGACCAAAAGCAGTAGCACAGACTGCTTACCATTGGGAGGTTCTAAGCCTGGGGTGGGCAGGGGCTTAAAATATATAAAATATAAAATAAAAGTCAGTTTTTAATAGCCGATTAAGAATAAAGTCTAAAGATACCAAGAGTCATCATTTACCTATGAAATCTGCCCTGGGCCAGAAAGAACTCCAAATTAATAAATGTGCCACACTGCTTTCCCAAGTCTTGGGTTACAGTCATGCATTGATTATACAAAACCACCTACTCTGCTTGGCATAAACCATGCTACTTGACATATCAGGCCTAATCTTATCATACATGGACCTCAAACCTTCTATTGCCAGGTAACCACAAAGTTCTAAGAAAAAAGAAAAAAAAAAGCATCTCCTTCAAGCAGCTAAGCTGATCCTCCAATGTGGCTTTTCCATTACACTGTGCTAAGTACCTCAGCAAGTACAGTAGCTCCCTAACGTTGGGCACAGCTCCCCAGTAAGGCAGCCAGCTCACTCTGTTTTGGGGGCACAGCAGAGTGGTCACTGTCATAATTCCTCGAATGGCCATCAGTGTGTCTCCATAAAGTTGTGTCCAAATGTAGGGCCTGTTGGGATGGTATCCGCATATACCACGTGAGAAGCAATCATCAAATCCCAGGCAACAGTGCAGACATCCTGAAGTCTGTAAATATTTAAAATGTTTATGTTCTCTGTTCATGGATCTCTAATACCAGGAAGGAGAAACTGATTGGGGGATGAGAACAAGGTGTGTGCGCATGCAGGAATAAACACGAATACATAAACATAAACACACACACACAAAGATGCCCGCAGATGCCAAGGATTCACTAGAAACCTTGGCCAGATTACTAATGGTCCATAAACCCTAATTTGGAGAACACGGGCCTACAAGCTCAAAATTGAATTACACTGTCTTATTAAATCCCGCACTACTGAAACCACAGTCACATTAGTCATAACCGGGGCTAGGAATACTTTATGTACACAAATATAAGTGCCCGCTTATGTATTTTTAATTGGATCAAATAAAACTGAAGCTGCAAACAAACTCAAATTTCAATTATCTCACTAGTGAGGGGATTTCCTAATAACGTCTTTTTAAAAGCCAAGTGCCTGCCAGCCCTCTGCACCCTCAGACAAGCATGTCCCTGAGAAGGGGGGCAGGAGGGGGGGCGCCACGGACTCCGTTACTTCTCAAACCACGAAGGAAATAAATACCCCGAAAAGAACAGATTTCCTTTTTTATTTTTATTTTCTTTAAAGCTCCACCAGGCAATCAAATCCAGCCCCAAACTTGGCTCCGGGGTGGCTGGCCACCTCTTGGGCTCGGATTTTCGGGACAAGTCAGCGCTAGTGCGTAAGAAGAGGGCGGAGGGGCGCGCGAGGCGAGGGCGCACCGGCCCCCACCCCCACCCCC
>NW_022109491.1:15213986-15216368 GCF_000313985.2 Echinops telfairi | reverse complement strand
GGCGGGGTCATGCACGCCGCAGACCGCAGGCAGGGGGCGGGGACGTGGAGCACGCGCGGGCGGGGGCGAGGGATTAGCCCTCAGGTGAAGGACTCGCAGGTAGAGGCCAGCGAGCTGGAAGACCCGGAGCTGGGTCCCAGGGTGTAAGAGAGGTCCCGTTGGGGCCCGCGTCTAGTAGACGGATGCGCGGAGGAGCAAGGGTCCCGCAGGTCATGGAAAGAAGATGCCGCGAGGACCGACGAAGGAGAG
The DNA here is from genome assembly GCF_000313985.2 of Echinops telfairi. NCBI lineage: Eukaryota > Metazoa > Chordata > Mammalia > Afrosoricida > Tenrecidae > Echinops > Echinops telfairi. Next base: position 15,216,119 of record NW_022109491.1, on the reverse strand, counting down.
AAGCCTCCGTCTCCTGCCGCATGCCTGGCCCCTGCGCCCTGCTGCATGGCGCTCCTAGCACCCAGCGGGCTTCTGCAGGGCCCGCGTACCCGGGATTTTCCAGCTCGGCGATGCTGCGGCGCCTTGGACCAACCTCCGTGAAATCAGGTGTTGAGATGGGGTGTATTTATTTGGGGGGGCCTATCTCCCCCGCCCTCCCTGTAGCCTCTTCAAGGACAGAGCCCAGCATAAGGCAGTGATACAACTATTGTTATATATTCTATTACATATTCGTTCCATCACCGATCGTTTTTGAATGCCTCCTAAGATGCCCAAACATTGAACTAAACCCTAAGGCAGAGCCCAAACTCTCTTGGAATACAGGAGGACGACCGCAAATAAATACAAAGGACAAGTAGTGATGTAGTGATGATGCCATAAGCGAAAGACGTGGAAGAAGGGTGCAAATTAGACCAGAGATGACGAGGAGCCATTTGAGAAGGTTGGGAGAGATGGGCAACTTGCCTTGCCTGGTCGGATTCTGTGTGTGACACCACACACAGCACACCCACACCCACACTCCCTTAGCAAACAGCAGGATCCCTCACCCCTGCCTTCCCCCATCATGGAGAGTTTCCACCAAAAACTGACTGGGTTCTTAACGGTGGAAACTCATTGTACCTCATCTGAACCAGGATCTGAGTACTGATTATTCAAAGAGCAGTTTGCAGGATGTATTTAAGATGCCATGGTTTGACTTTGTTGGCTTGCTGTGATGGTGGGACAGACGTGTGCCTTCCACACACCCCCACTGAGAGGGCATTTTTAGTGTCTTTGAAACCCCAATTTTCTGATAGTTCTCAACCTGTGTCCCTAACTGTCTTCTGAGTACCACTGTTTCACTTCTCCGAAGAAAGTATAGAAATTACCCCAGTCAGTACATAGCAGCCCCTGCCACCTCTGTACCTCACCTCTGTACTTCACACATCGATTTGATTTAAGATGGGCTAAAATGCCACCCTCCTCTTTCTTCCTTCCTTAAGTAAATTGTTATTAGCACTAACTGTTATTGTTCGGTGCCAGCAAGTCAATTGCAACTCACAGGGACACTACCTACACCAGAACAACGCACAGAAAACTGCCCTGTCCTCTCCCAGCCTCACAGTGGGTATGTTTGAGGCCATTGTTGCAGTCATGAAGAACCTGTACATAGCACTCACTCAGACAAAACCCAACTCACTGCCATCCGGTGGATTCCGGCTCCTGGTGAACCTATAGGACAGAAGAGAACCACCCCTGCAGTCCCAGGACTGCAATTTACAGGAGTAGAAAGTGGCATCTTTCTCCCTCAGAGCAGCTGATGGTTTCGAATTGCTGACCTTGTGTTTACCATCCCAGCTTGTAACCCACTATACCACCAGGGCTAAATAATCATGTAAAATTAACGAGGTTCCATGTACTGTTCTAGCACAGGGGATGCAGCATTAAGAAAGCAGACAGCATCCTGTCCTCAAGAGATCTTTGGGTCTAGTTCAGGACCAGTCCCTAGAGAAGAGCATCATGCTTGGTAGAGTTGACCAGAATTGACAGAGTGGCTACCACCATGGGCTCAAATATATCAATTGTGAGGAGGGCGCAGGACTGGGCAGTGTTTCATTCTGTTCTGCTTTGGGTCACTATGAGCCTGAACCGACTGGATGGCACCTAACAACACGGACCCTGGCCGGGTCAGGCCTCGGCGCCGCCGCAGTCCCTCATCCCGGCTCCATTCATAGGGGCACCCCCGCCCGGCCGGCGGGCGGGGCCAAGGACCCGCGGACCAGGCCGGCCCGCCGAGGCCAGGGAGGAAAATAAAAAGTTAAGACCAGAACTTACCTAAAATGGCTCCTGCAGCAGCCAAAATACAAACAGCTATTATTTGGTGAAGTTTAGCTCCGACACCCTGCAAGGACACCCTAACCCAGCTCGGGCCCGCCTTCCCTGCCACGCCATTGGGCTTCGCTGGCCCAAAACACAGAGTCGTAGGTCAGCTCGGCTGTCGCTCACGCCGAAGCCCATTTCAAGCTTGCTTGCAGGGGCGAGTGATGGGCTCGCTCCACTGTGCTCGTATTTGCATGGATGTGATCGAGGCGCTGATTGGCCGGCGTCGGGACC
>NW_022109491.1:15201529-15213886 GCF_000313985.2 Echinops telfairi | reverse complement strand
CTACCACCATGGGCTCAAATATATCAATTGTGAGGAGGGCGCAGGACTGGGCAGTGTTTCATTCTGTTCTGCTTTGGGTCACTATGAGCCTGAACTGACTGGATGGCACCTAACAACACCACCAACGGTTCAGTGTAGATTGGAAGGTTACCAGTCATGCCAAAGCTGTTGATGAGTGAATACAAAAATACAATACTGCTTCCCACAGGAACAGCACACTCCCCCTTCTGTAACAGCTGCTCTAAGAACTGAGGCAGAACCTGGGTTGAGAGCAGTCACGACAACCCCTCACAAGCCAAACAGCAGCATCTGGCTGGAGCCAAGGGTCCCTGAGTCCTTGACAGCCATGTGCAGAGGGCTCAGGATTAAGCACAAGTTCTGCAAGGAGGTTGGAAGCAGAAGTGTATCAGAGTCTTGGGGGGTACTACATAGGAGTCAAGTGGCCCTTCCTTTGCACATGAAGGAGTAAAATAAATAAGATGGGAGTGCAACTCCATACAGAAGGAAGGGGATATAGATGACAAGCATTGGGTAGTGCAAGGGGTGGAAAGTGTGTTCTTACACATTGAGGAAAAACCAGTAGCACTTGAGTTAAATACACCGAGAGACAGTAAGGTTGCATCACCAAACAAGAAATCAATAGAGCTACCTCTATTGATTATCTATAGATTATATTATATGGATTACATTATCTATTTATCTATAGATAAATTTAGAGACTAGTGGGACAGGTACAAGCAGAGAAAGGCCCTAGACCATAGGTTCTCAAACATATTGGCCTACCACTCCTTTAAAGTAAAAAAATAATAATACCGCTGGCATTTAAAAACTTTTGCTACATAGTCCAGGACAAAGGGTAGACATCTGTTTGTACCGCCTTTCTAGATGGTTCTAGCATCCCCCAGGGGCTAGAATCGCCCTCTTTGGGAAACACTTGGTTAGACTAGAGACTTTGCTGAGAATAGGCACCAGCCTTGACCCTCAAAGAGTCCTGTTTGCAGAACTGAGAGGGGTTAATGGAATCTGACCCTTCAATGTCTTCAGCTGTGTCCAGACACTGGTGGGTAGGTACTGGAGGGCCAGCGGAGACCTCTAAGGCGCTCTGAGCTGTAATGAAGAGATGGTTCATGGAGCGTCTTAAGCATGAGGCAGAGAAGAAGGAAGACCCCAGAGCTGAGCAGTTATGAATCTGGCCTCCACTAACCTACCCACTGCCATCGAGTCAATTCTGACCCTATAAGACAGAATAGAATTGTTCATTCCATTTCTGAGACTGTACATCTTTACAGGAACAGACAGTCTAATCCCACAGGTTCTCAACCTGTGGGTCCTGACCCCTTTGAGGGTCGAACAACCCTTTCACAGGGGTTGCCCAATTCATAACAGTAGCAAAATGACAGTGATGAAGTAACAATGAAAAATAATTTTATGTTGAAGTTAAACAAGCAGCCATCTAGCTCAGAAGCAACAAAGCCTACATGGAAGAAGCACACCAGACTGTGTGATCACGAGGTGCCGAAGGAATAAGTTATCAGGCATCAAAGAACCAAAAAATCATATCATTGTGTGCTCAGCTCCATGATATGATCGCTGAAGACAAATGGGTACATAAGCAAATGTGGCGAAAAAAGTCGATGGTGACCGGCTATCAAAAGATACAGCGTCTGGGGTCTTAAAGGCTTGAAGGTAAACAAGCGGCCATCTAGCTCAGAAGCAACAAAACCCACATGGAAGAAGCACACCAGCCAGTGCGATCACAAGGGGTCAAAGGGATCAGGTATCAGGCATCATCAGAACAAAAAATCTTACCATAGTCAATGAGCGGGGGAGTACGGAGTGGAGACCCAAAGCCCATTTGTAGGCTACCGGACATCCCCTTACAGAAGGGTTTCGGGGAGGTGACGAGCCAATCGGTGCGATGTAGCAACGATGAAAAATACAACTTTCCTCTAGTTCACCACTATCATGATCCCAAGTCTACCTTTCAAGTCTGGCTAGCTAGAGGATGTACACTGGTATAGATAGGAACTGGAAACAGGGAATCCAGGGTGGATGATCCCGTCAGGACCAGTGGTGTGAGTGGCGATACTGGGAGGGTAAGGGGAGGGTGGGTTAGAAAGGGGAAACCAACTACAAGGATCTACATGTGACCTCCTCCCTGGGGGATGGACAACAGAAAAGTGGGTGAAGGGAGATGTCGGACAGGGCAAGATATGACAAAATAATAATTTATAAATTGTCAAGGGTTCATGAGGGAGGGGCGAGTAGGGAAGGAGGGGGAAAAATGAGGACCCAATGCCAGGGGCTTAATTGAAGAGCAAATGTTTTGAGAATGATGAGGGCAATGAATGTACAAATGTGCTTTACACAATTGATGTATGTATGGATTGTGATGAGTTGTATGAGCCCCTAATAAAACGATTAAAAGAAAAAGAAAATAATTTTATGGTTGGGGACCACCACAACATGAGGAACTGTATTAAAAGGTCGCGGCATTAGGAAGGTTGAGAACCACTGTTCTAATCTTTCCCCCCTGCAATGCTGGTGTTGAGGGTGAACTGCCAACCTTGGAATAACACCCTGATGCTCACTACACAGTGCCACCCCTCCCTGCTCCTCGAGATAAGCCATGGGGATGAGTCTCAGGAGAGGCTCCTGAAGGGAGAATGAAAAGAAATGTATCTGCCAACTCAGCTCCCACTGGCTAAAGAGTTCCCCACACTGGTCATGCATCGATGCTAAGAGGGATTCTGCCGTGTCCTAACAGTGTCTACAAGGAATCTGGCAGGAGACACACAGCAGGGCCATGGAGCAGAGTACTGCTGGAACGTAGCAGCATGAAGTCAGATGGAGCTCATGCAGAGCTGGGCACAAAGGCAGTTGCTAGAACAAGGGAAGTTCCACCCTTAGGTGGCTATGAAACTGCCTTGGGGGTGAAACCAAAGATTCACAACTTTTAGTATAGTATATCCATGTTTGCCAAAGGCCCCAGAAGCACTGTCCTTGGGAGCTCCAAAGGGAAGCCACAGGAGGGCTTCCTGCAGTTCTAAAACCATCCGGTCATAATTCCAGAAACTCAATTGCACCATTTGACCACGCCCTTCTATCTTGTCTCCCTGCCTCTCTTCACTTATCTGGCTCTTCCATTAGATTATTAACTGCCTCCTTGGTTCTTATGTTTGTATTGGGAGGAATGAAAATTTCATAATCCCAACCCATTTCATGTTCTTGCTAGGCTCATAGCAAAACTCCATTTCTAATGAGAATAATCAGGCTGTTGCTATTAGGAGCCACTGAGTCCATTCAGCTCCACAGCCACCCTACGCACACCAACATGAAACACTGCGCCATTGTTATGTTTAAGCCCATTGTTTCAGCCACTGTGTCAATCCGTCAATCCATCACTGACCTTCTACCACACATGACAGCCTTCTCTAGGGACTGGCCTGTGTCCAAAATATGAGAGAAGACATGCCATCCTCATTTCTAAGGAGCATTTTGACTGTACTCCTTTTAAGACACATTTGTTTGTTCTCTTAGAAGTTCATGTGCCTGAGCTCTGAGCAATCTGGACAGAAGTTGTATACCCTATTTCTACACATCCCTTAAAGGCCCTCCACACTCTCCTTTCCTATCTGCCCAACTGCAGAGGACTCGGAAGCCCAGAAGATACCAATGGAATGAGCTTAGATCCTCAACTGACTGCATGGAAAGGAACCCCTGTGTTTACTAGCACTGGACTGGGAGAATACACTGCTTTTGTATTAAGTCACTGAAATGTGAAGGTTGTTTGTTATGGCCATTAGCACACCCTGACTAATACAGTACTTGTCTAATTTCATTTGATTCTACATCCCTCCAGGACGGAGATCATGACTATTTGGTTTTAAAACCTAAAAGTGCTGAGTCAAAGACATGCATAATAGGCGTTGCTCAAAATCTGAATTGTTGCGAATGAGCTGCTAATTAAGCCTGGCCATTTTATTTTTTAAATTTTTGATTGTGATTTCAGTGAAAGTTTGCAGAGCACAATAGTCTTCCATTTAACCATTCATATAGTTAGTTTCTTGACATCAATTGCAGTTCATGAAGTGTAACAGCACTCTGCCCACTTCCTTCCTGTGTTTACTGTTCCCATTCATTCTTTTTGCCTGCCCATCCCTGCCTTTGGAGATTTGTCCTTGGGTAAATGCAAACCTTTTGATCTCCTGGGGTTGATTATTTTAAGGAGTACTCTCCTCTCAGATATTTCAACCTATGGGCCTCTCTGCTGTTCAGTTGAAAGTTGATCACTTTGGTGAATTTAGTCCCTGGCCTAAAGAGTGACCCAGCGCCATAGTTTCAGCTCTTCTATCAGTTTCTGTTGGATCGGTCAACCTAATCTTTTTTACTACTTTGAATTTTGTTCTACTTTTGCCCCCCACTCTATCCATGACCCACTACTGTGATTGTGTTCAAAGCAGTTAGCAGTGGTAGCTAGCCACCATCTAGTTTTGCTGGTCGCAGAACTGAACGCTGAGCTTCTAGGACTGTTTCCATGTATGTTTGATTTTCTTCACCCTTTTTTTTTTCCTGCTCTTAATAGAGAACAATAGTTGCACCTTAGACGGGCTCTCTTCGTCTTGTAAGATCCCATCTGCTACTCACCAAAGTAGAATTTAGAACATTGTCTTTGTGGATAATGTTATGCCAATGGACCTTGTTTTCCTCCAAGACTATGGTCTTGTCCCCAAGCCCAGTGACTCATTGTTTATGGCTAATATGTTTTCATACATTTGCCCCATTTGCTTGATGATAAACATGCATATCATCACAGCATATATCAATATGTTTATTGGTAATGTCGATTGCCAAATCTACATATTCAGTCATACCTGTTCATCTTGCCTAGTCTTAAGAGACCAGAGCTGGACTACGAGGAAGACCAGGTGCCAGGTCTGAGAGCGTGGCATGTGCAGAGCAGAGAGGTCAGGGAGAAGACGGTCAGTCCTCCTCACTGGAACTAGTTCATGATGAGGAACAGTGAATTTGAAAAGCAGATGCTGAGATGAGGCCAGAGAGAAGGCAAAGGCCTTGTGTGTTACACGAAGGAGTTTGAACTTGGTCCTACAGGAATTATCAGGTTTATGTTTAAGAAAGATCTGACCGCCTAGAAGAAAGTATTGAAAAGGAAGCGACAAAACATGGCTTTTTCTTTTTTAAGGAACATATCCCAAACTATATTTGCCCCAAACCATTCTTCTCACGAGATGCCTCACTAGAAGTTGGAAGTCAGATTGGTTTGGGAGGCTTCACACACCACTCTTTATTGGAGGTTCTCGTGGCTCCTTCGCGCACTGAAAGCCCTGAGAGGATCTGAACCAGTAAATCTGCTCACCGTTGTTGTCAGAGCTCTCAGTACAGGCATACCTCGCTTTATTACGTTTTGCTACTGTGCTTTGCAGATACTACATTTTTTACAAATTAGTTTTGTGGGAGCCCTGAGTTGAACAAATCTATGGGTCCCATTTTTCTAACAGTGTGTGCTCACTTTGAGACATCTCTTTGTCCTATTTTGGTCATTCTCACAATATTTTAAACTTCTAAATAATACTTTAATACACTTAACGGACTGCTCAAAAACTCAAGCCATTGAGTCAACTCTGACTCATAGCAACCGAAAAGACAGAGTCGAACTGACTGTAGGTTTCTGAAGACTAACACTCTGTAGAAGCAGAAAGCCCCATATTTCTCCCTCAGAATGGTTCCAACTGCTGACCTTGTGGTTGGCAGCCTAACAAGTAACCACTACACCACCAGAGCTGCCTCTGATAGCCTACAGTGCAGTGTGAACTAACTTTCGTATGCACAGGGAACCTGCCCCCGTCCCCCCAAATTCACGAGACTGTCTTTCTTGCAGTAATCACTTTATTGTGGTCCTCTGGAACCAAACCCGCACTATCTCTGAAATAAACCTGTAGGATTCGACCTTCTCATTTAATATCTATGAAAATTGACCGTTTAGGATTCAATTTGGCTCCATATTAAAAAGGGGGGGAGTAAAGACATAAGATTGAAGTTTAAATCAATCTTTATTTTCCTTGTATAAAGGAAATCTTGGAAGCAGGCAGTCCAACGGGAGTGCAGCAGTTCCATGGTGTCATAAGGTATTCCGGTTTCTTTGCCTCTGTCATCCTTAGCTTTCAATGCCAAGGTCACTGAGCACTTGACCACATGTCCTTGGAAGGAAAAAGAAAAGGCAATACCAGAAAATGGAGCAGAGCCAGCTTCCCTGGGAATATTACACATGATTTCTTTGTACATCTCATTGGCCAGAACTTGGTCATGTGGCTACCAGAAACTGCAAAGGAGACTGGGAAACATGGTACGTTACTTTGCATGCATATAAGCCAATTAAAAATTGGAAGAGTTGGGAGACTTAACTAGCAGTCCCTAGCAGAAGGTCCCAGAGAAACAATGTTTCACAGAGCATACATTTCTTGACATAAAATACTAAGTAATGAGATTGATTTTTAAACATTTCTAACAACTTTACTGAGACAGACCAGTGAGGGGGCTTCAAAAAGTTTGTCCATAAAATGGAATTAAAGAATAATGGAATTTTTCCACAAACATTTTGAAGCTCCCTGTATTTACATTCAATCCACCAGCTGCACATGTACAGTTTGATCTTTTTGTTGTTGTTGTTGTTAAAATTTTAGAGTTGTGCAACCTTTGCAAGTTTCAGAATATCTCTTTCACAAAAAGTTCCCTGGTCCCCAATCTCCACTTCTATATCCAGGCCCAAACCTACAGTAATCCACCTTCTTATTTAGAGTGTTATCTTTTCTAGGAATTTTGTATAAACAGAACCATGCAACATACAGTCCTTTGAATCTAATTTAATTCACATGACATAAGATTTTTGGGCTTTGTCCATGTGAAATGCACCAGCATTCAATTCCATTTATCATTGAATCATATTGCATTGTATGGACATACCACCTTTTGTTCATCCATGCATCAACTGATGGGCATTTGCTTTGGGGGTTTATATGAATGCTGCTGCTATGAGTATCCACTTACAAGTCTTTGTGTAAACATTCACGTTCACTTCTCTTGGGTAGACTCCTAAGGAGATGATGGTTCAAATTGAATCCATTCATAGAAAGGACACTAGAAAGATGCCTAAAAGTGGATAAAATAGGACCTAGACTAAGCGGTCGAATGGACAAGCCAATGGAGAAAACATAGAACTTGTTGTCTATTGGAGAAGACAAACCAGTCAAATATGCATACAAGAAAATATAACATCACAGCAGCAAGCAGTACTGCAAGGAGTGCAGCACATGCTACAAGTACTTCTGCTGGAAGGCTCTGTCTTGGCCGGGGAGGTAAGGAAAGCTGTCCTTGCCATGAGATCTGTAGGAGATGCCAGACTAAGTCATCCCAGTGAGTTTTGTCCTTCAAAGTAGTATCTTATGCGCTATACACTTATTCCAATAGTGCTGCCCTTGCTAACCGATTTACAGGTATGTGGTCCCAGGCCTGTTAGTCCTCAGATAACATCCCAGAGATGTTTTAACCTCTCAGAGTTCTGTGTTTCTCTGATTAGACCCTGACTGATAAAAAGCCACAGAAGTAAATCAGCACCCCACTTGTTACCAAAAATGGAATTCTCCTGCGCGATCACAAACCTTATTCCCTAGAGCTGGCACAGAGGGGTTCGTGGCAGTTCACAAAAATAAACTTTTCAATTTCATCTGTAATAGGAGGAGAGTGGCCACGATCAGCTCCATTCCCCCTCACGGCTCAAAACTCATGTGTTCGTGATTTGCCCATGAGAAGACCCCACACAGATCCCCCACAAGGTATGGAGGTGACCCCCAAAGAAGAAATTAAAAAATGCATGTAACAGCAACAGTGCCCCTGGCATGAGTGAGTGGACTTCCAGGGGACTTCGGTGACCAAGCCAAAGCCTTAGCAGATGCAGCTATTTGACTTTATTGAAAGCAGGGAGTCTGAAACCAGACTCCCAGGGAGTCGGCACGTCAGACCGAATGGCAACACAGAAAAACCAGAACATTGGGAAGAAAATATCATCCATTGCCACGCAATAATTTATATGGAATTCTCAAATGAAAACTTAATTACACAGTACTTAAGTTCACCCCCTCCCAAGCCAACATGATAAAATAGTACTTTTTTTTTTAAGTCTAACACAAAGAAAATTTTAAACAAGAGAATGACACGTTTTTTAAATGATTGTGAGGTTGTTGTTTGATGCTGTAGCATTGATCCTGATCCTTGGTGACCTCATGCACAACCAGATGAAATGCTGCCTGGTCCTGAATCACCCATAATAAGATCAGCCGTAGATCAGACCATTATAATCTCATGGGGTTTTCGTTGGTTGATTTTGGAAGTAGATCACCATGTTTTTCATGCCAGTCCATCTTAGTCTGGAAGCTCCACTGAACCTTCTTAGCATCTTACCACCACACAATTCTCTAATGACAGACACGTGGCTGCACGTGAAGTGAAGTGGCTGCGGGGCAAACCTAGATCTTCCAACTTGGAAGCTGAGAATTCTCTCACCGAACCACCAATGCCCCTTTATCATGAGATGAGGTGATGTGTTGTGGAGTCCATCCCATCTCCTAGCAACCCTATACAATGGATGAGAACCACCCCATAGGGTTTTCTAGGTGGTAATCTTCATCAGAAGGAGCTCTGGTGGCACAACGAGTAAGCACTCAGCCTAAAGGTGGGTGGTTCAAACCCATCAGCTGCTCTATAGGAGAAAAGGCCTGGTGATCTGCTTCCTTTAAGATTACAGCCTAGAAAACCTTGTGGGCTCTTCTACCTTCTGGCTTGCAAACCCCTGCTACTGCCGCATAAGTAGTGATCCCTAAGAAGGTCCAGCCCCCTTTTCAAGGACTCAACATTAACATTGATGGGTGGCAGGAAAACAGCCCTTGCCATCACTGCCATTAAGGGTGTGGGGCGAAGATAGGCTCATGTGGTGTTGAGGAAAGCAGGCATCGACCGCACCAAGAGAACAGGATTGCTCACAGATGAAAACGTTGACAGGTGATCACCATCATGCAGAATCCATGGCAGTACAAGATTCCAGACTGGTTCTCGAACAGACAGACAGATGTAAAGGATGATGAACACAGCCAGGTCCTAGCCAACAGTCTGGACAACAAGTTCCACGAAGATCTGGAGTGAGTGAAAAGGATTCAGGCCCACAAAGGGCTGTGCCACTTCTGGGTACTTTGAGTTTGAGCCCAGCACACCAAGACCACTGGCTACTGTGGCCAAACCATTGGTGTGTCCAAGAAGAAATAAGGCTGTCACCCTTACTATTGCACTCTATGATATGTGGACGGTGTGCCAATAAAACTGCTTTTTGAAAATAACTTTGTCAATTAGTTTATGTACACACAGACAAAAGAAACCTTATGAGGACAGTTCTACGCTATCACATAGAGTTGCTGTAAGTCGGAATCTACTCAATAGCACATGACACCAATAATCCTGAGAAGTGAGATGGTCAATACCCAAAAGTCCATCAGCATTATTCGCCATGTTGACATGAAAAAGTATAAGAACCACATGATCATTTCGACCAACCCAGAAAAAGCATTCAACATCCAACACCCATTCCTGTTTAAGACACTCAAAAAGATAGGAACAGAAGGAATATTCTACAACATAATACAAGCTATATATGGAAACTCAACAACCAACGGCATAGTCAATGGAGAAAATATGAAAATTGTCGGGGGAGGTCAGGTGCGCAGGCACTCCCCCAGCCCCCCAGGGCGATCAGTTGCCAGGCTGCACTAGCCCTACTCCCTGCTGCTAGAGACAATGGGTTACCTCTCTCAGGAGCCTAAGGCCATTAGACAGGCTCCTGTAGGAGGAGTTTGCACCCTACTGATAATGGTTCCTATGGAGACCCAGAGACCACCCCCTAGACCACCCACTCATTGCTATGTAACCTATAGTGCAGCTCCTCCCTGTGTCATATGTCTCTACCTGTAACTAGTGGGCTGGCTTGCCCCCAAAAGGTATATAGGCATGGGTCAGCAATATAGAGCTCTTGGACTTCTTGGACTCTGACCACCCTGACTCTCTTCCCCCTCTCCCTTGTTCCCTTGCCCTCCTTTCCTTCCCCCTCTCTCCACGTGGACCACCAAGCTGGGCTGAGGTGAGCAATGTTGCCATGTAATGTGTCTGACTGTATTATTGTAATGTCTCTCATGCTCTTGATGACTTTAATATAATACTTATATATCTCAACTGTACAATTGTGCATTACTGAACCCAGAAGTAGTATTACTGAACTCGTAGGGAGTATTAGCGGTGGGGGCTGGCCCTCCACCTCCCTTGGCATCATTTTGCCTGCTTCTCACCTGATTTAAGTTTGCATCTCTTAGATGTTTCTCACTACGCTGCTGGTCCTGTTTCTCTGCTTTTTCTACCTTTGAAAGCAAGGGAGTTTCTTGGGATCGTTTAATAGCCTCGCTTTGGGTCTTGGAATCAGCTGCCTCTTGTACTTTATCACCTTTAAACCTTTGGAGGCTGCTGTCCCCCGAGGGCATATAGGCTTTGTCTGTGAGGTTTCTTTTAGAATCAGAGGCCTTAGAAAATAAATCAATCTCTGCTTTTTCAGTTTCTCCTAAAATTTCACACTCATTCATAGACACTTTAGCTTGCTTTTCTAGATTTGGATAGCTCACACAAAAAGGGAACCAGAAAAGGATTCCCCTTGTCTCCACTTTTATTTAATATTGTACTGGAGGTCCTAGCTAACAACACAAGGCAAAAGGAAGACATCAAAGGTATTCCTCTGGAGAAAGAAGAGATGAAACTATCGTTATTCACAGATGATATGATTGTAGATATGGAAAACCCCAAAAGCTCCACAAGAGGAGTGCTGGAAGTGAAAGAGGAACATGGCAGAGTGGCAGAATACAAGATCAGCAAACAGAAGTCTATCAAACAGCTATACACATCACACGAGTCCATGGAAGAGGCAATCTAGAAGGTAGTACCCTTCACAATAGCCACATATAAATAGGAATATCTAGGGATAAACCTAAGTAAAAAAAAACAACAACAGAAGAATTATACAAGGAAAACTACAGAACACCATTACAAGAAACCAAGTGTGATCTCCACAAATGGAAGAATATCCCATGCTCATGGATTGGAAGACTTAATATAGTAAAGATGTCAGTCTTGCCCAAGGCACTATATAAGTTTAACACTATCCCGATACAAATATCAACATCTTTCTTCAAAGAATTGGAAAAACTGACTATCAACTTCATATGGAGAGGGAAGAAGCCCCAAACTAGCAGAAAACTACTCAGGAAGAAGGACAAAGTCGGAGGGCTTGTTTTACCTGACTTTAGCACCTATTATACAGCCACAGTGGTCAAACACCATGGTACTGGTATAATGACAGATATTCAGACCAATGGAAAAGAATTGAAAACCCAGAAATGAAATCATTAGCATACCGACAACTAATCTTTGATAAAGGCCCCAAATAAATCAAATGGGAAGCAGATGCCCTCTTCAACCAGTGGTGCTGGAAAAAATGGATATCTACCTGCAGAAAAACGAAGCAAGACCCTTACCTCACTCCATGCAAAAGAACAAACTCAAGGTGGATCACAGACCTCGAGGTAAAACCCCAAACTATTAGAGGCATTAATGAGGGAATTGGGACAAACCTAAGAATGTTGGTGCAGGTAATACACAGGCTATCAGAAATAGGGAAGGACATGAAAACAGAGGAAGCCCAAATTGGCGAGTGGGATATACTGAAGATAGAACACCCATGTACATTGAAATATTTCTCCAAGAGACTGGGAATTCTCCCACAGACTTGGAAAACATTTTTAGCAATCACATATCAGACAAAGGGTTTATTACTAAAATCTACAATAATCTACTACCCTACAATAAGAAAAAAACAAATATCCCATTGAGGAGATGGGCAAATGACCTGAACGGAAGTTTCACAAGAGTGGAAACCAGAATGGCCAATAAACAGATGAGAAAATGTTCCCGATCATTAACCATAAGGGAAATGCACATTTAAACAACTATGAGATACCACCTAACACCCTGAAAGATAGCCCAATTAAAAAAAATCATACAGCAACAAGTGTTGGAGGGGGATAGGAACTCATCTACTGCTGGTGCTTCTGTAGGTATGGGCAGTCATTTACAGAAATTGATTTGGCAATACCTAAAACAAATGAAAATCAAGCTACCCTATGACCCAGCAATCACCCTACTGGGCATATATATACCCAGAAGAGGTAAGAAACAGACCACTGCCAGACATCTGTG
>NW_022109491.1:15197442-15199983 GCF_000313985.2 Echinops telfairi | reverse complement strand
GCTCTCCTACACGTGTTCGTTGGAAAGTGATTTAATTTGCAGCTTCTAGATTCTGATAATAGGGTTATTGTGTGGATTAAGTGAGCTGATTCATACAAAGTGCTTGGCACTTGGTAACTGCCCAACAACTTGTTAATTAGTACATTATTATTAAATCCTTCCCTCGGGACCCCCATTTCCCCATGTTCTGTGTAGTCTTCCCTTCTCTGGATCTGCCTGTTTTGAAGCCTATTAGTCTCATTAATTCAGATGAAGGCAGGCTCTGTTCTCTGGTCTTCTTTCTTTGGGCCCAGAGGTGCTTCTGGTAGAGTGCCTTCTGCTGATATCTCACCTTCATTCCTTACAAATTCATCTGGCTGATTTAACTCTTAAACTGCTGCAGACCTCTCACCCGCACCCAGGTATGACATGACTACTATTTTTTTTTCAAAGCTGACTTTATACATATCAATGACCACAATCCCCTTCAGTAACTATGATTTATAGAAAGTCACATCTCAAATGCTTTCAGACAGAATTTCCTTAAACACTGGTCACCCTACCCTGAAACAACTCCATACATCCTTCATTCTCACTCCATAGTGTACTTTTCCTGCAGCGACAGTTAAGACAGTTTTAGTTGCAAAAACTTGTCTAAGCTGAGGGCTTTTCTCCTCCCAGTTTTTCCACATCGAAAGCTGCTGTGAAGTCTTTTATAGGATGTGTGCCATTCTGCTAGCAGCATTGCCGGCCAGTTTAGAGAGGCTCCCGGACGCAAAATGGCAATAAAAGAAGCAATACTGTTTTGTACTCTAGGACTAAAACTCAGAAAGGCTTAAAATGAATGTATTCATTCCTATTTTTATGCTGTGGGAAAACACAGTAGCCATCGCCTAAGACGGCTCCAATAATCTCCGTTTCCTGGGATTCCCACCCCCGTAGTGCTGCCTCCCACTGTGAACAGGGCTGCCTATGGAATCAAGAGAATGTTGAGGGTGACCAACAGTGACTTCTAAGGCTTTCTCATAAAATGTGCTTCTGCTTTGCACTCTTCAATCTCAGGCAATGCCAGGAGGACACTCAGACTGTCCAATGGAGAGGTCCCTATGGGAAGGTCATATAATCTTTTACCAACAGCCATGTGATCTCCGTTTTGACGGATGGATTCTTTAGCCCCAAGAGATGCTCTCAGATGAAATGTCTCCTCAGCCAACTTCTTGGCAGTAACCTCTTGAGCGACCCCTTAGCCACTCAGCTAAGTCACTTCCACTCCCAAATCTCAGACCTACAGAAATTATAGGTGAGATAATATTTATGGCTATTCTTGAGCCATTGGGTTTGGGAGAAATTTGTTAGATAGCGTGGATTATTAGTACATTCATATTTCCTTGGGTGATACATAGATAAATCCCAAAAGTATTGCTATTGGGGGTCCAGTATGTACATACATGCAAGGTTTATTCCCAACAAAATGTGCTTAAACACGTCTCTATGATCAATGGATGGCAGAAGACAAGTTTTATCAGTAATAAACTTATCTTAGTCTCATTAAGGTGCCTTCAAAACAAAACAAAAACAACAGTTCAATTAAAAAAAAACAAAACAGGTTACCAGGAGATCCACTGGGCCAGTTATATTTAATGCAGAGAGGCCAACACTGAGAGTTAGGGAGAAGGTTTTGGAGGATTCTAAAATTTACTAAAAGCTATTGAGGCTTGCTTTATGGCTTAATATAGTCTCTTTTGGGGGTGTGTGTGGTGGTGAGAGTTTACAGAGCAAATCAGTGTTCTATTCAGCAATCCACATGCATACATTCTCTTTCTTGGATTGGTTGCAACCCCCACAATGTGACACCATTTATTCCACGTGCCGTCTGTGTTTCCCTTTTTCTGTCCCTTCTAACCCTTCTAAACGTTGTCCTTGGGTAAATGCTGTCCTTTTTCTCTCAAGTGATTGATTATTCTAAGTTGCGCATGCCCCCTGAGTGTTCGTATTCCCTGACGAGACCTGCCTATTGTTTGGCTTACATTTGAGCTGTGGGGTGAGTTCAGTTCCAGATCTGAAGGGTGGCTATAGGTCATAGTCACAGGGCTTCCACCAGTCTCTTTCAGACAAGTAACGGTGTTTTTTGGTTATTTTCAATTATTTTTTTCTAGTTGTTTATGGTTTTGTGATCAATAGAGTTCATTTTGTTAAGAGAAGTCATAGGTATACATTAAAAATGCTTCCCCGCCGGCCCCCCTGTTGTTGTTAGTTGTCATCAGGTCAGCTGCAACTCACGACGCCCCCAGGTACAGCGAGGTGAAATGTCTTGTGCCATCTTCACGATCGTTGTTGCAGCCACTGTCTATTCTGAATGCCTCTGTCCTGGGAGGCTCATCCTCGAGCACTGTGCCCGAAAACTCAGAGGGTTTGTATCGGCTGATTTTTCTAGGTAGAACGTCAGTCTGTTTTAGTCTGGAAACTCTGCTAAAACCTGTTCACCACGGATGTCTCAGCTGGTATTTGAAATACCGATAGCAGAGCTTCCAGCAGCGTAGCAATATGCAAGCCATTGCAGTA
>NW_022109491.1:15195131-15197198 GCF_000313985.2 Echinops telfairi | reverse complement strand
TCCATTATCTCTTGTGTTTTTTACAATGATTTTTATTGTAATTTAGGTGGCTATCGATTTTGTGTGCAACAGTTTAACCTACCAATCAACCCCCCCAGTAGTCTCCCTTTCACGTACTCCTGGATTTTTCTCTTCCCTCTTGTAGCATACTATCTTCCATTTCACCCAAATCAACAATCTAGCCCAGGGGCTGGCAAAGTTTTGAGACACAAGAGTCAGTCCTTTACTTCACAACAATTTAAACATTCTATTAAATTTAGATATATATTTACAAATGAAGTAAATCACTCTTATCTGAATAATAGCTTTACCTTTTTTTCCAATTTTATTTCAGAGCCAAATGTATGTACCAAAAGGGCTGAGTACGGCTTCAGAGCTGGACTTTGTTGACCCCTGCTCAATCTGTTGTTTTAGCTTCCCTCCCTCACCCTCCTCTACTTGGAAAACTCCCAAGTTCTGTTCCCTTTGGTATGAAAGTCTTTATCTTGTGTTCCCTGTCCCCACTCCCTGCACTTAAAACAGTGGTCTCATATAATCTCTGTCCTTTCATGATTGGCTAATTTCACTCAGCATAATGTTCTCCACGTCCATCCTCGCCATGAGGTGCTTCATTGTTTCATCACTGTTCTTCAGTATGCACAGTATTCCATCGTGTGGATGCACCAGGGCTTCTTATCCATTCCTCTACTGACGGTATGCAGGTTGTTTCCATCTTCTTGCCACTGTGAACAGTGCTGCATTGAGCATGGGTTTGCCTATATGTCAGTTTCTGCTGTAATCGTTATTAATTTTCTTCTGATGACTGTCAGCTGCTCTTTTTCTGATTGTTGGATGCTAGGTTTAGGTGTTGATTTTGTTTTCTTCTTCTTTTCTGATGCATGAGTTTATTGATATAAATTGCCCTCTGGATACTGCTTTTGGTTTTATTCCCATTTGATTTAGGGAGTTTTTTATTTCTTCCATTACTCAGTTTTCAAGCAGAATGTTAACTATTTTTCATGTATTTGGCTTTTTGTCTTAATTTTCCTAATTTTTATTTCTAATTTTATAGCATTGTGATCTGACAAGATGTTTTGTCATATTTTGATGCTTTCAATTGTATTGAGGCTTACTTTGTGGCCTAATATATTGTCTATTCTGGAGAATTTCCCATGTGTGCTGGAAAATAATATGTACTGTGCTGTTGTTGGGTGGAATACCCTATATATGTCTTTGAGATTAAGTTGATCGATAGTGTTTACTTCTTTAGTGTCTGTTGATTTTCTTTCTAGTTCCTCTGTTCCCTCTCGAAAGTGGTGCCTTAGTACTATTACTGTCCAGTTATCTAGCTCTCTCTGATTCTGTTAGAGTTTCATTTATGTATTTCAAGGCTCTTTCATTTTGGGTGCATACCTGTTTATGATGGTTCTATCCTCTTGAAGGAACCCTGGTGAAACTGTTGTTTAGGCATCTGCAAGGTCAGTGGTTCAAATCTACCAGCTACTCTACGGGAGAATAATGAGACCGCTTGCTACCTTGAAGATTTACATCTTGGCAACCCTACATAGGATTGCTACGTGTCAGAATTGACTCGATGGCAGGGTTTTGTTTGTTTGTTTTGATTTACTTAATGTCTTCTTGTTTACCTACCCTTTTAATCATTATATAATGTTCTTCATTGTCCTTTATACAACATTTTTGCCTTACATTTATCTTATCAGAAATTAATACTGCCACTCCTACCATTTGCTTGACATTTTTTCCCATATTTTGATTTTTTTGTCTATATTTTCTTGGTGTTTGGGTGTCTCTTGTAAACAGCATATTGATGGGTCTTTAAAAAAAATCCAATCTCTTAACTGGTGCATTTAATCCATTTACATTCAATACAATTATTGTTAGGTATAAATTTATTTATGTCACTTTGCTATGTGTTTTTCCGTGATGCTGCTGATTTCTCCACATAGCTTCCTAACCTGAGTCCATTTTGTTTGTGGGTTTTCTTATCAATTCCTTTGTTGCTTTTGTTTTAGTATTTAAGAGATCTTTATGATTTTTTTCTTTTGATAAAAAGGTTTATTAGTTTTC
>NW_022109491.1:15192386-15194156 GCF_000313985.2 Echinops telfairi | reverse complement strand
CATGTCAGTTATTCTTTTTGATGTGGCTCACATAATTCTTAGGTTGTGTGTGTGTTTATTCTCTTTTCCAATTGTTCCCCTTGTAGATTAATATCGACATATCTATCTTCAATTTTGCTAAAACCGTTGATCCAATTCCATATCCTTGCCCCAAATGGATAGTCTTGATAGATTTTTCTCAAAGGACGCAGGATAATCACTGGGTATTAGGAAGAAGTTTAAGAAAATCAGAGTGGATTGGCGGGGAAAAGGCCAGGAGAGGGATATCAATTCATTTTTTCATCATGACAATATACCTGCTCATTTTTCTAGTGTAGCAAGGGCTGTCCCTTAAGAACTTATTTGGGAAACTTATCCTATCCACCCTTCAGTCCTGAACTTATTCCTTTATATTCCTCTTTTGTTCCTCAAACTCAAAGAACATTGAAAAGGAACACAATTTTAGTCCCTTGAGGTTGTCATAGTGAATGTTTTCATTTGGTGTAAGTTGAGGAGCACAGAATTCTCCAGGGGAGGATTAGAGAGATGGAAACATCACCGTCTGAAGTGTTCAGACCTAGGCAGAGGATAGGTCCACAAATATAAGCTTCTTGTTTTGATTATTTTGTTTAATAAAAATTTCTATTTCAGGGTAGCAATCCTTTTGACTCACCCTCACATTTTAACAAGCCCTCCAGGTAATTAGATGTGTGCCTAAATATGAGATCTACTGGATTAAAAGGCATAGCTGGGGCTACGTCTATATTGTGTGACTTTAGAACCCTTGCCAATGCTGGGTAGGTTTTCTAATGCCAATCTTGGAGTCTGACAGGAACAATAAAATATTTCACTGTAGCCCAACAGAAATATAACTGTTATCCTCCCAGAGGTATGGAACAAAGTCAATGCTCTTAATTTGATTTCAGTGCTCCCTCACAACACCGGACTACTAAGATTGGGATGGGATAGTGCCATTGAAGCTATGACATCCTGATGAAAAAAGATCAAGATCTGTTATGAGGGAGAGAATGGAGTGATGGAAATAACTAGATTCTTGGATCGTTAAGACAAATTATATCTTTCTATAATTTTCCAATATTATCAGCACTTAGCAAGTACCTTGCTTGGGATGGCTGTTTGGCAAAATGTTGGTTGAACACAGAACTAGAAAAGTGACGGGAATGCGTGGCATGTTTGTTTCTGCTCCTCCCTTCCATGTCTGTGGGGAAATTCCGGTGAATTTGTCACAGTGTTCTTTCTCACGAACCCAGGATTTAGCACGAGGATCCTTCTTAAGCGGTGCTCCAGACAAACATTGTCAATCAGCTAGGCATGGCTTGCATTGTAAAAATCGATCGGTTACCTCTCGTTACCATTCTCTAGCTATTGCCATTTTATCAATAACATAGGGAACGAGTCCTAGCCAGGCAATTTCTCAGCCCTATCTAGCCAAGCTGTTAATGCACTCATCCTCGACCTGGAAGGCTGGAGGTCTCATCCCACCTAGTTACACCTAGAAAGAAAAGCCTGACAATCTGATTTGAAAAAGATCAGCCTCTGTGAACATGGTGCAGCACATTTCTTCTCTGACACACATGGAGTTGCCATGAGACAGAGACATTTAAAAAAATATCGCTTTGACAATCATATAAGACGTAGCATCTGGAAGAATGTTGAGGCAAAACTAGACTTTCATACATGGAACAATAAGTATAAACCCTTTATGTGTAATTCTCATGAGTCCATATTTATAAACTAATGACATCTCATGGTTCACATAGCATTGCCTTA
>NW_022109491.1:15189506-15190869 GCF_000313985.2 Echinops telfairi | reverse complement strand
TGAATGTACAAATGCGCTTTACACAATTGATGTATGGATGGATTGTGATAAGAGTTGTATGAGCCCCTAACAAAACGATTCAAAAAAAAAAAACACTGCCAGGTCCCATGTCATCCTCACAATTGTGAGACTTGAGCCTATTGTTGCAGCCACTCTGTTTACCCCCCTTGTTGAGGGTCTTTCTCTTTTTGCTGCCCCTCTACTTTACATGATGGGGTTCTCTAGGACCTGGTCTCTCCTGACAACATCTCCAAACTACAGGAGATGGAGTCTCACCATCCTTGCCTCTAAGCAGCGTTTTGGCTGTAATTCTTCCAAGACAGACGTGTTTGTTCTTTTGGCAGTCCCTGGTACTGTCACTATTCTTTGCCAGCACCATAATTCAAATATATTGATTCTTCTGAGGTCTCCCTTAGTTAATCTCCAACTTTCACATGCATGTTAGGCGACTGAAAATACCTCGGCTTGGATCAGGCACAAGTGAGTCCTCAAAGTAACATTGCTTTTCAACACTTTAAAGAGGTCTTATGCAGCAGAGTCACCCAGTACAGTGCATCTTGACTGCTACTACTTCCACCAGCATTGTTTGTGGATCTGAGCAAGATGAAATCTTGACTCCAGTCTGTTCTCTGTTTATCATGATGTTGCCTCCTGGTCCAGGTGTGCGGAGTTCGGTCTTTACACTGAGTTGTCATCCCTAATGGAAGTCGCGGTTCCTGATCTTCATCAGTAAGTGTTGCAAGTCCTTCTCACTTTCGGTAAGCAAGATTGTGTTATCTGCATATCACAGGTCGTTAATAAGCCTTCCTCCTATTCCATTGCCACATTGTTCTTTATAAGAATATAGGAAGTAATTTGTTACCAATCATATAGAGAGTACCATGGCCGATGAATGGTTTGCCTTTAAAAAAATAAATGGGGACAGTTATTCTTATAAGAACGCCACTCCAATTTATTTGCATTCTAATATGCGTTCCTAAGTAACAGCAAGGCATGGGAGGTGTTCTAAGTGAAGGCAGAGCATTTGACACAGCCCAGTGTCCATCCTATCTATGTGGTAAGAGACCATTAATGGTTCTGACAACGATCAATTATGGTAGTATTTATGAATGGTAATTTTGGAGTTACTGGCACTATTTATGCTTTTGGTTCAATACTATATGCTTTCTCACCTTATTAATAATACGTATGCAGGGAAGGGATGGGGGAAAAGCAAATCTTATTGTTGAAAAGCAAGTTAGCTTATTTATTTAGTTTCTTTTTTATATAATGATATTTTTTAAATTGTCATTTGGGTAAACATTTACAGAGAAAATTGTTTTTCCTTTTAACAATTCATACACATTTTGTTTTGTGACACTGA
>NW_022109491.1:15178905-15187215 GCF_000313985.2 Echinops telfairi | reverse complement strand
ATTGGTCAGTGTAAGACATGGAAAAATAATGATTTATAAATTATCAGTAGGGAGGGAGGGGAAAAATGAGGAGCTGATACCAGGGGCTCAAGTTGAAAGTAAATGTCTTGAGACTGGTGATGGCAACCAATGTACAAATGTGCTTGACACAATGGATGGATGGATGGATTGTGATGAGTTGTATGAGCCCCAAATAAAATGATTAAAAATAATAATAGAACTATAAAAAAGAGAGAGATAGACAAGGAAGATAGACAAGGAAGGAGCTGATACCAAGGGCTCAAATAGAAAGTAAATGTTTAGAAAATGGTGATGGCAACATATGTATAAATATGCTCAATACAACTGATGTATGAATGTATTAAGAGCTGTAAGAGCCCCCAATAAAATAAAATTAAAAAAAAGAGGCTGGTCTGTTAAAAACAACCTTAAGAATGCTGAAACGAGGTGGTGGGTAATCGGCCAGTAGACATCGCGTCTTCTTCCTAGGCTGTTTTCTGCTCTGGTGGTCAGTAGATTGCCATGCCCCGGGCTGTGCTACCCGCAGGATCAGCAAAATGGAATTATTTATCTTCTACCCCCTGGAACGAAAAGAACAAGCTTCAGTATAGTTATTCTTTAACAAACTTTCCTGTCCTCTGACCTGAAGTCATAGCTACTCGTTTATTTCAATTTTTATTACTACAGAACTTAGAACAAAGCATACTGAAATCATAAAATGAAATCAATTTGTTTTTAAAAAACCTTAGTGACACCGAACCTGTGTCCATTTCATTACAGATGCAAAGGCCATTCTAGGGAGGGTTCGGAAGGAGGGAGGAATGTTACAGAGAACATTTCTATCATCTGAGAGAATACATTGGGCACCAGCAACAGCATGTCGCTAGAGCTGTGGATGTGAAATGTGCTTCTGGTGAGGCTTTAAAAGAAAATGATGACCATGTGTTTGGACAATGCAGGAGGGACAATGCTTTCTATGCAGTGGCAAAGAATTTGTCTGAACTATGTTCGAATATCTGGTGGGAGGTAGGATTTGTAAGTGATGAATGTGGATATCTGGCTGATGAGATTTCTAAGCAAGATGTTAAAGGGGCCATATGGTCTCTCCTTTTTGCTTACAGTAAAATGTGAGAAAAAGAGATGGGCTTAAAAATGAATGGTGCAAAGTGAAAACAGAAATGAAAGATTTGGAAAAATCTGTTGTCTAAACGAAGGACATGTGTCCTGGATTGTTCACCAAGGATGTGTCTCTCTAGATGAAGCCCCTGATGGACAGAACTAACCCCATACTATTGCAGAAACCTATCCACTTAGACCGAAGAAGACTGAGAAAGAAGGAAAGGATGCTGTCTGCCTCTTTCAAATCTACAGGCAAGATTGATTTGTACAGAACAAAGCAGCTACATCTGTTATCCTCCAAGCACAGAAAAAACTACTCCTGAAGCGACCCAGAGATCAGCAGAACCACGGGCAGGAAGATGGACAGGTTGCAGGGCCTTCTTGGCTTCAGAGGGTGTAGCTGCAATCTCCCTGATCTCAAAGGGTGGGGCCACACCTTCTTGGTTTTCAAACAGTTGGGTGTCTGCCAACTTGGCTCCCAGCTATGGGGCTACCATTCACAAAAGCCAGAGGGATGAAGCCAGTGCCCAAAGCTGAGGGACAGGGCTGCTATACCCCAAGGGCAGAAGAACAGGACCCTACTAGGGCTGAGGGATAGGGTTGCCACTCAGTTGGACTAGGAGAATGGGACTACCCAAAGCCAAGGGCGCAGAGCTGTATCTCAGAGGCTCTGGAAGGCATTGCTGAAGCCCAAGACTAAGGGAGCCTCCACTCAGAATCCAGAGGGCCTGGCCAACACCCAGAGTCTGCAGGATCTCAAAGAGGGAATTATTTTTAAGCCTTGAGATCGAATGTAAATGTTCCACTGGGCTTGGTGCCTGTTCTCTCCTCTTTCTCTGAAATCTGTCCCATACGTAATGGAAATGTTTACCACGTGCCAGTTCCATGCTTGTATTTTGGAAATTGATCATCTGTAACCTGGCTTTCACAAGTTTCCAGGAGAAGAGACATTTTGCTATAGGATGGAATATGCCTACCGTCTCACTTCTATTGAATCGAGGGGATTCAGAAGATGATATTTTGGACTTGGAGTTGATTTAAGACTTTAGGGATGATAGAATCTTTTGTGTATGGCAACGACATGAATCCTGGGGAGTCAAAGGGCAAAATGTTCCCACAAAAGACTGGAATATTCACTAAGACAGAAGGGTCCTATCATGCGCATATGAAAACCTTTTGGGAGCCTGCTGCTGGTTATTTTCATCACTACTGCTGCTGCTGAAGCTGCCAGGAGATGCTGGACAGGGCAGCTTTGAGAATGAACCTAGAAGAAGCAAGCAGGGAGGGAGGAAAGTACACCCAGCCCTGACCACTGTTCCACCCACTTTCCCAGTGGCCAATGCCCAGGGCTTGTGCCCAGAGCCACATTCTCAGTCTCATCTGCCTGTGTCTCACCTGTGGTCCAGAGCTGCTGTCTGGGTTTGGGGTCTTTAAAACCATTCTTGTTGTGAGCTACCACTGAGTCAGTTCTGAGTCAGCAATCCTCCAGACAACAGAATAAAACACTGCTCAGTCCCGGGCCATTTCATAATTGCTCTAATGCTTGAGCCCATTGTTGCAGCCACAGCATCAATCTACTTCATAGAAAGTCTTCCTTGTATCTTTTCTTCATCGATCCTCTAGTTGTCCAAGCATGAGGCCCTTGGTTCCAGGGACTGGTCCCTCCTAAAAATACACTCCAAGTATCTGAGATGAAATGTCCCTATCCTGGTTTCAAAGGAGCATCCTGGCTGTACTTCTCTCAAAGCAGATTTATTTATTCTTTTGGAAGTCCAAGGTCTCTTCGTAGTTTCTGTCCACACCATACTTGACAGCCATCAATTTTCAGTGGTCATGCTTATTCATTGTCGATTTTTTGAATGCTCATTAAGGGATTGAAAGCACTATGGCTTGGATCAGGTGCATCTTAGTCAGCAAAAAGACACCTGTGCTCTTTGCCTTCTTTAAGGAGGTCTTTCACAGCAGTTTTGTCCAAGGCAAATACGTTGTCTGATTTCTTGACTGTAGTTTCTGTGAGCATGGATGGTGAATCGAATCAAAATTAAATTCTTTACTTCTCCAGTTACTCCATTTATCACGATTTTCCTTATTGACTCCGTTGTGAGGATTTTTGTTCCCTTTAGGTGGAAAAGTAATACCGAAGGCTGTCATCTTTGCCCTTTATCAGTAAGCACGTCAAGTCCTCCTCACTTGCGCCAAGCAAGGCTGTGCCGTCTGCACATTGCAGCTTGCTATCGTGTCTTCCTCCGGTCCTGATGCTGTGTCCTTCACGTAGTCAACGTCTGGATTATTTGCTCAACAAGCAAATTGAATAAATATAGTGCAACGATGCAACCCTGAAACATGTTTTCCCAGACTTTAGGCCATGCAGAGTACCCTTGTTTTGTTTGAATGAGCTCTGGGTCTTCAAGGGAATAAACACAGAGATGAATTAATGAATAAAATGAATAAAAAATGAATAAATACACACATGCATTCATGGTTGGATGGTGCAGTGGGCAGAATAATGGTCACCCAGAGATATCAAGTCTTAATCCCTAAAATGTGTGACTATATTGGCGTCACAAAAGTAATTCAAGTGGAATTATGGTTGCTAATTAACTGACCTTGAGAGAGGGTTATTAGCCTACATAATCTCAGAGTGTCCAGGACAACCATACAGCTCATTGTAAGAGGAAGAGAGGGTCCGAAGAACCAGGGAGGTCTGAAGACAATATGCTGCTGGCTTTGACAACAAAGAAAAGTGCCATCAGCCAAGGAATGGCTGAGCCAAGGGTGGGTCTCTAGAGGCTAAAAAACCAATAAAACAGATTTCCCCCTACAACTTCCAGAAAATTCACAGCCCTGCTCACACTGATTTTAGCTCAGACAAGCCAATTTTGGATTTCTGATTTCCAGAATTGTTGTAACAAATCCTGTTGTTTTGAATTAGCAACAGTTGTGGTAATTTGTCACAGGAGCACTAGAAAGCGAATACAGATGGGCACTGAATGACTATATCAATGGGTAAGTGACTGAATGCGTGGATAGCTAAATGGAAGATGGATGATGAATACATAGATGGACCGATAGATTCATAGCTAGCTGGATAAATGATTGGTTGACTGGATGAAAAGATAAGTGAATAAATTAACAGTTGGATGGGTCATGAATAGATGACTGACTACAAGGGTAGATGAATTTATGAATCAGTAAGTGAATGAACAGATAAATGAATACAGAACCATATAGATAAATGTAATATGGGTAGGTATATAGATATATGGGCAGATGTATGATTGCTTGACAGAGGAGTAGACAGTCACATGGGAATTGATGATTGGTGGGATGGATAATTAAGTGGATATATGAGTGGGTTTTCACTCAACTGCTAACACTATTGGTTGGTAATTTGAACCCACCTACCCAGTAGTGCTGTGGATGAGAAGTCCAGCCAATCTGCTTTTAAGAGTACAGCCGAGAAAACCCCATGAAGTTCTACTTTGTAACGTGAGGTTGCCGTGAGTTGGAACTGACTTGAGGCCAACTCGCACCAACAACAGCAGATGGATAGAGAGCTGGTTGGACAGTCAATCGGATAAGTGGGTAGGCATGAGTAAACGAAATGGAATTGATGGCAACTAACATAAACAGTAACAATGGATGAAAGGGCGAATGAATAAATAGTTAATTGGACAGCAGATTGGATAAACAGGTCTGCATGAATAAATGAAAACTAGCTTCAAGACAGAAGCACTGTCTGGCCTGAAGGATAGATAGGCTTATGGGTCATGAGGGAAATTTCCGGTTAGAAAAAAGAAGACATTCAAATAGACTATTAAAGATGTGCAAGGCCCTGGCCCTTGACTATGCCTACACCCTACAGAATTCACCATTAAACCAAGGGTCCCTATCATTTGATGGTTTCTCTATCGGGAATAGAACACACACCCTTTAAGTAACTAACATCTCTTCACTCCTCACGTCTCAGTACAATCAATGCTTTCTCAAAGAAACCTTCCTTATTATAGTATACATTTACTTTGGAGCATTTGTTAAAATTGCAGTTTTATATTCATCTGTATCATCATATGATAAGTATCTGCCTCCTCCATTAGACTGGGAGACCCTGAGGGAAGGGATCCAAGTACTCTTGTTGGCCATCTTTGCCTTGTCACTTCAGTCATGCCTGGCATAAACAGTGCCCAATGAATACTTTTGTTGAGTGAACAGAAAGCTTCGTGTGACACTTCCATTCAAAGCAAGAGGAGATATCTTGATGGGTTGTAGGGGTGTTATGGTTACCATAGTGACCAAGCCTGGCTTTACCGGTTAAACACTTTGATAAAGGAAGCGCGCCTGCAAAATGAAGAAGCCGATCAATGTGCTGAGAACTTCTGCCCCTCATACCTTTGCCCAGAGTGGACCAGAGACCCTGTCTCTGGGCCAGACCAATCATCTGTTTACTTTGAGTCATGCCTTTCAGTCTGGATCCTGCTGGCCCAGGTGATGAGGTCCCTCTAGTCACCTCGCAGCTCGATCTCCATCAGTATCGGCGGCTCCAGCCATCTGCGCCTACACTGCTCAAGAATGGCAGATTCAGAGGCCACATCTCTGTTCCCCACGTTGACCATCCCCTGTCCTCCTTTCCAGTTAGCTTCTGGTGATCTAGGAAACTTCCGTTGGAATTTGCGATCAGTTCAGGCACCGAGCACCGGAGAGAATTGCACTAAAACCCCAGCTCTGCATGAACCATCAGTGTCACTTAATTTTCCAGAGCCTCAGTTTCCTGAGCCACAAATGGGGTGCAATAGATTTATGTCTCAGGAATAAGTAGTTATATAGATGAAGTAGCTAGCGCAGGCACTGGCGATAGTAAGTAATAATCAATTATTCATTTCCTTTCTTTCTTCCCAGGTTCCCTTTTTCGATTCTTCCAGCAGCGCAATGCAATCTCCCTGACTGTTTTCCACTCTTCTGTCTATAGAACATTTTCCACCTCCATAAAAATAGCACCACATAAAACAAAATTGTACCATGCTTTTTATATCCTCCAAATAGCTCTATTCAATTATGGACCGGCCGATTTTTAGTTATTTGAGCATTGCTTGAGCATTGCTAAAGCATTGAAACTGGAAAACAAAGGTCTATAGCCGCCCTCAGAAAATAAAGAGCTAAATCAATACTTTGGAAAATGGTCAGAATAGCATATTTTCTTGAGACCAAGACCTCAAGTGGGATGTGTCAGCCTATAGGTAATTCTTCTGGCTACAAGACAATGTGAATTCCACCCAGCAGCCAGGAAGCTAGCTTGGGAATAAAGGAGGTCCATATTTCCTGGAAGGAGGGCTTTGGCCTCCACCACACGTCTATCCCCAAGCCCCAAGGAAGTCCAGGAAAAACACTGTCTTTTATCTGCACTGCCCCAAGCAGGCTCTGCTTTTACAGGCCTCCATGCCAATGCACAGGCTTCTCTCTTTTCTACCTTGTTAGCTCTTTTACAGTCTACTCATTCTAACTCATTCCTATTGTGAAGGACCCCCAGACCCTCCGTTCCGCAGTAAAGGAGCCCAGATCTCCTGCCACTATGAGAGTTCTTCAGGTCCCCCACCCCAGAAAAGAACTCCCAGACCCTCGTCCCCTGCACAAAAACTGCAACATTACCCTCTCTGCTCCAAGTCCTGGTGGTAAGACCACATCTCTTACCAATGACTAGAACATCCTCCTCTGTCCTGTACTTCGATCCTCCCGGTTTCCTCTCTAGTTAATTTCACTTTGATCTCTCTAGTGATCTGCGGCACATCAGTTGGAATCTATAATCTGGTCAGGCATCAAGGATCTGAGAGAATTGCACTAAAGTCCCAGCTCTGTAGATTCTGTTTATGTGTCTGGGTTCCCCCACCAAACACAGATATGGGATTCCTCCCGGGCAGGATGTGGATTTACCATTTCTGCATCTCCCGTGCTGGGCACACAATGACTAAAGGGGTGAGGGTGCTTCTGAACCTGGGGTCTCATACTGTCGTCTTGGTTTCATATGATTCATTTTCCTAAGGAGCAATGTTCGCCGATGATCTTGCTTGCCTCTTCTATTTGTGTGGCAAGGTCTTCTGGGTTGAGAGTAGATTTTGGGCTTAGTAACCCTGGGTTTCAGCATTTTGAAACCACAGGCTACTCCTAGGGGGAAAGATGAGACTTTCTACTCCCATAAGCCCACAGGAATGGGTACAAATAAGGATCTCTTTTAGTCATTTGATGAGATAGTGGTCTTCCAAATTTCTTGCCAGGGACAAGTGAGTGCTTCCAGAGCTTCATTAGCTTGTTGATACATTTCAGTTGGTATTCCATCAATTCCTGGAGGCTTATTTTTGGCTAATGCCTTCAGGACTGCTTGGACTTCTTCCAAGAACCAGGTACCAGAGCAAAATCATTAAGGTCACATGCAAGTAAAATTTTGTTGAAGATCATCCAATGTGGTTGCAGCAATACATTGGCAGAGAGATGCCAGAAATTCAAGCCAGATTCAGAAGAGGACATGGAACAAAGTATATCCTTGATAACATCAGATGGATCTTGGCTGAAAGCAGAGAATACCAGAAAGATGTTTACTTGTGGTTCATTGATTATACAAAGGCATTCAACTGTGTGGATCATAACAAATTATGGATAGCCTAGAGAAGAATAGGAATTCCAGAACACTGCATGGTGCTCATGCAAAACCTGTACATGGGTCAAGAGGCAGTTGTGTGAACAGAACAAGGGAATACTGCATGGTTTAAAGTTGAGAAAGGTGTGTCAGGGTTGTGTCATCTCACCATACTTAATCAATTTGTATGCTGAGCAAATAACCAGAGAAACTGGGTTATATGAAGAGAAACTCATCATCAGGATTGGAGGATGGCTTATGCATAACAACTTGCAATATGTAGATGATACCACCTTTGCTTGTTGAACATGAGGAGGACTGGAAGCACTTGCTGATGAAGATCAAGGATTGCAGCCTTCACTGTGGGTTACTCAATGTAAAGAAGACCCAAATCCTCACAACTAGACCAGAAGGTAACATGATGATAAGTGGAGAAAAGAGTATAGTTGTTAAGGATTTTGTCTTACTTGGATCCACCATCCATGCTCATGGAAGTAGTAGTCAAGTGATCAAAGGACACATTGCACTGGGTGGCTCTGCTGCACAAGACTTCTTTTAAAAAAAAA
>NW_022109491.1:15174678-15178805 GCF_000313985.2 Echinops telfairi | reverse complement strand
TGTTATACTTGTCCTTTTGTGCTTGGCTTACTTCGCTTAGCATTATTTCTTCCCATGCGGCGATATGCTTCATGCGTTCATCACTGCTTGTGCACTCCATGCACAAGACCTCTTGAAAGTGTTGGAAAGCTAGATGTTACTTTGAGGAATGAGGTGCACCTGATGCAAGCCATGGTATTTTCAATGGTCTCATATGTGCGTGAAAGTTGGAGATCGAATACCAAAGAAGAATCGATGTATTTGAATTATGGTTCTGGAGAAGAATATTGAAAGTACATGGACTGCCAGAACAAACAAATATATTCTGGAAGAAGTACAGCCAGAATGCTCCTTAGAGGCAAGGATGGTAAAATTTAGTCTCCTGTCTTTTGGACATGTTATCAGGAGAGACCAGTCCCTGGAAAAATACATCATGCTTGGCAGAGATTCACTGAAAACCCAACTGCTCCTCAGGAGACAGTAAAGTCTTTCTGCTCCTGTAAAGATTTACCACATCCGAAGTCTATATAAGGTCACTAAGACTCAGTCTGTTCTGGCTTCTGAATTGTTCTGTCTTGAAACCTGGGCTTCAGTGACGACCCTGCAGTCTCTTGAGTGCTTCCCAAGTTGGAAAAGTTTCCACAGCTCCTACCCTGTACTGCAGGGTAAGTTCAGGACCAGGCCTTGACCCCTATGGCCCTCTCCAGGCTCTTTTTTTTTTTTTTTGAGTCAAAATTTCTTAGTCTAGGTAGATGATAGGTGAACAGTGGGTTTCCATTCACATGCTACACGTGGTCCATGTCTCATCTTTCCGTGAAGGACCCTCTGGCTCTGCAGACAAGTATCTTACCAGGAATTGAGAGAATGTCCTCCAGGGAATTGATCATAGGGATGATCGTCTTGGCACAGACTACAGTTAGTTGGAATCCTGGGAATGTCTCTTTCCTTTCCTATTCTCTCTTGCTCTGCTTCATTGGGTGCAGCGTAAGGTCTACAGACTTGATTCTTAGGCACCTGGCTGTAGCCAACTCCATAGTTATTCTGTCTAAAGGAATTCCCCAGATTACGGCAGCTTTGGGATGGAAAGATTTGCCCAATGATCCTGAATGCAAATTTCTTTTCTATATTCCAAGAGTGGGCAGGGGTGTGTCCGCTGGCAGCAACTGTCTCTTGAGTATCTTCCAGGTCAGCACCATGAGCCTGAGGAAGGCCAAGTGGGCAGGTCTCAAAGTGAAAGCTCCCAAGTGCATTGGACTCCCCAATATCATCTGCTGGATCCTTCACAAGCTGATAAATGTCATAGGCCGCATCTATGTGACCGGCAACTGGAACACTAAAACCACCAGAAAGGTAGTAGATCTTGGATTCTGTTCTAGTGCACTTGGATTCCGTTCACTGTATGCAGCATTTTCTTTATTCCCTGACATTGTGTGTTTGGGACTCATGATCTGGGCCAGCACCACTGTGGTTTTCATCCTGCACACACACAAGCAGCGGGTCCAACATCTTGATTGGAACAACATCTCCCCCAGATCGTCCCCTGAGACCAGAGCCAACAAAGCATCCTTGTATTAGTGAGTACCTTTGTATCCTTTTACACCCTCTCCACCATCTCGTATGCTTTTGTGACTCTTTTTAATCATCCGAGTTGGTGGCTGGTGAATATCTTACAATTAATAATTGTGTGTTTCCCAATGGTCAGCCCCTTTGTTCTCCTGAGCCATGACTCCAGAGGCATGCTCACTGTATGCTCACTCCTGGGCGGCCATGATCTCAACAGTTAGGTGTGCGCACAGCACGTGCGTGGGCAGAGAGGGCAGGAGAAGTCTCTGCCTGCAGGCTCCTATGAGCATGAAGCTGGACCTCCTCATGACCACAATGCCAAACCCGAGTTCCAAATTGAGCCCCTACCATCCCTGGCCCCTCCTTCATGTCAGAAGGCAAATTAGCTGAGTCACTCCTGGCTGGGAGTCCTGTGGCATCACAAGAGAAATCAATAGCGCGAGAGGAAATGCGTTCAATCCAGAGCGACACACAGTCAGAGAGTGAGGCAGGCCCAAAGCCTTGGCAGGCCGGATGAACTGAGATCACCCAGATGCCCTCTTTGCCCTTGCTACCATTTGAAGAGGATCTGAGCCTGCACACCCATTCATGTGCAAGCAGTCTCCACCACAGGGGAGGACGTGAAGGACCCTGCTACGCTGGCTAGGATCCTCACTTGCTATACACCTCCCCACGGTGGACTGCTGGGTCAGGGCGTGAGGGCTGAACGAGGGCATGTGTCTTGAGGTCTCAGGTAAGGATGTTTGAGGGTCACTGTTGAGCTGGCCTTTATACTCATTGCTACCCACCCTGAGCCCACCCCCAAAGCTAAAACATCATTCCTGTCTCAGAGGGCTCAGGGTCCAGCATGATGAAGATGTTACACCATTCGGGGTTATGCTCTTGTTGGAGAAAGAAAATATAAGTACAGACAAAGAACTCTAAACAAAACCTCCTCCTGTAGAGTGTGGGTGAAGGGAGAGAACTGCAGGAGCGGACTTCATTTTAAAAATTGGGTGTTTTGAAGTTCAGGTGCTTGAACAGAGTGGGGGTGGGGAGAGAACAAGCTGGAGAGGGATATTACAGGAGGAAGCATCGTTTTAAAGACCCAATCTCTACAGCAGAACTAGGGGACCTTCCTGGGGGTAAGGAACCCAGGAGAATACGCAGGCCTGTGAATGAAGAAGACGCGCTGTTTCGGGCAAGCTGAGTCTGAAATGCTGGGCTGGAGCGGAGTCCGTAAACTAGCATGCTTGCCACATCGTTCACGCTTCTGTACAAAGTGGCTGTGGGACTTGCTTTGAATGGCGTAGCCCTCTGGGCTAGTGTGTCTACAGGAGTGATCAGCCGATCCGATCACATCCTCTTTATAATTATAGGAAACAAATACACTTATGCATTACAGTGGCCCAGGAATGGAGAGGAACACAGAGAGAAGACAGCAATCTGAAGCCCTGCAGCAGCCGATCATCAAGCCAAAGTAGCCGTGGGCTTGACAGAAGGAGCTTTGCAAGAAGCTGTGGTAGCACTAGCAGAAGTCAAGGCACCTCATATGAAGTCCAGGATAGGTAGATCTATAGAGAGAGTGATGGTACGGTTATGGCAGGAGAGGTTGGGAGTGTGTGTGTGTGTCGGGGGGTGGGAAGGTGGGGAGGGAATGGGAAGCTAGTCATAATAATGAGTACAAAAATGAAGAAAATGTTCTAAAATTGATCTTCAATTCATATATTCAGGTCATTGAATTGTATGGTACCTGAATTATATGTCAACAAACTGGTAAAACACAACAACCACAAGTCAATACAATTGCCAGAGGGAGACGCCATGAAATAGCAGGAGAGGTGTTGTTACCATAGCTGTCATTGTTTCCCCACCTACTCTGACTCAGGGGGGCTTTAAGCACATTGGCACTCAATCCTGACCCGCCTTCATCATCACAATCGGTTGTGGATCAGCCTGTTGCAATCTATAGAGTTTCATTGGCTGATTTTGTTTTTTGAAAGTAAATTGTCAAGGCCTTTCAACCTGGTCTATCATGGGTCTGGAAGTTGTGCTGAAATCTGTTCCATTTCAGAGCAACACGTGAGACTCCACAAGCGATGGATGTGGCTTTGCATAAAGTGCATTGCCCAAGAGAGCGCAACCCAGGTCCACCACATGGAAGGCAAGCATTTTGCCATGGACTCACCACCGCCTCTCTGAAATGGAGAGAGAAGAGCTAGGTCAGAAGAGCTGGTGAAGTAACAGGTGGGGAACGATGGTGTCCATTTCTCAGGGAAGCACACAATGCCTGGGAGGCAACAAACGTCTCCTCTTTCTCCACAGCTGCAGGACTCCAGGGAGAGGGCAGCCTCTCTTCTCTTCTTCCTCTCCTGGACTCTGGGCCCAGGGCCAGGATAGCAACTGAACCACAGGGTAAGGGTGAATCTATTTCCTGCTCTGTTTTAATTGAGTTCGCTATAAGAGTACTTTCATTACTGGGATTTTTATGTATAAACCAACCCCACTGCCATCAAGTCAGTTCCACTCATAGCGGCCTCTATAGGAGCAGGGTAGAGCTACCTCTGTGGGTTTCTGAGACAGTAACTCTTTACAAGAGTAGAAAG
>NW_022109491.1:15172150-15174290 GCF_000313985.2 Echinops telfairi | reverse complement strand
ACAACAAAAATTCGCTATTTTAGCCATTTTATTGCATTCTCCATGATATGCCACCATCATCACTGTCTGTTCTGAAATATTTTCTCGACTCTCAACAGAAACTCTGTGCCCCTTAAGCCAGACTCTCCACCTCTCCCTCCCACCCTCCACTGATAACCACGCATAGACTTTCGCCTCTATACAGTGTCCTAGAATCAACTTCGCTTCAGCTTCAAACTGTAAAAAACTCCTCCCCTTCCTCCTACCATGGTCAAGAAGGGGAAATGACCTGGGTACATCCCACTTTGGATCTGGACTTCCATCCTTCTCAAGAAAAGCTTGGGGTGGTTGGGGAAGTCAAGATCTTCTGTAGAAATGATCCTGTTCGGGCGGAATCATGGCGACCCGGAACCCCCCTCCCCAAGACTATGAAAGTGGTGACAAGGCATATGAGGGGTTGGATTTAACTGAGTGTACCAGAAGACTCCACTGGTTGAATTGAGTGGCCACAGTTCAGGACCCATGGTAGAAAAAGACTCAGTAGCCACTCAGATCGTAATGGGTGGAGTGACTGGTGGGTGTGCTGGATTTTTGTTCCAGAAAGTTGGAAAACTGGCAGCAACTGTGGGCGGTGGTGGCTTTCTTCGCCTTCAGATTGCCCGTCACAGTAGCTCTGTCCAGGTGGATGGGAAGAGAGTTGAAAACGATGTGAACAAAGCAAAAAGGCAGATAAAGAAACATGCAAATAAAGCAGCACCTGAAATCAACAATCTCATTGAAGAAGCAACAGAATTTATTAAACAGAACATCATGATACCCAGTGGATTTGTGGGAGGCTTTTTGCTAGGGCTTGCATCATAAGGACAGGAATGTTCTAACATAGTGGATGCAACTGTGACGAGAGCAGAGGTGTATCAGGGAGTTGTCTCAGCAGCATCTGCCACCAGATTTTCTGGAGCAAGGGGCAACAAGGTGGACAACACTGATTTATTACTTTATTATTTTGCCTTCCTGAAGCTTGTCAAACTATTATCTGCTGTGAAATACCCGGTATCCTATGTCTATAATAGTATTCTTGAGCAAAACATCCCCTGGGGGATGGACAGCAGAAAGTCGGGTGAAGGGAGACGTCGGACAGTGTAAGATATGACAAAATAATAATAATTTATAAATTATCAAGGGTACATGAGGAAGGGGGAAAAATGAGGAGCTGTTACCAGGGGCTCAAGTCGAGAGCAAATGTTTTGAGAATGATGATGGCAACAAATGTACAAATGTGCTTGACACCATGGATGTATGGATGGATTGTGATCAGAGTTGTAAGAGCCCTCAATAAAAGTATTTAAAAACCAAAACCAAACACAGCAACAACAAAAAAGAAATGATCCTGCTCAGTATATTCTTCTTTGGGCTTCCTCGGGGAATGGGGTGAAGCATGTGGGCAGGGGTGGAGTGGAGGACAGAGGACATTGCGTAGTCAGGGTTTCTGGTGTCCAATGAAAGAGACCATCTCCAGGGATCCCGAGGGGAAAGCAATGTGTACAGAGTGGACGGAGCCCACAGAGAGTGCAGAGCTGGCCTCAGCAAACCCAGCCAACTTCCCATGACAGAAACCGTCCATGCAGGTCCTTTCTGCTGGTTTGCTCCCATCATGGTGTTGCCCACCTCCATGCAGTGGGACTCGGGCTCCCCCCAGGTAGGATGAGTGCTCAAATGTCATCTTCTGACCAGCCCCCAAAACTCCAGGAGAAAAACCTCCTCTCCTGAAAGGAAGCAGTCCTTTGGACAAGCCAGGCAGCTGTGGAGTTTTCTATTCTTCGGGCTCCCATCACCCCACTGAGGCCCGGTGTTTGGTAGCCAGGTTGAAAAGATACAATTCTAGGCTAACACCACCCACCTCTAGGAAGTTATGTGGGGGCAGGATGCAATGGGATGTTTACTAGCAATGTTAAAAAGAGACATTAATCGCTGGGGGTGGTATTCTACAGCTGGAAGAGGAAGTTTTCTGTATCTCCTCAGCTATCATCTAGACGGTGCACACTTAGCATGTGCTTGCAGTCCGCTTAAGTGGACCTACCTGGCCGGGGGACCCAGCAGCACCGATGTCATAATGTGGGGTCTACAAAGAAGAGTTGTCTTCTCTGCCCAGAGAGCTTTAAAC
>NW_022109491.1:15168378-15170515 GCF_000313985.2 Echinops telfairi | reverse complement strand
CCAAGAGAGGCGTGGAGCAAAGTGAGCTAGCGATCGAGGGAGAGGCGTATCAGGTCAGGGAGCTTGGCTTTGATGTGGCAGCCAGTAGGGGTGACACTGAAACAGATGAGGGGCCTTCAAAGACTGCATAGGAAAATTCCCTTCTCTCTTCATTCCATTTTTCCCCCACGGACATTTTGAAGCCACCTCATATATGTAAAAGTATTGAATCTTTTTAAAAATTTTGGTTGATGAGATTATGCAAAGCAAAACAGACTGGTGGCCCCCAATTCAATAGTTTTGATGTGTGCAACCCAACCCAGTGACACTGGATCCGTTCTTAGGATCGTGCAACCAGCTGTCCCTTCCTTTTCTGAGTCGATCACATGCTCACTGGCCCCCAGTGTTCTTAACTCATCTCTTGAGTTCCTGTTCTCAATTTGATCCCATATAGCTAGATCTTAAAAAAGCATTAATGCCCCAGGCAGCCTTTGTTTAAAAACTAGGTAAGCCTAAACCATTATTTGGCTTTAAGAAGACTTCAGGGGCTATTTATTTGGCTTAAGGTGTGTTTGTTTTTTTAATCATTTTAGTGGGGGCTCATACAACTCTGGTCAAAATCCATCCATCCATCCATTGTGTCAAGCACATTTATACACTTATTGCCATCATCATTCTCAAAACATTTGCTTTCTACTTGAACCCTTGGTATCAGCTCCTTATTTCCCCCCTCCCTTCCCGCTACCCCCTCCCTCATGAACCCTTGATAATTTATAAATTATTATTATTTTGTCATGTCTTACACTGTCTGACATCTCCCTTCACTCACTTACCTGTTGTTCGTCCCCCTGGGAGGGGTTTATATGTAGATCCTTGTGGTCTGTTCCCCCTTTCTACCCCACCTTGGCTTAAGGTTTAAAGGTTATCCCAGGGCAATAGCTTTAGGGGTTCCTCTAGTCTCCATGGGTCCAGACAGTCTGCAGCCCATGAGCATGTCACTGACTTCTTTTAAGTCAGGAGTGATCCTGCCCCTATTTGTGCTTTGGGGTAGACCATGATGGCCATAAGAGTGCCAGTCCCTTGAGGACCAAGACTTTGTTCTCTTCACCACTGTATCAACCAGCAAAGCCCCTGGGTGGTACAAGCAGTTGACATGACCAGCTCTTAATGGAAAGGCTGGAGGGTTTGACTCCACCCAGAGGCACCGCAGAAGAAAGGCCTGGCTCTTATCTTCTAAGAGCTCCGTTGGTGAAACTCAGATGGAGAACAATTCTACTCTGACACACAGGTGGTCACCACGACACATCATTAACCGGACAGCAATAGTTGGTTTGTTTTTTCACATAGAAAGTACATACATAAATAGTTACGCAGTATAAAATGTAGTCAGAATGATTGGTTAGCTGCTGACACCATACTCCAAATATTTAAAATACATGCAGTGAAGGTGGGGAAGTCCCTGGGGAAGCAGAGAAGTGATGGAAATCAGGTGATGTTTAGGAGCAGGGTTCCAGGGGAGCCAGGTCTCCAGGGCCAGATCCTGGTTTCTAGTTTAGACCCCTGGGTTGCTGTGGCATGAAGATCCGAGGCAGAGAGGAACACATTCATTTATGGTCACAATGTGTCTTAGGTGTCTCTGAAGTCTCTCATCCACGTGGAGACTTCCACGGGGAACTTCCTTAGAAGAGAGGTGCCCGAGGAAGCCCCCATGAATATCCAACTGGACTTGCAGCTACAGCATTTCCTCAGGACAGATGAGCCAAAGGCTGGCACTGCCGGGACCACAAAGCCCAGTGAGACCCTGGCCCTCCCTCTGACCTGGATGCTGCCCTTTAAACCCGTATGCAATAAGTATCCTGGAGGACTGGCCCTGAACTCCCTCTCCTGTCCCCAGGCTCACCAGGTCATCACAGGACTGCAGCAGGGACAGCCAGCAGTGCTTCACGTGGGCTGAATCTCCACGCTGCCCCGGAACCTGTCTCAGGACTGCATAAGCTAGAAGCAGGTTCTGGAGCCTAGATTTGATACAGCACAGACAGGTGAAAGCAGAGTGTGCAAACCACACCCTTGGCTCTCTCTGGTGGTTAAAATAGTGACACCAGGATCAAAACCCATCACCTAAGTGTGTATTTACATTCTTTTTTTAAAAATCATTTTA
>NW_022109491.1:15149910-15167643 GCF_000313985.2 Echinops telfairi | reverse complement strand
GCTTTCTTCACCACATTTGCTTATGCACACATTTGTCTTCCATGATCATATCGGGAAGGTGGGCACCCACTGAAATTAGAAGACAACAGATCCTGGCTGGTGGCGGGGGTGTTGTTGAGTCCTTGTACCACCCCACTTCTCCTGGCTCTGATGGGATGTTGCTTGATCGACAGGCAGCAGACAAGACAATAAAGGGTGGAAGTGATGCTGCGCTGTGCCAGCGCTTCTCTTGGGGCTGGCAAGTGTGCGGTCGCTGGGGTCCTGCTTCTGCCATTGAAACGACTTGTGGGTAGGGTAGTGAGTTGAATAGTCGCGTGTGTACACACCCTGCCCCCTCACCAAATTCATGTCTTTTTTGGAATTTCAGAATGTGATCTTATTTGGAAACAGCATCTTTGAAGATATAATTGGTTAAAAGTCTGACATAGAATCACCCTGGATTTAGGGTGAGCTCCAAATCCGATGAGAGTCCCTGGGGGTGGGGGGCACGTTCCGCGAGAGGGTCAAGGTGTGAGTCCACCCAGCGGCAACTCGGAAGAAAGGCCCGAGGATCTGAAAAGGCCGAGGATCTGAAGGCGCCGCTCTCTTTGTGACGTTTTGCAGATAGCACATCTTTTACAAATGGAAGTTCTGTGATAACCCAGCATCCACCAAGTGTTATCTGTGCTCGCTTCCTGTCTGCATCACATGTTGGTCAGTCTCATGATATCTGGAGCTTTTGCAGACTGCTACTACACATTTAACCGACAATCGTTTAGTGCAAGCATAACTTTGATAGCCACTGGAACACCAACAAAGTCATGTGTGTCATATCACTTCAATATTCTCCTTAGTGGTGGCCTGGAACTGAACTCACACATCTCCAAGGTATGCCTCTATGCCTAGAACAGTCAGCGATCGAAAACACCCTGGAGCCCAGGTTTACCACAACTCACATGTAATCACCATGGACTGCAATCGACTCGCTGGTCACTGGTTTATCTTCTCTAATTCAGTGACCGACATCCTTGGAGGAAGAAGGAAGGGCACACAGACACAGCGGAGAAATCATGTGACAATACAGGCAGAGGCTGGAGTGATGCTGTCACAAGCCAAGGAACAGCTGGAGCCGCCACTTCCCCCAGAAGCTGGGAGAGGCAAGGAAAGATTCTCTTTTCTAGAATTTTCAGGAGTCCGGCCCTGCTGACAACTTAATTTGATGGGGCGGGATCTGGCCTCTAGAGCAGGAGCCCTGGTGGTGTGGTGGTTACCCGTTAGGTTGCTAATCTCCAAGGTCAGCACTTCGACCCCATCAGCTGCTCCAGTAGAGAAATCCAAGGCTTTCTACTCTTTACTGGGGGAAGCTCTACCCTCTCCTGTAGGGTTACTATGAGTCGGAATGAACTTGACGGAGTTTTTTGGGGTGGGGGGTGAGGTTGGCCTCCAGAGCAGGAGCCCTGGTGGCATAGTGAGTGGTAGTGTCAGGTTGCTAACTGAGCCCCACAGCTAAGCCTTGGGAGAAAGATGAGGCTGTCTACGAGCGTCAAGAGTTACAGCGTCAGCAACCCACCGGGGCAGTTCTATTCTCCAGGGAGTGGGAGTTGACTAGATGGCAGCTTGTTTGGCCTCCAGAGCGATGAGAAGAAAGTTCGGTTGTTTTCGACCACCTGGTTTGTAGCACAGGCTGTATCACGACCGCCCGAGGAAGCAAATACAAGTGGTTACTGTGTCCATTCTCCATACACAGTTAGTCTCAGAAACCCACAGGGGGTCGCCGGGAGTCAATATTGACGCCCATCAGGGAGTTTGGTTTTCTGCTTTTACTAACGTGTGAGTTCAAAAACGTGCTGTCCACGTAAACAGCAGAGAAAGCAGCAGGTCTTTTGATCAAGTTGAGTACATGGTCAAGACAGATTTTTTTCTCTCTCCCTAACGGAAGATGTTCCTACTTTGTGTCAGATACACAGTCAGGAAGGAAAATAGAGCATGCATTTTAAACTTTGATTTCTACTCATTATGTGCTGTTTGCTGGAATGCTAACTTGATTATGTTCCAAGAATTAATACTCAAACAAATGTAATGGAAATCATGAAGCCTAACATGTATTGTCTATAGTCTGCTTACTATCAGATCCCTTCTTTGTGACCCCCTTGGCTTTGCTCTGCATCACCTGGGGTAACTTCCCCACTGCCCCAGGAGGCACTGCCCATGCTCAGCTGGGTAGAAAATGGGAGGAGGTACTGGCAGGGGATTGGAGAACCTGGGCTGTGCCCCCTCCACCCTCCTCGTCTGCCTTTAGCTGCATCTTCTCAGGGACTACAACTCCTTCAGACACACCTGCCCTGTTTCATCTTCCCCCCGTGACTCTGACCCCTGGGCTCTAACTAGTCCACCTCTGTCCTTTGTCCCAGCAGCCAGCTAAGCTCCAAGTTGCCTCCTGGTCCTCTATTTGTCTTATCAGCATTCCCACCACTTGTGTATTACGTTGTGTTTTCAGCCTCACCCTCTTTGAACTACTTAGAATGGTATTTCTCTGTTGTACGCTGCCTGTTATTAGACCATGACTGGATGGGAAGCACTGATGAAACATTTCGGTTTTAAAGCAGAAGATGGCCACTTCTAAAAGAATGTAACAGAGAACCAGCAGCTGCCGTGGGATGGGGAATTGTGGGCATATGCTCTGCTATGAGCCTCTCCGGCCCTGAAACGAACAGGTGTTGCAAAGGTTACCCAGGCAGCAGAGTGCAACAGAGAGTCCATCCCTAGGGACTCAGTTTGGGGGTTTGGTGGCAAGCAACAGAGACAGTCTTGGCCTAACACAGGCTCTCTCTCTATCAGAAACATTTCTAGGAAGGGCCTAGAGCAAGCACAGGACAGCGAGGGCAGCTCTGGGACCTTGGGACCCAGGGAAGCAGGAATGAGCAGTGTCCTTAGGGAGCTTGGTTGGAATAGCTTAGTTAACGTACTCTGTCTGCTATTTGCCCATGGATCATTTTGCTCAAGATGTAAAACCCAGGCAGAGAAAGGGCCCAATTGGCTGGTAGAAGTAAGCACTTCCCTTTGCAGGGCCCCCAGATCCCAGTCCCACAAGCCTGTGTGCAGCCCTGCAGAGGTGCGTGCCCCTAACAGAGAGAGCAGGTGAGCGTTGTGCCTTTGCGTAGTAAAGGCCATGAAGCATGACCTCCAGGGGAGACAGGACACTCTCCCTCTCCAGCCCATAACCAGCATGGAGATCAATCTGAGGAGGAAGGGGATGTGGCTGGAGACACTATCAAGAGACCAGCTGGCCCACTGGGGCAAATCTCTCCTTTTGCTTCTTCTACCTTTGAGCCAAACAAAAATAAGCAAAACAAACAAAAATGAAACAAAACAAAAAACCCAGCTTCCTGCTTCTACGTCGCTTGAGTCCCAGCAGAGGAGTTCCCCAAAACCAGCTCATCCTGGGAGTGAATATGAGGTGCTGGAGGCATATTATATTCCCAGGCAGGAGACCACAGAGTCAGGCAGGGACACGGCCAATTTTTAAAAAATCATTTTATTAGGGGCTCAAACAACTCTTATCACAATCCACACATACATCAATTGTGTGAAGCGCATTTGTACATTCATTGCCCTCATCATTCTCAAAACATTTTCTTTCCACTTAAGCCCCTGGCATCAGCTCCTCATTTTTCCCCTCCCTCCCTGTGTTCCCCTCTCTCAGGAACCCTTGATAATTTATAAATTATTATTTTACCATATCTTGCACTGTGCGACGTCTCCCTTCACCCACTTTTCTGTTGTCCATCCCCCAGGGAAGAGGTTATATGTAGATCCTTGTAATCGGTTCCCCCTTTCCACCCCACTCTCTCCACCCTCCCGGTATCGCTACTCTCAACACTCGTCCTGAAGGGATCATCTGTCCTGGATTCCCTGTGTTTCCAGTTCCTATCTGTACCAGTGTACATCCTCTGGTCTAGCCAGGCTTGCAAGGTAGAATTGGGATCATGATAGTTGGGGGTGGGGTGGGGAGGAAGCATTTAGGAACTAGAGGAAAGTTGTATGTTTCATCGTTGCTACACTGTACCCTGACTGGCTCGTCTCCTCCCTGCGACCCTTCTGTAAGGGGATGAGGGACACGACCAATTTCAGGAGTCCTGGTGGCTATCTGTGTCAGGTAACAGCCTGCTAACCACATGGTCGGCTCTTCAAACCCACCGACCACTCTTCCTGAGAGAGCTGAGGTTATCTACTCTTGTGGAGATTTGCAGCCTTGGAAACCCTGTAAAGGGACGCTGATTCAGGATCCACTGGATGGCAGTGGTTTCAGGGCCAACTCACTTTGTCCCTAGGATATTAGAGCAGGCTTGGTTTTATACTTACGGCTTATTAGTAAAAGGTTGTTAATCACTGTTACCAGGTGTTATTGTCCCTGGAAGACACAAAGGACATAAGGGTCCCAGTTAATAGAAGAATCACACCTTCACTTTCTGAAGTGGAATCGGTGGGTGAAAGAGAGGTTCAGGCCAGGGACTACAAAGATCCGAATGAGATCTTTGCCTGGTCTCTGCTCTCTCTACCTGTACAATGTAAACAAGCCTGAGTATTTCTCTGCACAATGGTTGAGTTTTGCCAGCCAGACATCTATTTACATAAAGGCATGAAGAGATTCCTGGGAGAACACTCATCCTAAGCAAAGGAGGAACCAGAGGGCATGATGATGGAGTGAGCAAGGCCCTCATCCTGGGGAAGACTCTATGGGGGCATGGGGCCTTCGAAATCCTCTGGGGATAGTTCTACTGTCCCGAAATGTTTCTATGAATTGCAATCAACTCCACCTCAGTGGGTTTGGACCTGGCCTTATGGGCATATGTCTAAATCTTAAAGGTCAAGGAGAAGCAGAGAGAAAGAGAAGTATTGAAGTCTGGCAACTGGAAACATAAATAAATGGGAACAGTGGATGCCTGCTTACCGAACACAGGGAACAACCCTCGGACCTCAAGCAAGCATTGCCCTGCCGTGGTGAGTTTCTGAGGCTGTGCATTTTGAAGGGAGTAGAAAGCCTCATTTTCCTTCCTCAGAGCAGCGAGTGGTTTTGAACCACTGATCTTGCAGTCAGCAGCCCAATTCATAACTCACTACACCACCAGGGTTTCTTTTAGGCTCCCCACAACAATACTTCCGACAATGCCAGGAGAGACCAATCCCTGGAGAAGGACATCATGCTTGGTAAACTGGAGAGGCAGAGGAAAAGAGGAAGGCCTTCGATGAGATAGATTGACCCAGTGACTACGGAAGTGGGTCCAGGCACGAGAGCAAGTATGAGGATGGGGCAGGACCAGCAATGTCTCACTCTAGTGTGTAGTAGGGTTGGCCTCTCCAAGAACAACAATACAACAATCACCTTGCTATCCCACTGCATCTCAGCAAGGGCTGTGGCTGGACCCAGTGGAGGGGACCTGCAGTCAGAGAAGAATACACCTGCAGGACCACTATGGTTCTCAGCCATAGCCAGCGTCTTTAATCCCTTCTCCACCCCCAACAAGCGTATGTCACACCTCGCCTTCTCAAGACATCTCAGAAACCTCCCCCACCTCTATTAACTGTTTTGCTGGTGTCAGCCAATGGGGGTGGGGGAGGAAAGTGTGGGCTCCTTTTAGACATGATAATTTATTTCTGTCCCCAAAGTTTATTAACACAGGATTCCTTTGTCCGCTCAGACCTCTGTCTCTTCCTCTCTCTAGCGCGCCCTTTCTTACTTTTGGCGATTCTCTCTTTACTCTGTCTTACAA
Organism: Echinops telfairi; assembly: GCF_000313985.2. Classification (NCBI taxonomy): domain Eukaryota; kingdom Metazoa; phylum Chordata; class Mammalia; order Afrosoricida; family Tenrecidae; genus Echinops; species Echinops telfairi. Next base: position 15,161,893 of record NW_022109491.1, on the reverse strand, counting down.
TCTCCCGGCACCCTGCCCCCTTTGCTCTCATTCCATTCTAAACACCCAGGCAGGGCATTAACGCCAATAAAACCTGTTAATTGAAACCCACTCTCGGGGTCCACTTTCCTTTTATTCCTGTTCTAACACAGACCTCTCGAGAGCACTTCCAGGTTGCCTTGCACTTAGTCAAACAGCCCTGGCCTTGAGTGATCCAGCAGGAGGAAACGCTTGTCCCCTTTCTGAACCTGAAGCCGAGGAAGAAATTCCAAGGAGAGGGAGAGGCCTGTCATGGAGACAACGCTGAAGAACTGCATCGGGATCAACCGGTTGAGGTCACTTAAAAAAAACCAAACCACAAAACCACAAACCCTGCCATCTTAGCTAGATCTGCAGGGGAAATAACTTTGTCTGGTATTTGCAGTCATGTTAAAGGAGTCTTGTTCCTATAAAAGCTGTCTGGCCTGGGTTAGCCTGGGGGGCCTTTCTTTTCTCCCTACCTGCCCCCTCAATCCCACCTCCACCCCCCATCCCATGCACACACTTGCCTGCCTGCCTTCTTCCCTTCAATGTAGCCCTATACAATTTCAAGCAAGGGCTTTGGCACCAGCTAATGGTGAATGTCTTCCAGGAGGGAAAGTTCCCAGATTGCAAACGTGGGTTTTGGTTTTGGTTTGCCTTTTTTTAAAACGCTAAGCTGCAGGATCACAGAACCGGCAGGTCGGCCTGCCTGCTCAGCAGGACAGGAAGCAGAGGGAGGAAGATGAAACCCAAGCGGACTAGAAGAAAGGGGAACACCAGCGAGCTCCTTCAAAGGGGGGAGAAGACCTAATCACGTGCTGTTTCCAGTGCCCAGGTGCTGTTCTTTGCCCTGCAAAACAAGGGCCAGCCAACGGGAGTGTGGATAAGTGCTCTGGGAAGTGATGATCATGGCCGTGATGACCTTTAAAAGATGTACCCCAGGGGCTCTCAACCTGTGGGTCTTTACCCCTTTGGGAATCCAAGGACCCTTTCACAGGGTAGCCTGATTCATAACAGTAGCAAAATTACAGTGATGATGTAGCAATGAAAATAATTTTATGGTTGGGGGGGGGAGTCGCCACATGTGAGGAACTGTATTAAAGGGTCGCGGCATTAGGAAGTTTGAGACCACTTCTGTTCGGGTAGACACTTCCCGACCAGAAATGATTCAACCACATTTGAAAATAAATGCCCTGCCCTCCAGTTCCTTTGAAGACTCTATTTACATTGTTAACCAGCTATATTTGCACACCCAGGACTTCCACCTGCTTGATCATTGACTTCAGTTACATATTGTATTTACATGGCAGAGACCAGAGTGGGAAAACTGGTCATGCCAGTTTGGGCCTGGGAAGGTGGAAGCTGACAAAAAATGTTCATCTTGATTTGCCTAGGCCTACTGCCTGTGCCAAATCGAGGCGCTGGCACACAGTGAACTTTATATACCAGTGCTACCAATAATAGTTAACCCTGGCAGGATGGGTGCTTTATACTATGTGCTAGGCACTGTTCTAAGAGCTGTATCTGAAGCTGAGGAAGACGTTCCAAGGAGAGGGAGAGGTCAGTGATGGAGACAACGGTAATCTAGGCATTATGCTAAAAGCCTACAACCTGGGAAAGCCTATATATTATAGTCTATAGGGTTGCTATAAGGCAGAACCAACTCATGAACAATATCTCTTTTGTCATCCCCGTTTTACAGATAACGAAACGGAGGCATTCACAGCATTCATATTCTACATCTAGTTAACTGCCATCTGGTGGACTCTGACTCATAGTGACCCTGTAGGGCAAAGGCTATAAGTCATTCCAACGGCAGAGCCACCGCTACCCAGTTGATTCTGACTCATAGCAATCCCATAGGACAGAGAGGAACTGCCTCTTTGGGTTTCTGAGGGTGTACCTTTTCAAAGGAGCAAAAAACCTCATCTCTCTGCTGAGGAGTGCCTACTGGTGGGTTCCAATGGCCCGACTGGAGGGTAGCAGCCGATCTTTCTCCCATTTTGCCACCAGGGCTTGAGTGCACTCAACCGGGAAGGGAGTTTGTCTGTAGTCAAGAAACAGATGTGTGCTCTCATTCTTACAGCTGGTAAGAATTGGGATTCAAGCCCACATGTTTTGATGCGGGTTGTTATTCAATATAGCGATTGCTGGTTCAAGATGGTGTATTGAACAAATGCAATTGATGACTAACTCTCTCCCCAAAGAATTGTACAGGGGGGTTGTCAAGGTATATATCCACGAGGAAAAAGAAAGTGGGAGAGGAGACAATATCCCCAAGAAGCAATATAACATTAGAAGCTGGGAAAGCTAAACAGCTTAGTAGACCCAAAAAGCCGAGTTCTAAACTGGCAGCTGAGGGAGCCAAGAAACAGTAACCCAATTTCGGTGCAGAAGCCTCTCAGGCGGAGCAGCTGGCAGCACCAGGTAGGGCTAAACCCAGCACAATTGGCTGCAAATCACGCAGACCCCCACATCCCCTTTCCACCCCAAGTGAGGAGTGCAGGTGTGTTTTCTGAAATAGGTCAGAGAGGGCTTCGGGATTTGGGGATGTCAAGTACAACTCCGTGCTAAAAACAGGGGCGGGCATAGGAGCAATTGTGAGGACGGTGCAGGACCGGGCGGCATACATGGGCTCCTTATGGGTCGGGACACACTCCATGACACGGAACAGTCAACAACAACAAACCTCACATAGGCAGAGCCAACTCAGTGGGTGTGGGCTTGTTTGTTTTGAAAGGCAATCAATTGTTCAAAGTTTAAAGCTGATCTCAGGGCAAGCGTTTCGGGGCTTCTTCCAGTCATCCTGGCTCTAGAAACTAGTGAGAATGCCAAATTCTCCTCTGCATCCCCGGCGTTTGTTTAGCATTGGTTCTTCTACGGGATCTTGGATAAAACACGTTCGGGTGAGGTAGCTGTCACCGTGCAGTTCTGGCCACCTGCAAAAGGAAGCTGGTTGTTCACGGAGAATGCTCGCCACACAGTCTACACCAGGAATTCTTCAACTTCTTCTCCTCTGGACCTCTTTTCACTTGAGACGGTTTTATGTGACCCTGGTTACATAAGAACATTAAATAAGTACACACATCAAACAGATGTTCATGAGGTTAATGCTTTTGATAGTACTGTGAAGCACAAGATCTGATTCTGGTGATTTTTGCGGGGGCCACAAGCACACGTTGTGTGTTTCGAACCAAGGCTACGATGAAGTCGTTCTACGAAGCATGGGCAAGTGTGTTTGATTCCGAGTCCCTCTTTGGTTGAAACCTTTTATGGTTGTCAATTTTTTTGTCACCCACATCTTTAGTTACGTGACCCCATTTAAGAAACCCTGTTCTATATCTTCCCCCCATTCTTGACTTTGCCTCCTCTGTTGTCCCAAGTAACTAGAGACCAATTGTTGTATTTGGTGGCCACTGGCAAGTTTTTTAACACTCCTGGCACTACACAATGGACTCGGAGGTAGAACAGAGGCACTAGGCTCAATAGTAGGCCAGAAACCATGGCCTTAAACCTCCCACCAAAGGAATCACGTCCCATGAAGGTTTTGGTTGAGCACAAGCAACCTCAGCTACTTCTTGGTGGTCATTATTATAAATAAATCTATGACACAACTTTTGCCAAATTGACTTTTTATAGGGGTACCGCTCACTGACAGCAATGACAAGAATTGGTTGTGCAGCCTGCCAATCAACAGTGCAATTCCCCATCATCATGACTCCCCCTTTGTCTCTCTCCCACCTTTTGTCACCACGAATAAACTTGGTTCTCTGTGTATCTGCCTTGTCTCATCTTGTTTTCTGTAAGTGACGGCGTACGCTGGTTGTCCTTTTATGACTGGCATATTTCACTCAGCAATTGCAGTGCTCATTTAAGTGTGAGCACATTACCAAGGATCACCAACACATCCCCAAACATTTGTAGTAGGAAAGGCAGAAACCCAAATGAAATGCCAGGTGCAATTTGAAGAAATTTGAGGGGATGTAGATACGATTGGACAAGGTGGCCTTGGTAGGAGAATAGGGTGATATAAAGGGGGACCAATTACCTTAGGAAAGAGCCCTTGGTTGCACATGAAAACCCTTATGATGGAAAGGATGAAAGCCATTTTCCTTGCCATGTTGCCTTGATGCTCCGTGGCCTTGCATCTTCTACTTGAGAAATCTGATGCCATGACGATTTTTGATATTGTGCCTGAGCATTGTTGTTACTCTCTGGATGATTATGCATCATCTCTGTTACCAGTGAGCTGGTATTTCTCCAAGATGTGACTGGGAGTGGAAATATTTCCAGGGTTTCTTTGTGCTGGACACTCTATGGCACCTTTGGATATGGGAACTTATACTTTGCTTTTCTTGGATATTTAAATGTTTTTTAAACACATAAGTAAAAAAGTACTGCTATTGTGATTCCAATTTGCACATATCTGGGTTAATTCCAAACAAAACATATTTGCACATGTCTCTGTCATCAGTGGATGGTTACAGATAAATTCCCTCAGTAAGACATTTGTTTTAGTTTTATTAGCGAACCTCCAAATAAAAGGTCTGATCAAAATAATGAGGGAATTGATTGAGCCGGTTCAATTCAAGGCATAGAGGTCAGCTCAGAAGGTTATGGCCACTGTTTTGGGGTGTTCCCAAAGTGGTACTCTGGATAGCTTTTCTCAAAGGACACATGACAATCTCAGGGGCTTATTAGGAAGAAGCTTTAAGAAAACAGAAAACTTCATTGGTGGTAGAAAGGCCAGGAAAGATGTGCCAAGCCATTTGTCTCCTGTCACAACGATGCACCTGCTCATTCTCCCAGGGTAGCAAAGACTGTCCTAAGAGAATTTCATTGGGAAACCTTATCCCATCCACCCCACAACCCTAACCTGACACCTGCAGACTTCTTTGTGTTTTGTAAACTCATAGAACATTCCATCTGAGTACCTCCAGGATGCCCAAACTACATATGACGTAAACTAAAAAGTGCAGAATTTGTCAGGGAAAGGTTAAGCTAAAAGCGAACTCACGGCCATGGAGTTAACTTCGACTCACAACCACGACGTAGGACAGAATAGAATTGCCCCTGTAGGTTGCAGAGGTGGGCTTGAATTGCTGGCTTTGCCGCCAGCAGCCTAACATATCGCCCACTGAATGACCAGACTCTGAGGGAAGGGTCGTTGTTGGATGCCATCAAGTTGGTTTCAATGCATAGTGACCTTCTGTACAACAAAAGGGACACTGCACGGTCCTCTGCCATCTCACCATTGTTCCTCTGCCTGAGCCAGTGCTGCAGTCATGGTGTCCATCCATCTTCTTGAGGTCTTTCCTCTCTTTTCCTGACCCTCCACTTCACCGGACATGATGTCCTTCTCCAGGTGCTAGTCTCTCCTGAAACATGTCCCAAATACGTAAAATGAAGTTTTGCCTTCTGTGATAGGTAGGTTTATTGTGCCAACCTGGCTAATAGGAACATGTGGGATTAATAAGGTAGACGTTTGATTGGAGGGCAAAGAGATAAATGACTTGGCAACCCCCACCTGTCTTTCTCTTGGTCTCTGGTGATCAGACCAGCATGCGGCTGCTAGTTCTCTGTCTCAACTTGGGAGCTACACTGTTCGTGAGACACCCAACCTGTGGATTGTGTCACTAGAGCGTGAGGTTCCTTTGAGTCCTGCTTCGCCACGCTGCTGGTGTATACACTGCTTGAGCTTGGGACTGTTGGATCCTGTCATCTGGCTGACTGTTGGTGACTTGCCCTGCTGTTTGCTGCCTGTGGCTGGACTGCCCACCTTGCTCTACAGAAGACTCAGCTGTCTGCTTCCTTGACCTTGACCTAGCAGCCCTGATGAGTTGAAGTACTTCCAGTATATTAACTGTTCCCCAGAAGTGACTTGAACTGTACTGCTATGTGGACTAATTAGCGGTTATATTCCTTAATGCTGTAACTATCTATCTATAATCATAAATGTCCTAGTTTTGTTTCTCTAGAGAACCCTAACACACCTTCCTTATCTCTAAGGAGCACTCTGGTCCTACTTCTTCCAAGACAGATTGATTTGTTCTCTTGGCGGTCCATGGTACACTTTGAATTTTCTTCTCCAGCACCAAAGGAGGATTAAAGAGATGGAAACACTGTCTTTAGAAGCATATAGACCTAGATGGAGGATATGCCAAGAAACGAGCGCTCACATTGTGATAATTTTGTTTAACAAGGGTTTCTCTGACTTTGTAGCAACATGTTTCGATTTATCCACATCGTTTAATGATTTCCTAGATGATTTCCTTCCAATTGTGCTGTCTGTTCTTTATTTCTGGAATTCCTATTAGTCAACTGTTAGACCTCCACATACAATCTCCTTTCTTATTATTTATCATTTTTTCTTATGGTCTGTCAGAGAGATTCCTTTATGTCTACCTCTTAGCTGGGTCAATCATGGCTAGGGCATCCTAGGAAATCTAGTGTGGAAGATGTAGGGAGGTCCCTTGTGTGGCCCCATCCTCTTGTAATGTTTGAGCTGTGTATATGGGGAGAGGGCACTGGGGGAAATTTCTTGCCTGCTTTCTTGCTTGCTGCTACACTGCTGGGACCCCAGTATATCCTTCATGATCCCAGCTCCTTTTCAGTGTTTCCATTTTCCAAGCCAGATGTTTCCCATTCTGCCCCAGTAGCAGGAATCTATGGGTAGAGAGTAGGGAGGTTAGGAATGAGAAGCTGGATTCTGAAGCCTGGTGTATGAATGAACAGGTTATCATAGAGTGGATTCTGATTCATGATGACCTCACATGTGTCTGAGTAGACTGGTGCTGCATAGGGCTTTTATTGACGAAGTTTTTGGATGTAGATTTCTAGAATTTTTTCCCCTGCATAGCCTCTAAGTCGACTTCCAGTTCGCAGCTGAGCACATTAACCATATTCACACCAACCAGGAGGTGGGGGTCCACTGTATTATCCCTCTAAAGCTGCTCTTACTCTTGACCACCCGAAAGAACTGGATTTTGTGAATGCCCCACGAGTAACAGGACTCCAATCTAGGCATTGCCTTCTAGACTCAAGTGCCTGCACAGGGTGAAATTATGAACCTGATAGTCCTCTACAGCAGTTTAGGAAGTCACAGCTTTTCAGGAACATGGGACTGAGAGGATTTTCGTTAGGCCTCAGGAACACACCACTGCCTAGGCCTTGCTGCGTCCTGGGATGCCAGAGGACTAGTTTCCTTAGCAACGAAAATCATATGACAGGAACACACAGAGATCCGGAGATGTTGCTTAGCAACCATGCTGCACCTGCTGGGGCTCTGGGCCTGCAGCTTGGGCCAGGGAGTCTGGCTTTGAACTTGGAAACTCCCATCAGGGCTGGCAGAAGGAGAAAGATCCTCTTCGGGGAGGTCCAGCTTTGGCCCTGGGCTTTGGAGGGATGACAAAGAGAAGTACAGATGAGAAAGCTGAGGCGGTGGGGAGCTGACTTCCATAGTAATGAAGACGCATGGGAGAAGTGGGAAGCAGGGCAGGAGACATACAGATGTGTTGATGTGTGTAGCAGTTTCCTCTCTGGATCACCTTGGAGAAAACCCTTCAACCTCAAAAGATAGGTCTGCAGAAACCTGAGGAGAGATATGCGTGGCTCAGGACTTAATGTCACAGAGCTTCTCGGACTTGAATCAAGTCAGAATGTCTGGTCCCTTAAGAGTCAGTTCAAGGAGAATTCTCTGCAGGGAAGCAAAGCTCTCCACACAGGGTGGGTTTTGGTGATTGGGAGGTGCTACAAACCAGACCTTAGGAGTCCTGGCTATGGCAAACATCAAGGTCATGGAGGTACTGTGCATGGTTTCAGATAGCCTTCCACCAGCTCTCTCTCTCTCTAACCCTCTTCCAAATCCCAGTTGACTTTTGGGGAGGTAGGCTGTGAAGTCAAACTGCTCAGATTTAAATTTAGCTTTGATCACCAAGGGCAAGGAGCTAAATCCCATGTTTCCGTTTCTCTTTCTGCCCAGGGGTAATAATAAGGGTGGCTATGTCATGGATTAGTGTAAGGTGGATGGTGGTGGCTCGGTAGGAGAATTCTCACCCTCCATGTGGGAAGCCCAGGTTCAATTCCTGGACAATGCATCTCAAAGGCCATGCCCAGACATCTGTTGTTATGCTGTTGAACAGGTTTCAGCGACACTTCCAGACTAAAACACGCTAGGAAGAAAAATCTGGAGATCTACTTCTCAAAAACCACCAAGGAAAACACTATAGTGTAGATCATTGTCGTCTAATCTTGTTCACAGCAGTCTCATCTTGCCATACACAGACTTAGCAGGAAGCACAGACTCAATGGCAGCTAACAACAGTAACAGGTGTATCATCATCCGTATCATCACCACCACCATCACCTCTCTCACCTCCACCCACTGGTCCAGGAGACAGTCTATCACCCAGACTATCTTCACCTTGGTACTGATCAGAAAATGGCACAAGCAGCAAGTCATTGGAGGAAGCAGAAGGACATTAGCTCAAATTCCACCTTCTAACTGTGAGATCTCCCCGCATGTTGTTAGGAGCTGATTCCAACCCATAGCGACCCTGTGCACAACAGAATGCAACACTGCACGGTCCTGAGCCATCCTCACAATTGTTCCTATGTTTGAACCCATTGCTGCAGCCACTGTGTCAATCCATCTCATTGAGGACCCTCCTCTTTTTTGCTGCCTCACCACTTTCCCAACCACGACACCATCAGGCTTCTGTCATGAGTTCTTGGATAAGTTTTAGCACCAATTTGAACATGAATTTTCTTATCTGTAGCATACAAAAATGACACTGCCTAACCTCCTTGGTATGAGATATGCCAGCCTCCTGGGAACTGTTTGCTATGTTAATATGTGTTGATAGCTGGCAATAGGGCATACGCTTTTCTCTCTCTGTGGCCACCACCTCCCTGAACTGGCTCCTAATGAGAATGTGAGTGGATGACAGACTCCACTGGCAGTTCAGTTAACCCTTTCAAGAGTGAGTGATTTTTGGCTTTGAATTTTGTTGATGTTGACACCATGTGTTTTCAGCAATGAAAGACATTTTGAACAAAATGACACATAGGTTACACACAATTATTTTGGAGGCAATGTGGATTTTGATATAATTAGTGGGAACATATGTCCTGGAGGGTCTCTGGTGCTGGGATGAGACCCAGCTCATTAGATTCATTCATGCAGTTATACAGAATACTACCAGATAGGAGCATGCACTAAAAGTGGGATAGCATTATCCCACTAAACTCTACAGGTGGAAAATGTAGGTGGGCACTATATGTCCCGTGAGTCACAAATTGGTTAAAGAAATTAGTGGTTGAAATGACCTTACTACTTTGAGTGGTAGAAATGTAGTGTTGCCCTCCTGGCCCAGGACCAGGAAGGAGTCCCAAACAGCTTCTCTTATTTAGCTGGCTTCTCCCTGCTCTTTACCATAGCCAGCCTGAGTCCCCTCCACTCTCTTTCCTCTGAGCCATGTCAGGGACTGGTGCCTGCTCTTCCTCCTTTTTCAGCTGAGCTGGTTCCCCAGATGACCCTACAGATGCATGTTTCCAAAATTAACTGGAATCTGCCTTTGACTCTGATAATTAATTACCCAAATGGAGAAAATTGAATAGTTAACTGGTTCACAGGATGATAATTAGCTTTTCTGAGTCCCTGTTCCAGGGAAATAAAGAGGAGGATTGTTTCTCAATTGCCTTCATTAAAGGGAGTCCCTCTCATTCAGGGGTCCGGACCCAGAGGCCTTTAGGGCCCTGCAGGGTTCCTTAGGGACCCTGGTTCTTTGTCCCCAAATAGAGAAGCAGCTGGTCTGGTGGAGCCAGCACAGGCTTTGGCATAAAGCCCAGCTCCATCACTTATGACCTATATGACCTTGGGTCATGTGACACAGTCTTTCTGAGCCTCACTTTCCTCATCTGAAAACAGGAATCGTGGAGTGTACCTCTCAGTGGAGTTAGAAGCATTGGGTGGTATAATGTAAGCAAAGCATTGGGCTCTTTGCTCATTGATTAATTTTTCATTAATTATGTTCTTTCTAAAGTTCATTGTGCATTGTTGAAGTGCTCATTGATCAAGAGCCATTTCATCATCATTTTCATCATTATCATTATTGCCACCATGACTGCACCATGCCCATCATCCTGGAAACCAAACAAAACTGAGTGCCAGCCACTGAACACGTTCAAATCACCTCTGTATTCCTGATGCAGGTTCTTTCTTCTGCGTCTATTGGTGTTATTTTTATAAACAGGATATGCTCTCTGTCATGGGTTGGTTATCCACATAATGTGATTGCATACTTAATAGACTAGCATGTATGGTAAGCATAACTTCTATATGCACTTTAAACCAAAGAATGTGTGTGACTTGCTTTATTGTGACATTTGCTTTATTGTGGCAGTTTGGAACCAAGCCCTCAAGAGCTCTGAGGAATGCTTCTTGCGGCCCTGGCGCTTACCTGCCTGAGTTCAGATTCCACTTCGGCATCTCATTATGTTGCTTACCTTGTGCCTCAGTGTCTTTGTGGTAAATGGGGTTGATAATAATAATACTATCTACGTCATAGAAAGGAGCCCTGGTTAAGTATTGGGCTGCTAACCGAAAAGTCAGCTGTTCTGTGGGAGAAAGATGAGGCAGTCTGCTTCAGTAAAAACTTACCGCCTTGGAAACCCTGTGAAACAGTTCTACTCTGTCCTACAGGGTTGCTAGGAGCTGGAATTGACTTGGTAGCAGTGGGTTATTTCATAGAGTTCTTATGACTCAAGATGAAAAGTGTTTAGAACAGTGCTTGGACCTTGTAAAAGCTCCAAAAGTGATATCTAGTATTACCCATTTCTGATGCAGGATCAGGACGAGGAGAGGATGACAGATAAGAGAAGAGGCAGGACCAGAGGCCTTCCCCCAGGGGTGGACTCAGAATGGAAGGTCTCTGTGTTAGGCCAGGTTGGCTAGAGAAACAAATCCAGTGACACTGATGTAGGTGTAAGAAAGAGCTTTATATCAAGAAGTAATTATGCATTAAGAAAACATCCCAGCCCAGTCCAACTCAAGTCCATAAATCCTATACAAGTCCATAAGCCCCTCTTTAGACTCACACTGCCACATACAATGATGCAGGAATATCACAGGCTGGTGGATGCAAAGTCTTGTGGATCCAGTGGTGGTGGACACATCTCCAGGGGCTTGGCAGGTCTCCGACAAGTCTCTGAGTGGCTTGCCAAGAGGAAGGTGAAAAGCCCAGAGAGAGGGGGAAGTTCCCACGACCCTCCTTATGAGAAGGTCACTCCAGGAGGCACTATCAGGCTGTGACCTGATTGACAGGCGAGACTCCACCCCTACACTGTTGTATCTTCAAGCTGACATGAAATTATGTAACTACCCCAGTCTCAGAGACAATTGGACCACCTCTACTGAGAAGAGTAATAATGTCTGAGTATTATTTCTCACATTTTCTTAGGTAACGATGCCATTTTATTTTTTTTCTCAATCTCCCAGCAATTCCTCTTCCAGATTCAGTCTCAGCCGAGAACGTTGCTTCTTGTTTCAATGAGAAATACGCGCAGTGAGAGCAGAACTTCATCAAGTTCTCCCCGCCACCTTTCTCCCCACCGGGACTCTGATCATGTCTGCTTTCCCCACTGTCAGTGTAGATCCGCCTGTGCTCTTTCCCAAGGCCAACCTTCCATTTATTGCTAGATCCTATCCTTTCCTGCTTATTCAAGAATACCGCTCCAGTACTTGTCCCTCTGTTCCATGCATCAGCAATCCCCTCCCCCCTCTACTGGAACATTCCCATCAGCATAAACATATGCTGTTATTTCTTCCTCATGAAAAACAAAACTCTCTTCACCTCCCAGCCCCTCCTAGATACGAGCTCATTGATTTGCTCCCTCTAGAGCAGTGGTTCTCAACCTTTCATACACTTCCTCATGTTGTGGTGACCCCCCAACCATAACATTATTTTCATTGCTACTTCATCAC
>NW_022109491.1:15143869-15149627 GCF_000313985.2 Echinops telfairi | reverse complement strand
TATAGAAACAATAGCTCCAATCCTTCTCTTCCCATCTCTAAGCCACTCCAACCAGGCTTTCACACCATTCTACCAAGAGACAAGATCGCTAATTGTCTCCATATTGCTGAATCCAGTAGCCAATTCTTAGTTGTCATCTTGCTTGCCCTTATTGGAGAGAGGTTAGCGCTTCACCGAATCTCTTCTTCTTCCTGGGCACTCGAGAGATCATATTTCTCTCAACTTCTTTATAGCTGGTGTCATTAAATCAGTGTGTCTGCCATGTGGGAGGAACCAAGAGTCCACGCTTGACTCACCAAACTTCCAGGGTGGATATCAGCCGAATAGCTACTTCTCAAGATCCCTTGACCTTTCTCCATTCTGTCCTATACTTTGGGAGACTTCCAGTAGGGGTCTTATCATTACCTTTGGCTTCTGGTTGGATTCCGTCAGGGGGAGAAATGTATCTGCAAGATACTGGAGGCACGGAGGAGAGTGAGATTAAGATATGTATGCTCCTGGCTCTCCCACTTGAGGATTATTTTGAGTTGTATTCCTCTACTGAACGCTAACCCTTTAGCTAGGCAGCTTCCCATACAGTTCTTTCTCTTGCTAGGTTCCCCCAATCATCACCCTCTCTTGTCTCTGCAGATCCAGGGTGGTAATAGCGCCTGCCCTTAACCACCGGGTTACAGCAACATTCTCTGATATTTTCCTACCCATGCTCACACCTTTATAAGTTGTTTCTTTGTTAAACCTTTCTCAGTGTACCCAAGCTGAAAGCACACTCTAGTTCCTGCCAGATTCGGAATAATACACTTCCCATGGATTGTCCTGTTTCCCCCTTCCCTAATTTACTGGCTAGACAGTGACACCCAGAATGACTTGGAAGCCGCCAGATGGAGATAATTCAGCCTTTGTCAAACTGGGATCCCGATCCTTGTCCTGGAGCAAAGAGTTTCCCTCCTTATATTTCTTCTCTCTGCTACCAAATGTATACAATATAGTGAGAAATAGGCTTATGTGTGTGAAATCACTGAGATACGGGACTGTGTCCATTGTAGCAGCTAGTTCAGCTGTGATTAATAGGGCCTATCAATCCTGGTGGCTCAGTGGTTACACGTTGGGCTGCTAAACTGCAGGGTCATCAGTTCAAAACCACCAGCTGCTCCTCAGGAGCTTGTAATGAGTTAAAGTCTCAGAAACTCATCGGGACAGCTCTACCCTGTCCTGCAGGGTTGCTATGGGTCAGAATTGACTTGATAGCAGTGAGGATTTAAAAAAAAAATCAATATTTGGCATGCCATATTATTCTATTCCTAGAATTTTGTCTTCATTTTCGTGATATCATATTCATCCTAGTTTTCTTTCTACTGCAATGACTACTTTTTCCTTAGTCTTCTTTGTTGGTTCCTAATAATCTTCCTTCCTCAGATAATGATTGTCCCTTAGCTTGAGCCCTTGGTCCCCTTCTTGCTTACTTAACTTGCTGGTGACCTCATGGCTTTAAACATTTCCAAGTTTTCATTTCCAGAGCAGTCTTCATCTAAGAACATTTCCAAGAGAGAGCCTCTTCTAGATGCCTACTGGCATCTTACATAGAACATGCCCTAAAAGAAACTCCTGACCCCTTCAAAACTCGCTCCTTCTCTTGCCTCCCCGTGCCAAAAATTAGCAACTCCACCCCCCATTGCACAGACAAAAACAAAACAAACAAACAACAGAACTTTGAGCTCATCCTTGACTCATCCCTTTCTATCTTACCCCACATTCAATTTGCCAGCAATCTTGATCAACTTTACCTTAAAAATATATATTCAGAATCTGACCCAATCTCATCACCTCTACCACCAGTGAAAGAAGAAGTAAAAGATAAAGTCCTTTATCAAAATGCTAGACACCAAATTCTGTAGCAACAAAGTGAAGAGACAACTTATGGATTGAGGAGATTTTTTGGAAACCATATAAAGGATCAGAAAGCAAAACCCAACCCCCATGCTGTGGGTTGATTGTGACTCATAGCAACCCTATAGGACAGACTAGAACTGCCCTCCAGAGACAGCTCTTTGGTTCACAGTTGAACACTTTAATCACTGTGCCATCAGTGCTCATTATATATCAGATAAGGGCCTGACATTCAAAATATATTTAAAACACTTGAATAACTTAGCAAGAAAAAGACAAACAAGCTGACCCCAAATAGGCAAAGAATCTGAATGGACATTTTCACACAACAAAAGGACATACAAGAGGCCAAGAAAACCCCACATGACATCTTGCTCAACATGATTGGCCATTAAGGTGATGTTCAAAATCACCATGAGATACCATTTCACGTCCTCTAGGATGGCCAAGATTAGAAGCCAGGAAAAAAAAAATGCTGATGAGGATGTGGAAAAATGGAAACCTTCATCCATTGTGGGTGGGAATGCAAAATGGTATAGCGATGGTTGAAAACAGTTTGGCTGTTTCTCAAGAGAATTAAACAAAGGAACTACCATCTGACCCAGCCATTCCGGTCCAGGGATACACCCAGAGGAAGTGAAAACAGGGACACAGACAGGAATGTGTACCCCAACGTTCATTTGCAGCCCTTTCACAACAGCCCAGAGGGGGGAACAATCGAAAAGCCCATCAACAGTTGTGATCTGTACACACAGCAGAGTATGATCTAGCTGCGGAGAGACGGAATCCGGTGCATGCCACGCAACAGGAAAAACTTGAAGAGAATTTGTTGGGCAAACTGTCGTCCCAAAAGGATACTCTCCTGATGAGTTCACCTCTATGAAATAAGAAAATATAGAGAAATCAAAGATTATTAATGGTGGAAAAGGACACTGAATATGTGTTAATTGTTGTGGAGTGATTTGAAAAAGGAAAACAAGAATGGTTGTACGATTTGAAGACAGCCATCGATGACACTGAATTATACATGTAGAAATTGTTGAATTGACAAAGGAAAAAATGTCCTTCAAGGATGGGGTACCTTATTCCCAGAATTTCTGTCTTAGGGTGCCTTACTCCCAGAAATTCTTTCATATGGCTTCTGTTGTCACCATTTACATACTCTGCCTACGTTCTAATGGCGGCTCTGTTGTTAAATCCAAAGTACTTTTTTGAAACCTAATCTTATTTGATGTTAGACGAACTCAACATTTAGCCACTTCCTCCTTCTGGAAATTCTCTTTATAAGAATGTTTGTGCTCAGTTCTATTCTTGGTGTTGAGGACTGCGTGTGGGGCAAGTCAGCCATTATGTATATCTCAAGTGAAAAGTGATGAGATTGGGGAGGGTTGGAGAAGTGCTTCCTAGGTACCAGTCTCTGTTGAAAGCTATGGAAAACTCAAAGCCACTGCCATTGAATGCATTCTGATTCCTCCTGGCCCTTTATAGTGTTTCCAAAGCTGTAAATCTTTTCGGGAGCACAAAGTCTCATCTTTCTTACCAAGCAGCCGATGACTTTGAACAACTGACTACCGTTAGCATTCAATGCTTATTTGACAGCACCATCAAGGCTCCTTAGGTATGAGAAGAGTAACACCAAATGGGTGAAGTTTGTGCAACATGACTGATGTCATTGATGCCAATAAGCTGTACGTATAGAAAAGGGATGGATGGGCAAATGCCAGACTGTGTTTAGGTTTTCAGCAATAGCAACAACAACAGAAAAAGGGTGGGGGTGATTTGCAAATACTGATATTAGTTAGATGTAACCAGTCCTGCGTGGGATAACTTCTTGTTGGTTTGAGGTGTTAGGGCTGTGGTATTCTAGGACAATATAGTCAGTTGACATAATGTAATTCTTAAAGTTTATATTTGACCTCCCAGAATGGTGAGTAGTGTTTAGGGTCTTAAAAGCAGATGAGTAGCCTTCTTAGATACAGCTGTTGGTCTTTTTTTATCTGGAACAAAAGGGAAAGAAGAAAACCCAAGAGTCAGAGAAAGGACCGGACTACAGGACTAATTGTCTATCTGTGTCACTGCCTCCCTCTAGACGCTAGAAGGAACGTGACAGATGAATCCTGATACAAAGGGAGAAAATCATGGAAGTGAACTTCAGATTCTTAAAACATTCAGACATACTGGCCCTACGGAGGCTAAAGGACTCCTCTAGCCCAGGGTCAACAAACTTTTGAGGCAGAACAATTTCCTCAAAACAATTTACTAAAGATTCGAGAGCCATAAGTAAAGTTTTACAAATGAGATCACCATTATCTAAATAATATCCTTTAATTTTTTTTCCAATTTTATTTCAGAGCACACGTAAGTCCTGAAAGAGCCACATATGGCTCTTGAGCCACAGTTTGCCGACCCCTGGCTAGGCTATGGTTCTGAGTTGCTCTTCCAAATTTGACTGGAAATTATTCCCTGAAGTCCCCTTTCAACTAGAGAGTTAAAATGGTCACATCTTAAATATTGCGTTTCTTTAAAAAATTACCTGCATACAAACTAAAGGTCAGCAGCGTTTTGGAAGCATAGGTGAGAAGGCTGGTGGGCCGGGAGATCAAGGAAATAGACATGAAACGACCAGAACAGAGATAATGAGAATGTTGACACAGGATGAAGAATGTAACCATTGTCACTGACCATTATGTCTAGAAGCCAGGGAATGGTATTATAGGTAGAATTGTGCCCCCCCCCCCAAATATGTACTGTAAATCCTAACCTCTTTGCCTGCAGTTATAGCCCAATTTAAGAATGCACTCCTTGTTATGTTACTGAGCCAGGATGAGTGAGGGTGCCTTGAGTCAATCTCTCTCTCTCTCTCTCTCTCTTTTATTAATCATTTTATTGAGGGTTCTTACAGATATTATATCAAACTGTAAATCAATCACATCAAGAGAACTTGTACAGATGCTGCCATCATTTTCAAAACATGTTCTTTCTACTTGAGCCTCTTGATATCAGCTCCTCTTTATTCCCTCCCTCCCCTGCCCTACCACCCTCGTGAACTCTTAATAAATTTTATATTATTATTTTTTCATATCTTACACTGTCTGATGTATACCTTCACCCATAGTTCTGTTATTTGTCACCCTGGAGGGGGATTATACATACATCATTGCTATCAGTTCCCCCTTCCCCACCACCCTTCCCGTACCCACATGGTAATGTTACTACCATTACTGTTTCTGAGGGGTGTATCTATCTTGGCATCTGTGTGTCAAAAGCTCTTATCTATATCAATGTACATACACTGGTCTAGCAGGATTTGTGAGGTTGAACGGGGGTCATGATAGTGGGGGGAGGAAACATTAAAGAACTAGAGGAATGTTGTGTGTTTTGTCAGTGCTACACTGCACCCTGAATGAGTTGTCCCTTCTGTGAGGGAGTTTCCGGTTTTCAACAGATGGGCTTTGGGTCTCCACTCTGACCCCTCTTGTTTTTGATCTTCTGATACCTGATCCTGTCAACATCTCATGATCACACAGACTAGTATGCTTCTTTCATGTGGACTTTGTTGCTTCCCTGCTAGATGGCCGCTAGTTTAACTTCAAGCCTTTAAGACCTAGGTGCTTAATTTTTTAATAGCTGGGCACCATCAGCCTTCTTCAACACATTTGTTATGCACCCATACAGGTGAGTATCACACAATGCCATTATATTAAGCAAAATGGTCTTGTGTCGAGGGAAGCTGAGTCCATCTTAAACCTCACTGCCATCGACTTGAAGTGGTCCTTTAAAGGGTTTCTGAGGATTTAATTCTTTATACCAGAACAGATAGGTTCATTTTCTCCTGTGGAGCAGTTGAACCACCTACCATGCAGTTAGCAGTCCA
>NW_022109491.1:15140839-15142365 GCF_000313985.2 Echinops telfairi | reverse complement strand
ACTGGGAATTGATGGAATGCCAAGGGAAGTGTTTCAACAAATGGATGCAGTGCAGGAGGGCCGCACTCATCTGTGCAAAGAAATTTGGAAAACGTCTGATGTCTGACTAGCTCACTAGAGAAGATCCATATTTTTTCCTATCCCAAAGAAAGGTGACCCAGCAGAATGTGGAAGTTAGTGGAAAATATCAGTAATCTCACATGCAAGTAAAATTTTGCTGAAGATAATTTTAAAATGGTGGCAGCAGTACATTAACACGGAGGGAATAGAAATTCAAACCAGAGATTCAGAAGAGAATGAAGGATAAGGAATATGATTGCTGATGTAGGGCAGATCTTGGCTGAACGTTAAAAGAAATACCAGAAAGATGTCTTCCTGTGTTTTATCGGCTATGTGGATAATAACAAATCAGAGAGAACGTTGCAAAGAATGAGAATTACAGACTACTTAATTGTGCTTATGTGGAACCCAGACCAAAAAGCAGTTGTTTAAAAAAAACCCAGGAAATAATGTGTGGTTTAAAATCAATAAAGGTGCTTTTGGCTTTTGACTCGGAGGAGGGTTTGGCGCAACTTGCTTCCGTCATCCAGCAGCTGCGTTCATCCGACACCAGCCCCCTCCGCCATGCCGCCCAAGTTCCACCCCAACGAGATCAAAGTTGTGTACTTCAGGTACTCCCATGAGGAAGTCGGTGCCACGTCTGCTCTGGCCCCCAAGATCAGCCCCTGGGTTTGTCTCCAAAGAAGGTTGGTGATGACATTGCCAAGGCAACCGGTAACTGGAAGGGTTTAAGGATTACTGTGAAATTGACCATTCAGAACAGACAAGCCCAGATTGAAGTGGTACTTTCTGCCTCTGCCCTCATCATCCAAGCCCTCAAGGAACCACCCAGGGACAAAAAGAAGCAGAAAAACATTAAGCCTAGTGGGAACGTCACTCTCTATGAGATCGTTGGCATTGCCCATCAGATGCGGCACCAATCTGGCTAGAGAACTGTCTGGAACTATTAAAGAGATCCAGGGGACTGCCCGGTCTGTGGGCTGCAATGTTGATGGGCGCCACCCTCATGTTATCACAGCTAACACCAACAGTGGTGCCGTGGAGTGCTCAGCCAGTTAAGAACTACAAAAGAAAACAATAAAGACTCATTTAATAACAAAATAAGTCAATAAAGGTGTGTGCGAGGGTTGTATTCATTCACCGTACTTATTCAATCTGCATGCTGAGCAAATAATCTGAGAAGCTGGGCCATGTGAAGAAGTTTGCTGCATCAGGATTAGGGGAAGACTCCTTACCAAGCTGAGATGTGCAGAGGATACAACTTTAGTTGTATAAAGTGAAGAAGGCTTGAAGCATTTACTGATGAAGATCAAAGACAATAACCTTAAGAATGGACTACACCAGGATGCCTGGTAGGGCTTGATCAAGGGCAATGTAACCAAGAGGAATCACTGAAACCCAAATGAAGGCTGAACATGATAGTGGGACATGTTCCCACTATCCCACTAAAATATATGTAAATATAT
>NW_022109491.1:15136734-15139754 GCF_000313985.2 Echinops telfairi | reverse complement strand
ATGTATGGATTGTGATAAGAGTTGTATAAACCCCCAATAAAATGAGTTAAAAGAAAAAAGAATGTACTACATTTCAACATACACACACAACCAAAAATGTTCACAACAGTGCCAATAAACAACATCATGATAAATAGTCTAAAGATTGAAGTTGTCAAGGACTTAATTTTACTTGAATCTACAGTCACTGCCCATGGAAGCAGCAGGCAATATATGAATCCATGCATTACATTGAACACCTCTGCTGGAAAAGATCTCTTGAAAGTGTTTCAAAGAAAAAATGCCACCTTGAGCATTAAAGTGTGCCTGATCCAAGCCTTGGTATTTTCTCATGCTTTATATTCTTGCAAAGGCTGGACAATGAACAAGGAAGACCAAAGAAGCATGGGTGTTTTTGAGCTATGGTGTTGGCAAAGAAGAGTGATTATCCAGGGACTGCCAGAAGAACAATCCAATCTGCCTTGGAGGAAGTACACTAGTATGCTCCTCAGAAGCAAAGACGGAGAGCCTTCATCTCCTCTACGTCGAATCTGCTATCAGGAGAACCAGAGCTGCAGGAGGACATCATGCTTGGGAAAGCAGAAAGGCAGTGGACATCAAGAAGACCCTTTCAGAGATGAATTGACACCGTGGCAGCAACAATTGGCTCAAACACAGGAAGACTGTGACAATACATTGAGAAACATTTGGATGAAGGGAAAAGGGCCAGCATCCCATTTAATAGAAATGCTACTGAAGTTTAATGTTTTACCAGAAAGTTTGCTGCTTGTGGCTTCTGGTTTTTAAAAGGTATCCTTGGATCTTCTGTTCTTTGCTAACTAATGTGCTCATTACCATCACCATTGCTATATCGTCATATTCGAGGTTTATGGCCTCGCTTAAATACAAAGGCAGGAGCTGAGAACTGTCTAGAGACCAAAGTCTCTTATTGGTACAGAGGCAGGAGGGATGTGCAAAGGGGATTTATGGCTTATAAGAGTAATGAGTTTCAGATAATGGTGATGGAAAAATCGCATTGATTAAGGATTGGGTTGCACAGCTAAGTCATGTAATTGCTGTCAGTAAGTCATGCACCTATAAAAACTTAAATGGACAAAAGTTGTGTGATACATTTATAACAACAACAGAAAGAAAATAAAAAAGAAATCGTTACTCGGGCTGCTCACTTATAACCAAATCCCTCCCTGGATATGGTTATGGATATGATTTGAATGTTTGGGGTCATGGTTCATGCAGGGATAGATTATCCAATAGGCAAGGCAAGCACGGGCTTACTTGTGGCTACTTACTCATCTGTATGGAACAATTCATATTGCTGAAAAACATTTGAAACTGTTCACTTCAGCTTAGAAAGTACGCACAAATAAGCTCATGTTTACCTTGCCTACTGCCGACTCCATCTTTGTCACGGATTATAATTTTGAAAAGAGGCTGTGATGCTGGAGGAAGGTGCTATGGGGGTGAGAAGAGAGATAGGTGCCAGCCATACCTAGAAGCAGAATCTTTCATGTGTTGAGAAATGTGAACATTTCCAGGACGGATTAGTAAGCAGGCACAAGTAAACCAGTGCTTACCTCGCATATGAGCCAATCTGACATTGGTTTCGTGACACATCCCAGATGACGAGCCTAATGATATCTTTAGTGCTTCTACCCCACTTCCTAGTTTGTTGCTAGTGACTGGGATCGGAAAAGCTTGGGAGTAGCCAACCAAGGCACAATTGGTCACAATTCACCTGGAGCAAGCGAGGAAGGCCAATCAGGAAAAAGAGGAAGAAATGAGACCTGTGGCTAATTGTCTCCACGACTAACTGCCTCCTCAGCCACGAGAACAGAGGAACTGATGGTGCCCGTCTGTCATTACTGGCCATTTTAATCGATGATTCTATATGATCCTGATGCAAGCAGGAAAGCACGGAATCTGTATTTTCTGAAATCATGGGATCTGGATGAAGCCCTGAAATGAATGTCCTATGATAATCTTTAAACCTTAAACTAACAATATTCCCAGAAGTTTTAAAACCAAGTAATAGTCTTATTTAATAGAGGATATCTGCCTTGAGTATTATGCTTTTTTAAAGATCTACATCTAGGGTGTCAGATTTTTTCCCCAAAACCATTTTCTCGGGAGCTAATACAGATATCATATCATTCCATAGGTCAATCACATCAAGCAGTATTGTACAGTTGCTACCACAATGGGGATCAAATTGACAACAACTCAGAAGATTACATTGGAACCTTAGGAGGCAGTGAGTCTATGCAGATGGAAGAGGATCAACTCAGAAAAGGAGGATGAGAATAGTTGCACAGCTTGAAGGATGTAACTGAAGTCACTGAATTGCATATGGAGACACTTGAATCGGTGTACGTTTTTGCTGGGTAAAATCTCAGCAACCGCAGAAAGAAATTACTTTCAAACCCCAGGAAAATGAACAATGTCAATCTCCTTTAACAGGAGAAAGTTATTTTTAAAGCAATTGTCATTTCTGTCCAATCTCAAGCAAAATATGTCATGCTATTTTAAAAGTAAGAGTAAAGAAATAATTTAAGGAAAACAAAGGAAGGTATATTTTAATAAATTCCTTTGGGAATATTTTGAGACGATCATATGTATTTTTCTTTAATCATCTGATGTCATGAAGGATGCTTGGTTCAGCGTAGATTTCTTCATGTTGAACAAATCATTCTTCCTGGAAGAAACACTACTTGGGTTAAGTGTTGGGTTGTTCAAACCCATCAGCAGCTTGGAGGGTATAAGGTGAGACTGCTTCCATACAGGTGTGCAGTCTTACAAACCCTGCATTGGGTTGTTTTCAATCAGGATTGGCTCGATGGTAGTGGGCTTGGGATCATGGTGGGTAACTCTTCCTATCCTTCTCAGTATGATTTACTACTACTGTACTTTAGCACTTTTAGATGCCAAGGTAGATTTTTGGGATTTATTAGGGGCTCATACAACTCTTATCACAATCCATACATACATCAATTGTGTAAAGCACATTTGTACATTCATTGCCC
>NW_022109491.1:15126676-15133555 GCF_000313985.2 Echinops telfairi | reverse complement strand
TATAACCTCCTCCCCGGGGGACGGACAACAGAAAAGTGGGTGAAGGGAGACATCAGCTATTGTAAGATATGACAAAATAATACTTTATAAATTATCAAAGGTTCATGAGGGAGGGGGCAGCAGGGACGGAGGGGGGAAAATGAGGAGCTGATGCCAGGGGCTTACATGGAGCGCAAATGTTTTGAGAATGATGAGGGTAATGAGTACAAATGTGCTTTATACAATTGATGTATGTATGGATTATGATAAGAGTTGTATGAGCCCCCAATAACATGATTCATAAAAAAGTAACTAGACTATAGATAACTAATATATAATATACATTATGTATTAATTATATATATAACTAGACAAATAGTAAAGGATGTATATGAAAGAGTATGCTTCGGAGTGTTATTTCTAGTGGGGCAATTGGGCACAGTAGATTGATAAAATAAATGATGCCTGGCCACACAATTAAGTGCTATGTAACCATTAAGAAGGTTGTGATCGGTGCCTGGTCTGAGCAGATGTGCCAAAGCCAGTTAAGTATGACAGCATGTGTTGCATGGTTATGGTTAATGAGTTGCATTGCATGTAATCTGGAAGTGTAGCTCACAGTGTGACTTCTGGGACGCAGTCTTTCACCTCTTCTGGTTTCTGCTGTTATTTCAGTAAGTATGCTTTACCAGAAACACATTTTATTTATATTTATTTATTCTAAACAGAATCCTCAGATGTTTACACATTCTTGAGTATATTTAACAAACGCTACATACCTGGGTGGCACATTCAGTTAAGCGTTTGACTACAGGGAAAGGTTGAGGGTTCAAATCCACCCAGAAATGCTTTGGAGGAAAAGTCTGGTGATCGACTTCTGAAAAACCAGCCACTGGAAACTTCGTGGGGACAGTTCTACTGTGACACAGTTGGGGTCACCGTGAGTTAGACTCAACTTAAGAGCAATTTAACGAATTAATTTATGTAAATGCTAGGACATGGAGCTGAAGCAAACGAGAGTTCATGGAAGTCGTCACTTGGGCCGTGGGTAGAAGGTAATGTTAGTTGTCTAGAGGACACAGAATGATGATGGAAGGCACCCTGCTCAGGTAATGGAGACTTTAGGAGACAGCGTTGGAGAGGGCAAATAGGGACACGTCTATAGGGAGGACAGGTCTCTTACCTTGTCCCTCTGTTTGTGTCTTTTGGATTTCCCCCACTCCCGGATACTGACTTGTCTCCCTTTTGTTCCTCCGCTCCTCCCATGCCCTTAACACCACCCACACGTGTCCTACGTCCCTTCAAACAGCTCCAGATTCCCATTTCATGCTTTCTTGTGTCCCGCTTTTCATGCTGCGATTCCTCTCTCTGGATCACTGGTTTCCCACCTCTCTCTGAAGCAGCGGTTCTCAACCTGTCGGTCATGACCCCTTTGGCGGTTGAATGACCCTTTCACAGGGGTCGCCCGATTCATAACAGTAGTAAAATGACAGTTATGAAGTAGCAGTGAAAATAATTTTATGGTTTGGGGCGGGGTCACCACCACATGAGGAACTGTATTAAAGGGTCACAGCATTAGGAAGGTTGGGAACTACTGCTCTAAAGTAACATCTCTTGGCTCTTCAAAATACAGTTTGTGGTAGATTAGATGATAATTCAGCTGACATCCTCTGCCTCTCACGTCTCCATCATGGAGGGAATATACTTCTTGACACCTTAACATTGGGCTTGGCCATGTGGCCAGTTTCAGTCAATGGGCTGTTAATGCAAATGATGTGAGCAGAGGCTTGAGATGTGTTTCTGTGTTGGTCTGGGCTTCTTGCATGACACTAGTCCAAGGAAGAAAGATGAAATAGATTTGTTCCAACTGCATAGCCCAAATCCAAGTTTGTCTAAGCCCAGAGAAGATCAGGGTCAAGTCCAGAAAACTTCACTACTTGAATGAACATTTTATAAATATGTATTGCTGTTTGACACTGAGATTTTACAGTTGTTTGTTATTCAGCAGTAGCTGACTGACACAGAGTGCACATGGTCTCCTCTTCAGGCATCTGTCTCTTACCCTGGCTTGTTGTGTTGTTGACTTCTCTGACTTCTCCTCAATCCCATCCTCTACAGCACAACTCCAGCAAAATCTTTGTTATACTCTGCTGTGATATTGCCTTATCAACACGCTGTATTCTAAATTAGATAGTGAGCCTCCAAGTGCAACTAGATGTTCTGGGACTCCTTTGATTAAATTCCTCTTTGTAGACCTTGTAGCTAATAATCATGATTGTTGAACAAATGACGCCAAGAGCACATGTAATGTTAAATGTTTTCATATTCCACTGGGTAATACAAAGCCCACTGAATCGATCTCAAGTGACGTAAAAGAATATTCATGGGGCTCATGGCCCATGACTTCTGCTACACCAAAACCAAACCTACTTCCATCAAGTTGATTCAGACTCAGAGTGACCTTGCACATGGTTTCCAAGACTGTACATCTTCACAGGAACAGACAGCCTCATCTTTCTTCTGAAGAGCAGCTGGTTGGCTTGAACCATTGCCCTGGAGGTTAGCGGTCCAATGCCTAACCCACAGTGCCACCAGGACTACTTTGGCTTCTACCATAGAGGAAGAAATCAAAGGACCTCAACATACCTCCCTTTTTTGAAGCAGGGAGCACCATGCTACACATGATCAGACATCAGGAACTCTTTTGATGCTTGAGAAACAGACAAACAAAATTTCATCCAATTGAGATTGAAGGCAGTGTGGAGGAGTTAAATGTCGCTTATTATTGAGCGGGGAGAGAATACATGGGTAGTAGAATGACCTTTGACCACACTTAGTCTCACG
Organism: Echinops telfairi; assembly: GCF_000313985.2. Lineage (NCBI taxonomy): Eukaryota > Metazoa > Chordata > Mammalia > Afrosoricida > Tenrecidae > Echinops > Echinops telfairi. Next base: position 15,130,732 of record NW_022109491.1, on the reverse strand, counting down.
GTGTCTGAAATTGTCCATCTTTCTGTTGGTTTTTAAACATGCCGCCGTTGCATTTATCAATCACCCATGATTTTGACAAGGCTCTGTCTAAATGAGCAGGGTTTAGTCAAAGACCATTACCAGCACTTGGCACATGCTTAATTTTTAAAAATCATTTTATTAGGGGCTCATACAACTCTTATCACAATCCATACATACATCAATTGTGTAAAACGCATTTGTACGTTCATTGCCCTCATCATTCTCAAAACATTTCCTCTCCACTTAAGCCCCTGGCATTAGGTCCTCATTTTTCCCCTCTCTCCCTGCTTCCCCCTCGCTCATGAGCCCTTGATAATTTATAAATTATTATTTTGTCATATCTTGCCCTGTCCCACGTCTTCCACTTTTCTGTTGTCCGTCCCACAGGGAGGAGGTCACATACAGTTCCTTGTAATCGGTTCCCTCTTTCCAATCCATTCTCCCTCTACCCTCCCAGTATCACCACTCACACCACTGGTCCTGTAGGGATCATCCTCCCTGGATTCCCTGTATTTCCAGTTCCTATCTGTACCAGTGTACATCCTCTGGTCTAGCCAGACTTGCAAGGTAGAATTCGTATCATGATAGTGGGAGCGGGGAGGAAACATTTAGGAACTAGAGGAAAGTTGTATTTTTCATCGTTGGCACATGCTTTATTATAGACATGTGTTGATGAGACAATCAGTGGAATTCCTTGTGTGCCCAGAGGTGCAGATTCAAATGACCAGCAAGTCTACAGAGGGATTCCAGAAAGGGGATGTCTTTGGGACTTTAGAAAAACAAGCGTTACCCCCATTTTAAAACAAAATGTTCAATTACACGGGCAAGATTGCTGAGAAAGGGTTTTCTAAATATATCGCAAACTTAAGAACTGTAGGTACTCTTTGACCTAAAAAATATTATATCAAAGGAGCCATACTGAAGGAATTAATCGAGATGTGGACAGAGACATATAATAATTACATAGTGAGGGGCGGGAAAGACTTATGAGCACAAACTGCATTGTGACATGTCAGCTACTATGGCCACTGTCAAATTTGCTGTGTCATCTGTCTTCAGGGACATGAGGCCAATTTAATTTGAAGAGGCCAGAATTGGTGGAAGGGAGAGTGGAGGAAGCAAGAGGAAGAGGGATTGAAGAGAAGAGAAGCAAGAATAGAGAGAGAGAGGGGAGAAGGGGGAAAGGGAGAGAAACATATATATAGAGATATCCAGAGATACACGGATGGATAGATATAAAGATATCAGTTCCTTGGAAGTAGCATGTGGTGAACAAATCCAAGAAGGAGATGAAGGTGCCCAACTCCCTGCCACTTTGGGCCCCACTGACCCTGGGGCACACACTGCTGAGACAGAGAATGCTGAGTCCCTGTATGGGCAGAGCAGAGGGGAGGACATCCCAGGGCTGCCCTGGCTCAGTCATGGGCTGGGGATGCAGGCAAGGGATCGGGTCACAGGTAGGAGAAAGAAACAGTACTCGTAAGGCCTCCAGTGTGTGAGACATTGTCTCTGCCTATGCTTCTAACTGTACCCTTCACCATTCATTAACTGCGTGCTGTGGGAGTCAACTCCTTAATGCATTTGGGAAAGGCTGGTAGTGTGCAGCGCACACCTTCAGGTGTTTTCTTGGGGGTGAATTTAGAACATATTCTTCAATTAGTTCAAGTTTGTCATTTCATGCATCATCATCGAGAGCAGGAATTTTGTCCTTTTCAAAACCTTGGGGAATTGCTGTGTGTGTGTGTGTGTACACCAGTGTGTGGGTGCAGCTAAACCGTAGATTCGGATTTCCTCTTGCACCTTCTCTTCCTCTGTCAGAGTTCCTGCTTCCACTTAGTGAGCCCAGGAGCAGGCTCTTCCTCCCTCCTCACCCTGCTCTTGTTCCGCACTGCGGCTTCTCCAGCAGCCTTTCTTACTGGCATGCCTTTATCCCCAGCCTCACACCCACACAGTGTTTGTGTGAGCAGCTGTTGGCACTGAGCTTTGGTGCAATAGAGAGGTTCCTCACTGTCCTCCTGCTCAGCCTCCTCTTGGCTTCCTCCTCTCACCAGGCCAGGTTCCCTTCCAACCTACAGTGGACTGAGAGGTTGGAGGTTTGAATCCACCCCGAGGCTATGAAAGGCCTGAAGCTTACTTCCCCAGATGAGCCAGGGCAAACCCCACGGAGCACAGTTCTCTGCCCCTTTCTCATCTCAGTGTCGATCGCTTCATACCCACAGAGTCCCACATGTGCCTGACAAAGGGTTACCCATTCTTTCAGCATTTCTAGTAACAAAAAACTAGCAAGGATGTTGACATGTGAGGCTGTCTTTGGTTGCATCTCTAGAAGGGTTCATATGAAAATGTATAAGGAGTACTCTCTGGACAAAAACAGAATTGAAGAGTGGGTGGAAGGTGGGGTCTAGAGAGAGAGACAAAGGGGAGAGAGAGAATCAACAAAGGGGTGAAATGAAGCCAAGTTCTAAGGAGGGTGATTCTGTCTCAGTCCCTCCTGGGAACACTAGAGATATTTCAAAACGGCCCCTAGTAGGGAACAAGCAAATATTTGTGTGGCCTGGGAATTGAAATTTGGGCTTTATTATTTTATTTGCTAAAATGGCTCTAACCACATATTTAACCACTGTGAAGCATGCAGTTCCGGAGAAGAGCATCTTGCTTGGCAAAGTAGAGGGTCGTTGTAAAGGAGGAGGAGCCGCCATGAGATGAATGGACACAGCGGATGCACCATGGGCTCAACAAGGCAGTAACTGCGGGCACGGCACAGGGCTGGGCAATGGGGTTGTTCTGTTTGGGCAAAGGTTTGATATGAGTCCGGACTGACTCCATGACACCGAACTACAGCAACAATTACATTCACCGTGTTGTGCCACCAGGACCCCTCCCCATTTCCACATGAACTTCATTATCCTAACCTGAAGACAGTCCATGTTCTGTTAGCCATGACTTCTCCCAGCACTTTCCCTTCCACCTATCTCCTAGTAACTACTAATAAACATTGATCTCCATGAGCCTGCCTATTCTAGATAGTTTATTTAAGTAGAGTCATACAATATTTGTCACTAGTACTCAATGCATCAAATCTGTTCTAATTTCCCTCAGCATACTGTTTTTAACCATCACTCATCTGACAGTTTGGTGACTTGTCTGCTTCTGTGATGCTGGGAACTTTGTCACTGGTCTTTCAAAGTAGCAGGGTCACCCAAAGTGAACAGGTTACGGCAGCACTTCCAGACTGGAACAGACTACGAAGAAGGAATAGGCTGTCCATTTCAGAGGAATTCGTCACGAAAAACCCTACAGAGAGCATCAAAACATTGTCCATTACTGAAAACCTCATGAACAGAAGCAGAACATTGTCAGAGACAGGGCCAGAAAACGAGCCTCTCAGGTAAGAAGGCACTCAATATGAGTGGGCAAAAGCTACCTGCTCAGAGTCGAGTCAAACATAATGATGTGGATGGAGTAAAGTCTGCAGCAGGAAAGCCTTCAGGACCTTCATTTGCTGATGGGCATGACTCAAAATGAGAAGGAACAGCTGCAAATATTAATTAATGATTGGAATTTGGAATGTACTAACTATGAATCTAGGAAAATTGGAAGTCATTAAAAATGAACTGGAATGCACAAAGATTGATATCCTAGGCATTCATGAGCATTCATGGCCATTTGAACCAGAAATCATATGGTACATGTTGGGAATGCCACAATCAAGAGGAAAGGCTTTGCATTCATTTTCAAAAAGGATATCCCAAGATCTATCTTGATGCACAATGCTGTCGGTGATAGGATAATGTCTACCTTCTTACCAGAATATCCAATCAATACAACGATTCATATTTATGCACCAACCACTAAAGCTAGTGATTAAGAAACTGAAAAATTCTAGCAATGTCTTCAGTCTGAAATCAATCAAATGTGCAAGCAAGATGCATTGGTAATTATTGGTGATTGGAATGCGAAAGTTGAAAAAAAAGAGGAACAGTAGTTGGAAAATATGGTCTTGGTGGTAGAAACAGAGCTAGAGATTTCATGATA
>NW_022109491.1:15109286-15126356 GCF_000313985.2 Echinops telfairi | reverse complement strand
TCTCAAGAACAGATTTGATGCACTGAGTACTAGTGACAGAAGGCACAATGAGCTGTGGGATGACACCGAGAACGTCATAGACGAAGAAAGCACAGGTCATTACAAAGACAGAAAAGAAAGCAAAGATCATTATGACTATCAGAAAAGATTCCAAAACTTGCTCTTAACTGTAGAGTAGCTCAGGCAAATGACAGAAAATATTTAGTCAAAGAGTGAACAGAAAATTTCAAAGGGCAGCTCGAGAAGACACAGTCGAACAGTATAATGAAATGTGCAAAGTCCTAGAGTTAGATAACCAAAGCGGAGGAACACAGCATATCTTAAACTGAAAGAACTCAAGAAAAAATTCAAGCCTTGCATTGAAATATTTTAAGATTCTATGGGTAAAATATTGAATGCTGCAGGAAGCATCAAAAGAAGATGGAAAGAATACAGAGTCCCTGTACTAAAAAGAACTAGTTGACATCCAACCATTTCAAGAGCAAGAACCAATGGTGCTGAAGGAAGACATCCAAATTACACTGAAAGCATTAGTCAAAACAAGGCTCCAAGAATTGATGTAGTATCAATTAAAATGTTTCAACAACCGATGGAAGCATTGGAAGCACTCACTCATCTATGCCAAGAAATTTGGAAGATATCTACCTGGTCAACTGACTGGAAGAGATCCATATTTGTCCCCATTTCAAAGAATGGAAACCCAATAGAGTGCTCAAATCATAGAAAAATATCACTGATATCACATGCAAGTAAAACTTTACTGAAGATCATCCAACAATGGCTCCAGCGGGACTTTGACAGGGAGTTGCCATAGATTCAGAATGGATTCAGAAAGGCCATAGATGTCAGATAGATCCTGGCTCAAAGCAAAGAATACCCAAAAGACGTTTAGTTGTGTTTTATTGACTCTGTCAAGACATCGACTGTGTGGATCATAGCAAACTATAGATAGCCTCGAGAAGGCTCGGAATTCCAGAACACTTCATTGTGCTCATGCAAAACTGGTACACGGATCAAGAGGCAGCTGTGTGAACAGAACAAAGAACACTGCATGGTTTAAAATCAGGAAAAGTGTGCATTAGAGCAATATCCTTTCACCGTACTTATTGAATCTGTATGCTGAGCAAATAATCAGAAAAGTTGGATTATATGAAGAAGAATGTGATATCAGGAGTGGAGGAAGGTTTATCAACAACCTTTGATATGCAGATGATACAACCTGGCATGCTGAAAGTGAGGAGGACTTGAAGCACTTGCTGATGCAGATCAAGGATTGCAGCCTTCTGTATGGATTACAATTTAATGTAAAGAAACCCAAACCTTCCACTTGGAGAGTTTTGTTAACATCATGAAAAACAGAAACAAAAAAACCCCCAAACAAACAAAAACTTAAGTTGTCAAGGATTTCATCTTGCTTGGACCCATAATCAATGCTTATGGCTACAGTAGTCCAGATATAAAATTATGCATTGCATTGGGTATATTTGCTTTACAAATCTACTTAAAAGTGTTGAAAAGCAAGGATGCTACTTTGAGGACTAATGTGTGCCTGACCCAAGCCCTTATATTTTCAATGGCCTCCTATGCATGTGAAAGTTGGACACTGAATAAGGAAGACTGAAGAAAAATTGGTGTTGGCAAATAATATTGCAGGTATTTTGGACTGCCAAAAGAACAAACAAATATATTCTGGAAGAAGTACAGCTAGAATGCTCTTTATAAGAAAGGATGGTGAGACTTCATCTTATATATTTGTTATTAGGGGATACCAATCCCTAAAGAAGGACAATGAGCTAGTTAAGGTTTATTGTGCCAACCTGGCTGATAAACATGTGGGATTAATTGAAGGGCAGAGAGATAAATGGCTCAGTGAGCCTTGCCTTTCTAGTTCTCGGGTCTCTTGCTCTCTGATGGTCATACCAGGGTGCAGCTGCCTTAGCCAGTTCCTTGCTTTAGCTGGCAAGGCTCACTTCCTGCAAGACATCCCTGAGGAGAAGCCACATGGACCTACCCTGATGCAGCCCTGGGTGCTGGAGCAGCCATGTGGAGACTCCTGCCAGCGCTGAGATGCTTACACGCTCACTGAGATGATTCAGCTTTCCTCCTGCAGTTGGTGTCATTGCATGTGTTTTGTGAGATTGAGGAGGACTTTGTAGATCGGTATGGGAAATATAGGTTAATGTTGGACTTATGGACTTGGACAGCACTGGGTTGGGATGCTTTCTGAATGTACACTTACACTGTATATAAAACTCTCTCTTATGCCTAGATGAGTTTCTGTGGATTTGTTTCCCTGGTTTACCCATAGACATCATGCCTGGTAAAGTAGGGGGGCAGAGTAACAGAGGAAGACCCTTGATGAGATGGATTGGCACAGTTGCTGCAACCATGGGCTCACACCTAACAACAATTGTGAGTATGGTGCAGGGCCTGGTGGTGTTTTCTTCTGTTGTACATAGGGGCGCTGTGAGTTGGAACTGCCTCAATGGCACCTAACAACAACAACAACGACAAGATTTTAAGGCTCGCCTATGCTGCAGCATGTGTCAGACTTCATTTTCTTTCTGACTGAATAATATTCCAATATATGTTTAAGTACAGCATTGGGTTACATGTTGGGGGGTGTTGATATCAAAGCCACCAACTGCTCCTGTTGTCTACCCTTAAAATATTTGTTGTAGTTGTGGTTAGGTGCCACTGAATAGGTTCAGACTCACTGCAGCTCTATGTATAAGAGCATGAAACACTGCTCAGTCTTGTGCCACCTTCACAATTGTTTTTATGTTGAGCTCATTGTCGCAGCTACTGTGTACAGCCTTGAAACTCACAGGGGCAGTTCTATTGAGCCCTATAGGGTTGCTATGAGTCAGGATGCACCTGATGACAGTGATTTTAGTTTGCTTTGGTTTAAATGTATCGATATATGGCACATTTATAACCAGTAAACCAAAGCTCATTACCCTGGAGTTGATGCCAACTCATAGCAACCCTATAGGGCAGGGTAGACCTGCCCCTGTGGGTTTCTGAGATTGCACTCTTTACGGAAATAGAAAGCCGTATCTTTCTCCCTTGGAGTGGTTGGTGGTTTTGAATGGCTGACCTTGAGTTTCGCAGCCTGCTGAATAACCCCCTACACCACCAGGGCTTTTAACCAGTAAACCCTCAGTTCTGACTCAGAATCACCATGTTGCACTCCATAGGGTTCCCCATCGCTGTTTTCTGGGGTGGGCTGGGGTGGGGGGATCTACCATTAGACCTTTTGTTCCAAGAGCCTGTGGGTGGACTCAAACAGCTAACCTTTTGGACAGCCGTCAACATTTAAACTGTTTGTAACATCCAGGTCATGCCTCCAGACTTGCCAGTCCTAGGGGAACAACCTTCCTAGGCTCAGGACCAAGAGCTGCAGGTTCAGGCTGTGGGGTGTGCAGGCAGGGGGATGGCGAAGTTGGTTCCAAACCCAGTCCCCAGGGGCTGTGTGCAGAGCCCCACAGAGTCTATGGCATAATGCTTCCTCCGCCCTGGCCTTTCCTTTCTCTGGGAGGGCAGTTGTGGTGGCTGGAGCTTGTTCCAGGCCCCTCCCCATCTCCTGACTCCTCACAGGCTTAACTTGACTTCTCAGGAGAGTTGCAACTTACCTTCTGACTGGGGGTTGAGCAGTCTGCTTTCCCCACATCAGGAAGACAATCTCAGGTAGTGTGCTTCCTACCCACATGGACACCTTGAGTGTGAGCAGGGAGCCCTGGTGTATACTGTTACCCCAGGCTCTTCCAGGAGGCCACCCCCCAGCGCCTCTCTTTGCTCCTTCTGTGACTGGAATTAGCTCTAATGAACAAAGGGAAAAGGAGTCCTGGAGGCATTGTGGGGTTGAGCTGGGGTGGTGGGGTGGGGGTGGGTTGTGGTGGTGGGGCGCTGGTGGGGGTGGTTCACATCACCTGCAGAACGAGGTGGCAGCCCCTGCTCCTCTATGATTATAGCCTTGGAAACCCTCAGGAGTAATTCGACACCGTCCCCGGGTTGCTAAGAACTGGAATCCACCCAATGGCAATGGGCAGCAGGGGGGGCAGATGGAAGACGTTCATCCACATCTCTGCCGTCAGTGCTTTTTCCAGGAGGCGTTCGCTTGCGCCGGTGGTGGCGGTGGCGCCTGGTCCTCTGTTCTCCCTTCCAGGGCACCTTTGCTCTGCTGCGGTCTGCAAAAGATGCGGCTCGGCACACGCGGCCAGAGAACGCCTCACCGCCTGCCACATCGCTGACTATGCGCCGGGCGGTTGGCCAGCGACACCGGGGCCTCTGGAAACCCGAGGCTGCGGCAGCCGTCCGAGCGGAGCCCTGCAGCCCCTCCCGCGGCTTCCCCTCCTGGGACTGGTCCACACGGAGCATCCCTGCCCGGGGGGTGGCCGCGTGAGGAACACACGCGCTCCTGTCCGCCTCCTCCCCCGAGCCTCGCGCCGGAAAGGAAATTACCAAGAAGAAGAACAAAACAAAACAGAAAACAGCACAGGACAGAGAGAATCGGAGGGGCTGCAAGAGCAGATGTGCGGACATTTTGGAAGCTGGGAAATCAGGGAAAGAGTAGAGAAATCTGAAATGTAAACCTGATTGTGTGTGTGTAACAAAATAAAAAGCTGCAAACGTATTCCTTGCTGCAGAGCCCCAGGGGGATGCTCCTGAAGGAGGGGGCGAGGGTCAGTTGGAGGAGCCCCAGCCTCCCAGATCTGGACAGGAGCTATGCCCCAGCCCACAGGGGTGGCCCCCTCCCCCACGGTGGAAGGGGACGGGAACGGGAAGTTGAAAGGTAGACAGCCTGGGCTCCGAGGCAACAGGCACAGTTAAGAAGCGGGGATTACACTAAGGCGGAGGCATTACCGAACATCTGTGCGTGGCCAACTCCGAACTCACATTCCCGGCTCAGCAACCAGGAAGATGGCGGCCGGACAGCCGTGCCATGCCTTGCTCTTAATACAAGGGGCCTTCCAAAAGTTCGTGGAAAAGTGGAATGAAAAGATAATGCAATTTTCCCATGGTCGTTTTGAAGGGCCCCCGGGACATTCCTTTTCTCGTCTGAGGGTTATCATTCTGTGAAAAATCATTCACTGAGCTGTCCCCTGCCTTGTGATTGGGCAATTTGCTCACCAAGAAGGGAGGGGTCAGTTTGTTTTCTATGTAAATAAGGTGCATAAAACTGCCCAGTAAGGATGTCCTGAGGTGTGGGCTGTTTGTGGCCTGGCTAAGAGGGCTATGTTTTGAAACTGAATATAAGAATCGCACACCCCCCTGAAGAATTCATTTCAGAGGACAGCACTGAAGCTACAGCTCAAGGAGAGGGACGGTCTGATCAGAGCACACGGGAGCAAACAAGGGGGCAGGAAAAACGGGTGAAGCACATCCTTGCCCACCAAGCCCTGAGGATGATATTTCTGCTCAGAGCAGCCAATGCACAGAGAGGACCATAGGGCCAGCCCCACCACGAGAAACGACGTTCCTCACTGACCCATAGGGCCACAGGGGACAACACAGGAGACACATGGTGGGAATTGTGCCCACACTGAACCCACCACACCAAGGTGAGACACTGGGGCGTGCAACAGAGCATCAAGGGGAGCAGAGCAATGAAGTCCCCAGGGAACACCAAAAATAGACTGTGGGGCCAGGGCGTGGTGCCCCATCAGAGTCAACTGGAAAGCATTGTAAAAGACAACAAATAGACCTTGAACTATTTATAGGCTTTTCTTTTCTTTTTTGTCGTTGCCTTGTTGTTGTTGTTGTTGATGATGATGATGTAGCTACTGTTTTATTTTCTATTGTTGCTTTGTTGTGCTCGGTCTTGTGTTTGTGCATATTGTTGTCGCTGCCTGTTTATCTGGATGGGATAGGAGGGATAAGCAAGCTGGAAGAGAGAAAATGGGATATCAGTTCTGGGGGGACATGGGAGGGGGGAAGCTGGGGAAAAGGCAGTGGGTGTTAACAAACCCAGGGACAAGGGAACAGCAGTGACTGAAAATCGATGGTGAGGAGGTTGAAAGAGGTCTGACAGGGCTTGGTCAAGGGCAATGTAACCAAGAGGAATTACTGAAACCCAAATGAAGGCCAAACATGATAGTGGGGCAAGAGGAAAGTAAAAGGAAATAGAGGAAAGAACTAGGAGGCAAAGGACATTTATAGAGCTCTAAATATAGGCATGTGCATATGTAAATATATTTGTGTTAGGGTTCTCTAGAGAAACAAAATCAGAATGCTAATAATTATATATGTTTATACAGATAGATGTATAACATAAGAAATAAACAGTTAATTAAATTTTAAAGCAGTACAAATGGCTCAGTGCAACTCACTCACATGAGACAGTTGTGAGACACTGGCAGTCCTTCAAGTCTTGAGGGCCGCTGGGTAGTCCTCTGTAGAGCAATTCAGACTATCCGGGCACAGGCAGCAAACAGCAAACAGCAAGGCAGGTCACCAACAGTCATCCAGATGACAGGGTCTGACAGTCCCCAGCTCAAGAGATGTAAATTCCAATGGAGTGGCGAAGCAGGTCTTGAAGGAACCTCAAATTACAGCAACACAGTCCACGGGTTAGGTGTCCCATAGGTAGTGTAACTTGCAAATTGAGGCAAAGAACAAGCAAGGCAGCCGCACACTGGTCTGATGATCAAAGAGCAAGAGACAAGAAAGGCAAGGCTCATTGAGCCATTTATCTCTCCGCCCTTCAATTAATCCCACATGTGTTTATCGACCAGGCTGGCCCAATAAACTAACTACCTCAATATTTATATATGATGATGGGGAAATAGATCTATGTTCATATATTTATAGGTTTAGAATTAAGGTAGCAGATGGACATTGGGCCTCTATTCAAATACTCCCTCAACACAAGAACACTTTGTTCTAATAATCTGGCACTCTGAGATGCTCACCTTCCCAACATGATCGCTGAAAACAAAGTGGGTGCATAAGCAAATGTGGTAAAGAAAGCTGATGGTGCCCCGCTGGATAGAGCATCTGGGGTCTTAAAGGCTTGAAGATAAACAAGCGGCCATCTAGATGAGAAAAAACAAAGCCCACATGGAAGAAGCACACCAGCCTGTGTGATCACGAGGTGTCGATGAGATCAGGTATCAGGCATCAAAGATCCAGAGCAAAAAATCATAACGTGAATGAGGGGGGTAGTGCGGAGCTGAGGCCCAAAGCCAATTTGTAAGCAATTGGACATCCCCTTACAGAAGGATTTTGGGGAGAAGAGGGGCCAGTCAGGGTGCAGTGTAGCACCAATGAAACATACAGTTTCCTCTGGTTCTTTAATGCTGCCTCCCCCCCACTATCAAGACCCTAATTCTACCTTACAAATCTGGCTAGACCAGAGCAGGTACATGGGTACAGATAAGAGCTGGAAACACAGGGAATATAGGACAGATAAACTCCTTGGGACCAATATTGTGAGTAGTCATACCAGGAGGGGAAAGGGCAGGTGGGGGCAGAAAGGGGGAACCAATCACAATGACCTACCTATAACCCCCTCCCGGGGGGATGGGCAACATATAAGGGGGTCGGAGGGAGACATCGGACAATGAAAGACATGAAAAAACAATAATTTGTAAATGATCAAGGGTTCATGAGAGAGGGAGGGAGAGGGAGGGGAAAAATGAGGATTGAAACCAAAGGCTCAAGTAGAAAGAAACGGCATTGAAAACAATGATGGCAACATATGTACAAATGTGCTGAGACAATGGAAGGATGTATGGATTGTAACAAGAGTGGTACGAGCCTCCAATAAAATGATTAAAAAAGAATCCCACAGAGGCTGAGAGGGGACTTTATTACCATCAAGAAAATTCTGGAACACAGTGCATCTTTTGGAGGCAGGGCCCTAGATCTCCTAGTCCCACGAGAGACAGCTGTGGCACTGCAGGATGAGAAGGGGTGCCAAGCACAGCGGAGCCCAGAAGTAGAGAAACAGCAGCAACCACACGGATGACAGGAACCAGGAGACTGTCACCAGATGGAGCGGTGGCTTGTTGGCCCCCAGGAAAAGAGAGATCGGAGCCCCATCAGGTAGGAGGCTCCCTGAAAGAGGTAAATAACTGTCACATTTGCTGGAGCAGAGCAGAGGCTGAGAGGGGCCTAGCATCATAGAAAGAGCTGCTTACAGGCATGGCCAAGAAGAAACTGAGAAGTTGGTTGGAAGCTGAAATGATTGATGAGTGGTCTCCTGTCTCCTGAGTTGTAGCCTGTAACCACTAAGTTCATCCTGATCCTGATTTATAAACAAACAAACAAATAAATAAACCAAATAACTATGAGTATGGTCTGGAAATTCCTTGTGGTCACTGCAAAGCATTTTTGAACCCGGCAGAGAAGAGAGTGGTGTGTGCGCTTGTGATGGTGATGGTCGTTTGAGGGACAGGTGATATCAGCAATAGTAAAAGAGAAACAACCTAACTGCCCATCTCCGAAGACTGGATCAATGAACTTTGGTACATACACACCACAGAATGCTGTACATCGTTAAGGAATCATGATGAGACCGGGAAACACCTCATGCCCTGGGTGGATTTGAAGGACAGCATGCTGAGTGAATTAGCCAAACACAAGTAAACAAATGTTATATGAGACCATGGTTATAAAAGAAAGAAGAAAGAGCTTTTATGCCTAAGGAAACATGATTGTCAGGGGTGAGAGGGGTAAGGAGAAAGGGGAAGGCGTAGACGGAAGGACTGACAAGCGCTAACTTGGCTGAAGGGGAGGGTAATACACTACAAGAGTGAGATGGGGAAGAGAAAAAGGGTGGGGTTGAAACAAGACAAGCTACTGGGAGGCATAATACATTGTTCAAGCTTTCAAATGCAAGCATGATGATCTGATATGTAAAGCCCTGTGTGATTCACAATAAAATTTTAAATAAAAAGGTATTTGCGCTAATAAAAAGAAGAAATGACAAAGGTGGAGTGTGTGTGTATGTGTGTGTGTTATATCTGACCTTCTGAACTCTCTTCCTGAGTGTTAGATAGGTCCCGACTTTAAGTTACACAGGATTCTCTGTAGGAGGATGACTGGAAGATTCCCACTTGGGGGAAATGGATTCATTTACGAGAAAAGACCTAACTTCTGTGCTTTCTCAGTGATGCAGCTGGGTCCCCACCTGATCACCCTACCTGATCAGCCCCAGCTACGCACACAGTACTGCAAAGCAGAATTTTGACACGTGCAGTCTTACATATGTAGGGTGGTGCAATGGTCAACACACACCGCTGCTAACCCAAAAGCTGGAGGTTGGCGTCCTCCCAGAGGCACCTTGGAAAAGAGGCTTGAGTCTTGACAACCAACTTTTGAAGAAGCAGCATGGGAAAACACCCCGTGAGGCACAGTTCCACTCTGAAAACACAGGAGGTCCCATGAGCCGGAGTTGACAGCAGTTGGTGACTTACTTAAGACAAGACAGCCAAGCCTCCCTGATAGCTGAAGGGAGTTTCTAACGTGAAAGACAGAGACATACACCAACCAGTCACTCAACCAACCACACTAAAGGGAAGCAGAGAGAATGTGAGAAATAAGAGAAAATGAAACCGAACCAAAATCCTACGTCTTGTAAGTTGTGCGTATCTGAAAACAAAATGCGGAATCATGCGAAGGAATGGCCGCAGGATAGCAAAGAGCTCTTGAAAACTCACAACGTGACAGAGATACACAGAGATGTGACAGACGAGCTTGAGTTTAATTTGAGGAAGTCCCTGAGGTCAGACAAAGAAAACAGAAACCAAGAGAGAAAAGGTAAGAAAAACTCACAGCGAAGTTCAGGAGATCAACATCTGATTAATGTAAGTTCCAGAGAGAAGATAGCAAACGAGGGAGGGAAATGATCATACTAATAAATGTGATCAGAAGGGAAAAGGGAAATGCACTAATGTTGATCATGGAGAGAATTGAGAAACTGTGGTCCCTTTCCACAACAGAATGCTACACTATGATGAAAAATTCATGAGCAGTCAAATAAACCCACCCTTAACTGTTGTCAAATCAAATAAATTCCAGCTCCCAGTGACCCTATAGGACACAGTAGAACCATAGGACTTCCAAGATTGTAATCTTTAAAAATTTTATTTATTTTATTAAAAGATCATTTTATTGGAAGCTCTTACAGCTTTCTTTCTTTTTTTATTTTTACAAAAGATGTAATTTCTGTTTTACTTAGTATCTTTTAAAAAAATCATTTTATTGGGGGCTCATACAACTCTTATCACAATCCATAAATATATCCATTGTGTTAAGCACATTTGTGCTTTTGTTGCCATCATCATTCTCAAAACACTTGCTTTCTACTTGAGCCCTTGGTATCAGCTCCTCATTCTTCCCCTCCCCTCCCTGCTTCCCTCCCTCATGAACCCTTGATAATTTACAAATTATTATTATTTTGTCTTGTGTTACACTGTCCGACATCTCCCTTCACCCACTTTTCTGTTGTCCATCCCCTAGGGAGGGGGTTATATGTAAATCCTTGTAATTGGTTCCCCCTTTCTACCCCACCTTTAACCTCCACCCTCCCGGTATCGCCACTCTCACCACTGGTCCTGAGGGGTTCACCTGTCCTGGATTCCCTCTGCTTCCAGTTCCTATCTGTACAAGTGTACATCCTCTGGTCTAGCCAGATTTGTAAGGTAGAATTGGGATCATGATAGTAGGGGGAGGAAGCATTTAAGAACTAGAGGAAAGTTGTATATTTCATCATTGCTACCCTGCACCCTGACTGGCTCGTCTCCTCCCCGTGACCCTTCTGTAAGGGGATGTCCAGTTATCTACAGGTGGGTCTTACAGCTTTTACAACAATCCATAGATCAGTTGTATCAAGCATACTTGTACATATGTTGTCATCATTATTTTCTAAACATTTGCTTTCTATTGAGCCCTTAGTATCAGTTCCTCTTTTTTCCCTCTCCCCACCCCACTCTCATGACCTCTTGATGAATTATAAATTATTATTATTTTCATATCTTATACCGACCACTGTCTCCTTTTCCCCACAGTTTATGTTGTTCATCCCCCTGGGGTGTATGTGTGTGTGTGGTTATGTGTTGATCATTGTGATTGGTTCCCCCTTCTTCCCCTCCGCTACTCACCTTCCCCCTACCCTCCTGGTAACACTACTCCCATTCCTGTTCATGGAATCCATGTGTCCTAAGCTCTTATCTCTTATCTGTACCTGTGCACATGCTCCAGTCTAGCCCACAGTGAAAGGAAGAACTGGGTTCATGATAGTGGGGGCTGAGGAAGCCTCAAGGAACCAGAGGGATATTGTGTGTTTCATCAGTGCTATACTGCGGTCTGGTTGACTCATCCATTCCTATCACCCTTCTGTGAGGGATGACCCCTTGCAAGACATTATCTTTATGGAAGCATATCATTCACCTACAGATCGGCTGGTGAGTTTGAACCAATGACCTTGTAGCTGAGTGCTTAATCCCTGTGCCACCAGTTAGTAGCTGAGTGCTTAATCCCTGTGCCACCAGCGCTTCTTTCCCCCCCAGCAGTTTTATTGGCACATAATTTACATATCATACGATTCAATAGTTCAAGCATTCAATCAGATCAAGGAGAATTGTACAATCATCACCACATCCATTCTAGAGGACACCCCGCCCCCACCTCCTGGTTAAATTGCCTTTAAAATGAGTCATGCAATCACAATCCACTCTAGTGCTCCCTTCCCCCTCCACCTTCATTATTTACTCCCCAAATTCCCTTACCCTCCCTATCACCCCTCTTTCCCCTACTTCCCCTTGTATCAGTTATTATCATTATGCATCCACTCCTCCTGTGCTTCACAGCTGGGAGACCCAACAGAAAACACTAACAAACAAAATCACGCTAAGGTGGTAAGGTTAAAAACACAATAGTATGCAGACAAAAATACAAATAATGCATAAGAAGGAAAAGACCCCCATCAACATTCAAAAAGCAAGGGAAGAAATTTCTGTCATGGAACCAGAACTTGCACCCAGAACAGAGTCAGGTCACGTCTATAGGGTGGCCAGCTAGCCAAGTATCGAGCTCGATCCAGCATAATCAGGATTACAATGGTCTCTGCCTGATAGTAAGGCTGTTTGAGACTCTTGCTCATGGCTAGAGCAGATATGCCCATGGCTTAGCCTGACTAGGTACTCTGCAGATGGGTTTTGGGCTCTCACCATCCCAGTTAGCCCTCCACAAATTGGGTATTCATAATTTTTGGCCTAATACTTTTCTCCTCACCATATTCAACTTTTGTAATTGTCATCTTTGAATCCCACAAGTTGGTGTGCTTCTTCCATGTGGACTTAATTGACTCCCTGCTTAGACGGCTGCTTGTTTAAGACTCCAAAGGCAACTTGCGTGGGCTACCTTTAAGACCCCAGATAGTATTCCGATTGATAGCTGGGCACCATCTGCTTTCTTCACCACACTTTGCTGTAGCACCCTTATCTTCAGTGATCCTTTCATGAAGGTGAGTATCGAGCAGGGCCATGATGTAAGAACTGACTGTCCTTAAGTTGGAGCTAGGATTCAGTGTGAGCCCCAAACCCATTCTTGAATCTATGCTTTTTAAAAAATTTACTCTTTTATTCATTTGTTGTCACTGGGGAGCCACCACCAGGGCTTCTGCATCACTTATAGCCACATACCTAGATAGCCCATAGATATAATGTTGAATGAAAAGGAAAGATAGAAGCATGCCACGTGTGTGTGATGTCATTTTTATGATGCTGAAAAAAAGAAAAAGTAACCTAACAGTATACATGAACAGTATAGATCAACAGTACATACACGCACGGTAAAACAACAAAGGAAAGCAGTAATCTAGGGGGGAAAATCACATGTGTAGTTAAATGGTTGGTGGGTAGTAAGTACATAGGGGGGTGGGGGATATAAGCGAGGGGATGGGATCCGAAAGCTTCAATATCTTGGTGATATTCCATTTCCTAAGTTAGGTAGTAGATTGGGGGCATTTGTTTCACCATGACACTTCATCACTTACTTATAAAGAATATATTTCTTACATCACTTATAAAGAATATTGCTTATATTCTTTTATCTAGACACCAAATGTTTCTCTCTTACACACACACACACACACACACACACACACACACACACAAAATCATAAGAAAATTTCTCTGAAGTGAGGAGATGAGTTTCAAGATTTAAAGAGCCCAAAGGTTCAAAACAATCAGTGCTCAGGGCCGGGAAAACATCACCAAAGCATATCTTTATGAGATTTTTAAAATATCAAGATGAAGAGACTATGAATCAAAGAAAACGAGAGGAAATAGCTCACATAAGCAAAAAATGAAGGAATTAGTTGTCATCTTGATAATACTAGAAGCTAAAAGATAATAAAGCGAAACTTTAGATAGGAAGGAACAAGCTTGCAATCCAGACTTCCAGACCCCCAAAATGAGAATATAAGTGAGCAGAACTAAATTCAGACAAGGGAGGTCTCAAAACATTTATTTTCCTTGTGCCCCTTCTCAAAGGCTAGTGGAGAAGGTGTCTCACCAAAGTGAACAGTAAACTGAGAGCGAGAACATCATGGAAACCAGGACACAGAATTTCAACAGAGGAGAGACAGGAAAAAGAATACGCAAGAAGTGCTCCCCAAACGCTGGTATCCAGCAAGAGGACAATCAATCCAGGTTGGAGCAAGAGAACAAGAGGAGCTTCTTGGGGGAAAGTTTCTCCATGAAAAAACATGAAAGTGATTGACTACTTAATATTTATATATATTGAGAGGAGATTTATAGTCCTGTGGAACAGCTTCAGGAAGAATTACTGATTTGAATATAGAAAATAAAGCCATCCTTAACACCCCCAACTCTTGTACAAACCAAAAATTGTACAGGAAAGGATATGTCAACATGAGGGTGAGCCAAAATGTATTGCTACAAAATCACAGGACGCTTCATTAAACAAAAATACCCAAATGGGGAGCGAGTGTTTCTTGACGTGTCATCCATCTAGGCTTATACCTGCCTGAAGACAGTGTCTCCATCTCTCTTCTCAGACGAAGCTTGTGCTCGGCTATTTATTCCACGCCAGACGGTTCTTTCCGATATCCCTTGAGTTTGGGGAACAAAAGGAATTCTGAAGAGGCAAGAAATGCCCTGTTGGTTGAATGGGGTAGGACTTTCCAGGGAAGTTTTCTCAGGACAGCCCGGGCTAACCTTGAAGAATGAGTCGGTGCAGTGTTAGGGGAAACACTGCTTGGAACAACTTCCCTGGTCTTTTTTCTTGCCAATACAAATTTCAATAAGTTCTTATTATTGTCCTGTGTCTTGAGGAGAGCTATCAAAATGATCTCTTTGGACCCCACCGCCCACCCCAAACTAGCCAGCCAGCCAGCCAGCCAACCAACCAACCAACCAACCAACCAACTAACCAAAACAGTAACCTGGTCTTCTGAGCTGACCACTCTGTCATGAACTTAACTGACCCAGCAGATCCCTTTGGAAGCTCCTGTTTTAATTAGATTTTTCTCAGAAGCACTAATGAGATTAAGACAAGTGTGTTACTGAGATAATTTGTCTTCAACCACCCACAGAACACAGAGTTATGTTTATACACATTTATGTGTGAACTAAACCTGTGAAAAGGGGAAGGGGAACCCTAGTAGCAATACTTTTGTATTCATCCTCATATAATATACTATATGCAAAATCTGGACAATGAACAAGGAAGACAGGGGAATAATTGAAGTATGTGAATTATGGTGCTGGCCCAGAATGTTGAATATATCATAGATGCCCGAAGGAAGACCAAACCTGTGTTGGAAGAAGTAGAGCCAGGATGTTCTTGGGAAGCATGGCTGCCAGGACTTTATTTCATGTACATTGAGAGTGTTATCAGCAGGGCGCCATCCCTGGAGAAGGACATCATTCTTGGTAAAGCAGAAAACCCATTGCTTTTGGGTCAATCCTGATTTATAGCAACTCAAAAGGACAATCGAACTGCCCCATTGGGTTTCCAGAGCTGTAAATCTTTATGGAAGCAGTAGGTACATCTTTTTTTCCATAGAGCAACTAATGGATATTCAAACTACTGACCTTTTGGTTAGCAGCCAAGTGCTTTAACCGGTGTGCCACAAAGACTCTTCTGATAACGTACAGGGTCAGTGGAAAGGGTGAAGAGCCTCAATGAGATGGATAAATGCAGTGGCTGCAACAATAAGCTCACACATAACAATGTGGGAAGGGCAAAGGACCAGTCCATGTTTTCTTCTACACTCAGGCTCACCATGAGTCCCAACCTACTCAACGGCACTCAACAACTCCTTCGGGTGTCTCTACTGTCTGTACAATCCTAATAATGCCGGGCACTGAGGAAACCAAAGATTGTGATGCAACTACGTAGGGAAGAGGAAGGAAGTGAAAGCAGGGCTGTGGGTAAGTGTGTGGCGCATAAGAGAATTAAACCTGTAACTTAACCCGTGAAGACGATTGAAAATACGAAGCATGAACTGGCAAAAGGACAAACATCGATCTTGGAAGCAGTAAGGCCAGCGTGCTGCTCAGAAGCAAGGATGGCGAGACTTCATCTTTGGACATGCTTTGGACATGTCAGGAGCGAACAGTCCGTGGACGTCATGCTTGGTAAAGTCGAGGGACAGTGAAAAAGAGGAAGGCCCGCAAGGAGAAGGATGGATCTGCAACTATGGGCTCAAGCCTGGGCGCAGTGGTGAGGAGGGGCAGGGCGGGGCGGGGTTTCGTTCCTTGTGCAGAGGGCCCTGAGAGGTGGGAACTGACTGGCTGGCGCCTAAACAGCAACAAAACCGGTATCTTCCGGAGTGGTAACTGAATGCATGAGCTCCTAAAGAAAAGAGTCAATCAATAAGGGAAATACGAAAAACCAAGATCCGAGATAAAGACTTTCATACCCAAGGGAAGACTTTGGAGTTTGCCAAAGTGGGCAGGGTAAGGAAGGGGAGATAAAGCAAGAGATTAGATTAGTGGTTCTCAACCTATGGGTCGAAACCTCTTTAGGGATCAAACGACCTTTTCACAGGGGTTGCCTAAGACCATCAGAAAACACATGTTTCCAATGGTCTTAGGAACCAGGACACCACTACTGTATCCTTCTCCAGGTGGGTGGCCCACATGCAGACACGCCCACATATGAGTACCCCGGGTCTCGAAGACACCCATGAGACACCATGCTTCAAGACAAACTTTCATTTATTTGTAATTAGAAATAAATGTTTCACAATATAGAATTGCATATTGTTTTTGTGATGAATCACTATGCTTTCATGTTCCATTTGTAACAATGAAAATACATCCTGCATATCAGATATTTACATGATATTCATAATACTATCAAATTACAGTGATGAAGTAGCAACGACAATAATTTTATGGTTGGGGGTCACCACCACAGGAGGAACTGTATGAAGGGGTCGCGGCATGAGGAAGGTTGAGAACCACTGGATTAGGTGGTTGATGGGTGTTAACTTGGGTGAAGTGGGAGATGGTGGGCAACAAGAGGAAGAAGAGCTATAAAGGAGTGGGAGGAAGGGTAAACTAATAGGGGTTTGATTAGTAGTTTAAGCTGTTAATTACAAAGTTGATGATCTAAAATGTAATTTACAATAAAAATTCTTTAAAAAAATTGAAAAGAATCAGCCAAGCTTTTGGGACTACTCTCCAACTCAGGGAGAATTCTGGCTGCATCAGGAGCACCTTGAAACAAAGTGAGAGGGTGACGGCAGAAGACAGGGAAAATACAGCCAGGCTGCCTTAGGCGCAAAAGTTGCCAAAATTCAAAATAAAATGTTAGCATATCGAATCCAGCAAAGTTGGTTCAACATGAAAAAATTAATTATCACTGCGATAAAGCTGAAGAATCTAGGCACTAATCTTTTTTAAAAGATCATTTTTTGGGGGGGCTCTTACAACTCTTGTTACAATCCGTACATCAATTATATCAGACATGTTTGCACATATATTGCCACCGTTATTTTCTAGACATTTACTTTCTGTTGAGCCCTTGGGATCAGCTCTTCTTTTTTCCCTCCCTCCCCCCCACCCTCCTGGCCCCTGGATAGATTAT
>NW_022109491.1:15099960-15105047 GCF_000313985.2 Echinops telfairi | reverse complement strand
ATCAGCTTTCTTCACCACATTTGCTTGTGGACCCACTTTGTCTTCACTGATCTTGCCTGGAGGGTGGACATCACAGAATGCCAGGTGTTTAGAACAAAGTGTTCTTGCATTGAGGGAGGGCTTGATTGAGCAGAGGCGCAAAGTCTGTCCACTTCCTCAATGTATTGCCATATAAATATATGTACCCATGCCAATACCTCTATTTTTATGAATTAATATATTTACATAAGTGCACACCTATGCTTATACCTCTATCCATAGCTTTGCTTCTGAGATCTTTCCTCTGTTTCCTTTTACCTTCCTCCTTTCCCACCATCACACTCACCCTTCTTCTGCCTTTTAGTAATTCCGCTCAGCTAGATTGCTGTTGCTTCGAAACTCCCAGGAGTTTTTTCCCTGTCTATGGCATTGTTTGCTCACCACTCCCTTATATATATATAACTAGCAAAAAAAAAACCACCTGAAAAAGTATAGATAATTCCATGTCTGTCTGCTGACCTTCATGGCTGTCTCCCTACTGGTCCTGGGGGGTTCTGGGAACTACCCCTCCTGAAGTCTATTTTGGGGGCTCCTCAGGGGCTTTGTGGCTTGGCTTTGCTCTGTTGCTGGTCTGTTATGTTCCCTTCTTGGTTCCCCCCGGCCTTGGGGTGTTCAGACTGGACTCACTCCCTGCGTGTGTCCCCAGTGTTGTCCTCTTGGTGTGCTCCAGCGAGGGGCCATCGTGTCTCGAGCTGTTGTTGGCCCTGAAATCCTCGCTGCAGGAACGCCATCCTTAGGGCTTGGTGTGCCAATGTGGGGTCTAAAATCTCTCTCTCTTCCTTCTCGGGGTTGCTTCCGTGTAGGTGTGGCATGCCAGCCCCTCTCCCCAACCTGTAGGTTTAGTGTTGTCCTCTGTAGCACATACTTCTAGGGAGGGGGTCAGTTTGGCTGTGATTGGGGCCGGCCCTGTAGCCCACTCTCTGTTCCTGCCTTGCTCCATGTGGTTGCGTTGCCCCCCCAGGTTTGGTGTGCTGTGCTGGGATCTGCGTGCACACTCCCATTTCTGTTGGGACGTAACCAATACTCTCCCCCTGGTGCCATTGTCTTCCCCACTCTCCCCCTTTCTCACCCTTCCCCTTCCACCCTTCCCCCTTCTTTATGTTGGAATAACATGTATATCCTTGGGTTTGGCCTGTTTCCAGCCCGACTGCCTGTACCTCAACCCATATAGTGCAAGATAAGTGCTTTCTTCTACACCTACTGTGATGATTATACTTACCTCGGGGGACGCATGTTGTACTTGTCCTTTTGTGATTGGCTAACTTCACTTAGCATAATTTCCTCCAACTCTTCCCATGAGCGATGTGCTTCATGCAATCATCAGTGCTTTTTCGTGATGCATAGTACTCCATTGTGTGTGTGTGCCAGAGTTTTCTAATCCACTCATCTCTCGATGGAAATTTAGCTTGTTTCCAATTCTTTGCTATTGTAAATTGCACTACAGTAAACATTGGGACGCAGACGACTGGTATTGGTCTGTTTGTTACCTCTTCTGGGTATATGCCCTGTAGAGCAGTGGTTCTCAAACTTCCTACTGCTGCAACCCTTTAATAGACTTCCTCATGTTGTGGTCATCCCCCAACCATAAAATTATTTTCGTTGCTACTTCATAACTGTAATTTTGCTACTGTTATGAATCAGGCAACCCCTGTGAAAGGGTTGTTCAATCCCCAAAGGGGTCACGACCCACAGGTTGAGAATCACTGCCTTAAAGGGATAGCTGAGTCATAAGGTAGCTCAATTTCCATTTGCTTTAAATATTGTCAGATCGCTTTCCACAGAGGCTGTACATATCTACACGACCACCAGCAGTGGAAGAGAGTTCCTACTTCACCACATCCCCTTCAACATTTGTTGCTCTCTGCCTTTCTGATTTGGGCTAACCTCAAGGGTGCTAGGTGGTATTTCATGGTTGTTTTAATTTGCATTTCTCTGATCACTAATGATTGGGAGCATTTTCTTATGTTTATTGGCCATTCTGGTCTCCCCCCTAGTCAAACTTCTGTCCAGGTCTTTTGCCCACTTCCTCAGGGGGTTAACTGTTTTCTTCTTTTTTTGCACACTAGGAGGATATTGTAGATTTTAGTAATAAGCCTTATGTCAGTTGTGTCATTGCTAAAAATCCTCTCCCAGGCTGTGGGTTCTCTTGCTACTCTTTTGGTGAAGTCTTTCGAAGCGCACAGGTGTTTTATCCTTAGTATATCCCACTTGTCAATTTCAGGTCCACATGTGGGTGTGTCTTCCCTATTGCAGTTAGCCAAGGTTCGTAGGTTTGTCCCGATTCCTTTGTTGATGGTTCTGATAGTTTGGGGTTTCATTTCTAGGTCAGTGATCCACCTTGAGTTTGTTCTTGTGCATGGGGTGAGGTAAACATTTTCTTTCATTTTTCTACAAGTGGATATCCATTTGTTTCCAGCACCACTTGTTAAAGAGGGCATCTGCCTCCCACTCGGAACTTTTTGCGCCCTTGTCAAAGATCAGCTGTCTATATGATGATGGTTTTATTACTGGGTGTTCTGAGACTCTTGTTTTTTTGTTTTAAGCCTGGTTGACTTAAATTATGAGTCATCCTAGGTTCAGTCAATATTATAAAAATAAGGAAAGTTTGCAACCAAAGAGTCAAATGTGATGTCCTTCACAGAGATCTTCATTTTTAAATGCTCTGTCTCAGTGTTACACAAAAAATGGTCTTTGGACCAGTGGGGGTTGATGTAGACACAGAAGTGAGACTAAGTGGGGGCTGGTAGAGCCAGTTTAGGAGCCCTACTGATGCAACTGTGAAAGGTCAGTGATTAAAATCCACTCAGCAGCCCTGAGGGAGAGAAGACCTGATGATGTGCCAAAAGGAAGCAGATAGTACAGATAGCACACTCAGTGGGGCAGTTCTACTCTGGCCTAGGGATCAACTTGATGGCACCTATCAGCAACACAGCAATTTTGTAATGATTTTTATGTAGGCTGAATATGATAATAAAAACACGGGGATTAGATTTTTGCATATATGTTTAACTTCATTCCTCCACTCTCCTAGAAATACACTTTTATTTTATGCTAGTGTTGGAGCCCTGGGCTATGATCCAAATGGTTGCCAGTTTGAAACCACCAGCAGCTCCTCGGGAGAAAGATGGGGCTTTCTACTTCCAGAAAACAGTTACAGCCTCGGAAACCCACCTGAGTCAGCAGTGACTCCAGGGCAGTAAGTTTGTTTTGTTTTTGTCATTGGTGTGTAAAACCGAGACAAACAAACCAAAACAGAAACCATTGCTCTGTTTTACTGAAAATAGGTGTCTAGATGACTTCTTTTCCTACAACGCTTAGCTTTTTTGTTCTTTGGGGATCTTGTGCTGTGCTCCTAAAATATGAATAGCTAGTGTGGGGTTGTGTTTGGTTCCAGACGTTTGTCTTTCATGTAATGGTGTGATAATTCTCTTCAGGGACCCCCACCCCAGACACATGCAAATGTTGGCAAATAACACCAAGTCTTTAAATTCCACATCAGGTTCTAAGGTTGATAGGTACGTATAAGAGAATAGCATTACTTTTAAAGTGCTACCTTAAAAAAATTTAATTATGTTTTCAGTAAAAGCATACCTTGAAAATTAGGTTCCTATTTAAATTAATACACACATCTTTCAGAGACGGTGATTCGATTTTCCAACATGTGTTAACATTCTCATTAACTTGCCTCTGGATGGTTTCCTTGTCTCTGTACTCTTCCCGCTTTGCTGTGGAGAAAGTGCAGAGCATTTGGTGATGAAAAAACGGCGCATGCTCCTTTCTGAATATATTCTTTGTGTTATGAGCCAATCTATTTTTTAGTGAACAGGTGCCTTCTGAGGGGTCGTTTCACTTTAAAGCTTATGAGCTATCTCAGGGGAATAGCTTCTAGTCTCAACTGACCAAGTAAATCTAGACGTTTACAGAACTTTTCTCCCCTCTATCAGGATCCGTCTATTTGTGGGCATGAACAGACTGGTCCTTAGGGGGAATCAGAGCAACACCTTTTCCAGCTAGCTGTTCATTCTATGGCTAGCTGCTTGCTTTATTATCTTAAATACCACATGGTAGATGAAAACACTCAGGCATTTTTCATGACTTGATGCTCCAGTAGAATAAAAGGTATTAATAAAAAAAACAAACCACGGCTCCACTTCAGTGCTTGGCAGCACACTTCCTGAGAAGCTTCAGCCTGCGGGTGGCCTCCACCTGGGGCTCCAAAGGCAGCTAATGACCTGGGAGCCGGCAGGAGCCTGATGCAGGAGCCCAGGGCCTTCAGAAGTCTCCCGAAGTCTCTTTAGGATCACCTTTTCTCTTCAAGAAAAGACTTATTTAAAGAAAAAAAATTTTTTTGAAGCTGGATTACTTACTGATTTCTAGGGTCGTCTTACACCTGCTACTTCTCAAGGGATTTAAAAAATATATACATATAATCTTTTAATCTTTCTGGAAAGCTAACAAAGCATTGCCGAGGACTGGCAATCAGAAACAACTGATCTCTTTCTATCATAATGCTTTCCAAAGGGTTTTATAATTTCCTCTCTGGCCTCATTTAATTCTTTTAACGTATATCAGCTAACCATCTCTGCTATATTTTCTCGCTTTTCTGTTTTGTTCTTTATATGTTTACTTACATTCCTATTTGGGCTGCTAACCACAAGGCCAGCAGTTTGAAATCACCAGAAACTTCACCGGAGGGAGAGGACACTTTCTACTCCTGTAAAGAGTTACAGAATCGGGAACCCACAGGAGGCAGTTCGACTTTGTCCTATAGGGTCACGAAGAGTTGAAATTAACATGATGGCGGTGAGTTTTGATTTGACTCTTCATAGTATCATCTGCTTTATTACTAGTTTGCCGTTCTAGAATCTTCTCATAACGTATACTTTGCTTTGGTCTCCATTTCATTCTCATACCCTTATAGAAGGACACAGGTGAGACTTAAGGGTGTAGTGGAAGGCAGCAGAGAAGACACCCCTTTTCCATGCCTTGCACTCCCATCTAGACAACAGACTTCCTGACCTTATTGTTCATCTTCCTTTCCTCCCATG
>NW_022109491.1:15092948-15099114 GCF_000313985.2 Echinops telfairi | reverse complement strand
GCCTGTCTGTCTGTTGCGGAGGCCCTGGGTAGCTGACGAGCTCGGAGAGTGAGGCCTGGGATGCCAGGAAAGGGCAAGCTATCCCAAATCAAGAAGAGCCATGGCGAGTTTAAACCCTACGCCATCAATGGATTCTGACTAGGGTTCCCAGGCTTTACACCTTTCCTGGAACCGGCAGGCTCCGCTCTCCTGCGCAGCTGCTGGTGGGTTTGAGCCTCGGCGCGGACAGCGTGGGGTAAGCATGTGCGATGTTGCAAGCAGTTAGTGCGATGCTTAGCTAAGAGGGCCAGCGCTGGTGCAGCTAGGCGGGTGCAGGCGGTGGCGCTACGCTAAGGCCCTTCCCCGCAGACGCTCGGACTGTCGCAAATACAACAGCTGGTTACGCAAGCCACGTGATAAGCGGGGCTCTAATTCGCCGCCTCGTGCTGGGGGACTCTGTTTCCCAGAAATCTCTTTGGCAACTACATTTCCCAGAGGCTCTTCATTTCTCCCTCGTGGATCCCTTGGGGCGGTGCGGGCGATTAAGATGTCTGGGGGTGGGGGGGTCGTGACAAGCTGGAGCGCGGGGACACTAGGTTAAAACCTCCCTGACGGCCGAGGAGGGGTAGTGGGCTGTGAGGCTCAGCCAGCGGATTTGCGCGGGACCGGAAGTCGCCGCGGGGCCTTTCGGGAAATGTAGTATCATGGGCGGGAGGGGGCGCTCTCTGGGTCCCGAGTCGGAGGTCGCGGTGGGGCGGGAACTGGCGAGGAGGCGTGGACGGCGGCCTTGCACCCGGCTTCTCTCCCACTAGGTGGCGCTGCGCGAGGGCATTTACACGCTCACCTCTGGTTCCGCGCCCCGCAGCGGGTAAAATGTCCCTTCTAGCCTGTGGTATTTAGACGCCTTCGCGTTTCAACTCTCGGTGGACAAATGAGAAACAAGGGTCCGCTTCTTGCTGCCCATCGGAAGCTTTGTAAATACAAAGAAAAAGTTGCTTCACATTTATTAATGTCTAGTCGGCTAACAGGCTCCGGTGAGGCCGCAGGGTAAGCATTGGACTGCTGCCCTCAAGGTTGGAGGTTCAAATCCACCAGCCGCTCAGTGGGAGAGAGATGAGGCTTCCGGCTCACGGAAATGTTGACAGCCTCAGAAATCCTAGATCGGGTCACTCTGGGGCAGAATCCAGCGGCCCTGGAAGTGAGTTTGGTTTTTTGGTTTGGGGCAGCCGATCAGGAGCCCTGGTGTGACTTAATAATGCCCTGGCTGTTGGGCTGCTTGTAGCAAGATCTACCGTTCCCTCCGAGGGAGAAAGCGGCAAGGTGGTCTGCTTCCGGAGATCGACAGCTGAGGAGACCTTAGGGAACGTTTCTAGGATTGTTGGGTTTGATTTCGGTCTAGTCGATTGCACTTTATAGCGACCCGAACAGACTAGAACCCAATAGGAACTGAGAACTGCCCATGGGGCTTTGAAGACCGTGGTCTTTGTTAATGCAGCCTGCCAGCCACATCGTTCTCCTGAGGAGCAGCGGATGCCTTTGAACCACTGGCCTCTGAGATACTACGTAGTGGAGTGCTTTCACCGCCGTGCCACCAGGGCACCTCCTTCCTTTTTTTGCACATGTCGGTACGTGGCATCCCGTCACTCCAACTCATTCCAACTCTACCCTTTGTAAGCAGAAGGATACACGGCCCGGCCCGGCGCTCCCTTCACAATCGTTCCTACGTTTGAGCCGGCTGATGCAGCCACTGTGCCGATCCATCTCGTGGATGGTGCTCCTCTTTTGTGCTGACCCTCTCCCAGAGGAGACCTTGTGGCTGAGCGGCTAAAGCACTCGGCTGCTAACTCTCTGGGGGAGAAAGAGGTAACTGCTTCCAAAGATGTGCGCCTTGGGAACCCCCCAGGGGGCATTCAACTCTGCTCTACATGGTCCCCTTGAGTCAGAATCTACTGACCTCAGTGGGTTTTCCACTTCACCTACCACTGGTCCCTCCTGATAACAGCGCCCAAAGGATGTGAGACAAAGTCGTGCCATCCTTGCTTCCCAGGTGCATTGTGGCTGTACTTCTCCCACCGATTTGTTTAAATTAATCAATTCTTAAGTCTCCTTTGTGCATGGTCAGCTTTGATGGGTATATGAGGCGACGGAAAATACCATGGCTTGGGTTGGGTGTCCTTAAAACCTCCGTGTGACATCCTTGCTCTTTAACACTTTAAATAGGTCTTGTGCAGCAGATCTACACAATACAAACTGTCACTTGATTTCTTAACAACTACTTCTATGGCCCAGGACTGTGGACCCAAGTCTAGCGAAATCCAGACAATACCAAATAAGCAATATTTATCATATTGCTTATTGGTCCAGGTGTGAGGATTTTTATTTTAGCTTTACGGGGAGGTGTAATCCATACTGATCTTCACCGAGGGGTCCTGGTGTCTTTGCACAGAGGGGATCCACTCGATGCTAGGACTTCCAAAAGGCCGTGGCTTCGGCTCTCAAGGAGAAGCCCTCTTCTGCAGGCTTTCCGAAGGAACAAGGGTTTCCACTGACTTCTGCCCCAGCCCTAGCATGGCTGGTCTTCCCTTGGAGGACAATGTCTTTGAGGAGGAAGAGTTGACCTTCCCCGATCAGGCAGCTGATAGTATAGGGAAAGCTGGCAATAGTCCTGATCCTTGTGCCAGCCTGCCCACGTCCTGTGGCTTTAGTCTCCTCAGTTTGGGCCTTAGGTTAAGGCCATTCGAACAGGCTTCATGAAGGTGTTGGCAGGGCCAGCAGGCATTATGCTGGGGGTTGGGGGGGGTACACAGTGGTGTTGAAGGGGGCAGATATCCTTACAGAGTTGACGATTCCTAGGGATGACAGACATTAATCACACTGTTGGAAGCCTTGCTGAAGCTGTCCTGAGTCCTAAATGATGAGGAAGAGAGGAATCTGTCAGGGGCCATGTGGTCCAGGAAGAGCGGACCAAAAGGGCCTGAGGCAGCAAGAACAAGGGATTTCGTCCAAGAACTCAGAGATGTCCCTTATCGCTGGGGCTTTGTGAGGTTGTGGTTGCTGTTGCCAGGGGCCTGCGAGTCTGTTCTGACAACCCAACCCAACACTGCTCAGTCTGGGCCCTCCTGGCAACTGTTCCTGTGCTTGGGCCCATTGTCGCTGCCCTGGTGCCAGTCCATCTCCTGGAGGGCCTTCCTCTCCCTTGCTGCCCTTCTACTTGACCACTCATGATGTCCTTCTCCAGGGACTGGTCTCTCCTGACAGCATGTCCAAAGTATGTCAGACGAAGTCTCACCATCCTTGCCTCTAAGGAGCACTCTGGCCGTACTTCCAAGACAGATCTGTTTGTCCTTTTAGCAGTCCATGGTACTTTCAATCTTCCTCTCTAGCACCACAATTCAAATGCATAGATGCTTCTTCGGTCTGCTTTATTCAGTGTCCAATTTTCACATGCATATGAGGCGATGGAAAATACCATGGCTTGGGTCAGGTGCCCCTGAGTCCTCAAAGTAACATCCTTGATTTTCGATACTCTAAAGAGGTCTTTACCTAATTACCTAATGCAACCTGTCTTTTGATCTCTTGACTGCTGTTTCCATGAGCCTTGATTGTGGATCCAAGCAGGACAAAATCCTTGACAACTTCAACCTTTTCTCCATTTATCATGATGTTTCCTATTGATCCAGTTGTGAGGATTTTGGTCTTCTAGGCATTGAATTTTAATCTGTATGCAGGCTACAATATTTGATCTTCGTCAGCAATGCTTCAAGTCCTCCGTGTTTTCAGCAAGCAAGGTTGTGTCATCTACATATCGGATTGTTAATAAGCCCTCCTCTTACCCTGCTGCCACATTCTTCTTCACATAAGCCAGCCTCGCGGATAGTTTGCTCAGCACTGAGACTGAAGAAGTATGATGAGAGGATACAACTTCGTTGTCCACCTTTCCTGATCTTAAACCAATAGCATCCCTGGTCCTGTTCACACAATTGCCTCTTGATCCTAATGAGCACAATGAGCTGGTCCAGAATTCCCGTGCTTCTCAAGGTCATCCCAGTTTGTTAGGGTCCAAGTAAGTGAGATAGGAGGGGGGAAAAATCCTCTCACTGCCAAGAACTCACTTTCTCTGCCCCAGGCTTGGGCCGCCTCAGCCCCAGTGATTGGCATCTGACATCACCCCTTATCGCTGTGAACCGCCATCCAGGGAAGGTAAATGAAGTCAGAGCTTCCTCACCTCTTCCTCCACCCTGGCTTCTTGGGGGGTGTGCCAGGGGCCAGATGCAAAAGCAGCAAGTAATAATCATTCTTCACCAACCTGCTGGATTCAGGATTGTGAGTGTGTGTTTGTGTGATGAGCTAATTTTATTTTGAAAACTTGTGTGCAAAATGGGAGCCCACAGGAGCCATGGCCACCCGCGGTTCGGGGCGGTGGTGCTGGGGAGTGAGGCCGGGCCAGGGGCCCAATCTGGACTTGCAATGCACAGTGTGCCCAGCACCTCTGGGCCCCGGCTTGGGCCCGCACCAAACGAAGCATACCATCATCTCGAAACTTCTTTGTCGGATTGATGCGGATGTTGAAAAAGAACGGCTGGACCCTCGACCATCAGCCCCCCTCGGGAGGCGTCTTTCAGGTGACCCTTGACCTGAACGGTTTCCTTTTTCCTAACCCTTTTCAAGGACTCCCCTCCTGCTCGGTCTTTCCTTACTAGGTTGCAGTTCGGTGACTACTTTTTTGGCTTCTTTTTCTCAGCCTAGTCAATAATCTTGGATTCCAGACACTGAATCACTTGCTCCTTAGTCCTACCTGGACTCTCATTAGTATCCGACAGTGGCAATTCTCCAACAAAACGCAGAGATCGGCCCTGGTTTTCCAACCTCTGGAAAGAAACAAGCCCGAAACCAGGGAGGTGTCTGTCCTTGCAGTTCTCTTAGCTACCACTAGATGGCACGCGTGTGCAGGTCATCCGTCTTTTGGGGCCCAAACTTCAGTGATGTTTATGATACGTCAAGCACAAAGGTTTCGAAGGGAATTCATTGCAAGAGCACAAAATGTAACCTGAGGATAGAGTGAAAAGTTGGAGGAATCGGAGAAAATAGAGCAGTGGAAGCAAGGCCTCTAGGATGACATTAGCCTAAGGGGACAATGCTAAAGAGGCTTTTATGGTCAGCAGTGGCTCACGCCCCTGGCAGGCAAGGTGACAAGGACATGATGAGTAGCCACAGGACTCCAGATTCCACAAAGAGACAAACGAGGCAATTACTCAGGAGGAGCACGATTGAGACCAGAGGGACCCTTCCCCTGAGCTCCTGAGAGAGGGTACTGTCGCCCAGGTGTTTCCTCCATCCCCGTCTGAGCAGGTCTATCTGCAGCATGTTGCAAAAACTGCAGAGGAGGAAAAGCCGGTCCAAGGGACTTGTGGTCGTCACCTAATCTGGTGTCAATTTAAGGATTAAGAATGTCGGGGTGGAGTCTAGGCTGTCAATCTGGAGATAGCTAATGAGACGTCTGTGTGGGCATGGCCTTCTGAGAATTCTGGGAAATCTGGTACTTCCTCTTGGGAGGCAGAAGGCACCTCTCGCTGTCTGCTACTCCCTGGGAGACATTGCAGAAGACAAGCCACATGGGCGCAACCAGACCTTGGAAGCCAGAGAAGCCACAGAGAGACCCCTGCCAGAGCTGAGATGATTATAACGCCACTGGACCCAAAGACTTTCTACCCACTGGCTTGTGATCGTCCTGAATTCGGCTTCATTGCATGTGTTTCATGAGTCTGAAGAGGACTTTATAGATTGGTATCAGACATATGGGCTAATATGATTTGGACTAGAATGGGCTGGGATGTTTTCTCAATGTTCAATTCCTCTTGTATCTGAATCTCCTTCTTATACACATATGTGTGTCCATGGATTTGTTTCTCTAGTCTTCCCAGACTAACACAGGACCGAAAACACGGAGGCTCCCAGGAAAAGTAAATTCGCTCTTTGCTGGGTACCTCTGTTTTTGCACCTGGTGAAATTTGCCCCGCATGGATGTTAGGGTTACAGGATATTACTATGCTGGCCAGTCGCCAAGATAATTCCCAAGATCCTGGCCTCCTGGTAACCGCCCCTGCAGGAGTCCTTCCTGCGGTGGACCTGGGGTGGTCTGCTGGGCAGACGAATCCGCACACGTAAGAGTGTCACTTCTGAGATTAGG
>NW_022109491.1:15089699-15092848 GCF_000313985.2 Echinops telfairi | reverse complement strand
GTGAAGGTCTGACTCTGTATCCCCAGCATGCTCCTCATTGGAGGGGAGGCGTGGCCAGTGGCCACTCACGCCTAGCTCCCTATGAGGCAAGATCTGCAAGCTCACCCAGGGCCCACCGCACCAATACTTAGTCCCCTTTCTTGGGAAAACTTAATTATTTATGGTTGCAAGTGTATACATAGGTAGTCTTCACCTTTCTTCTTAAATAATGGAAGCCCGATTTCCCTCAGTGGCAAAAACTTGACCTTGAACTGAACCTATAGTGCCCAAGCTAAGAGTGTCACTTCTGAGATTAGGTTATCAGACATGTTGTAGCTGCCAGTTTATTACTATTCCCCAGCCGGCAAGTTTCCTAATAACTTGGATTTCCCACTTTTACATTTCTTGTGTGGCTCAGAGGCTCAGTCCGTGGTGACGTTTGAGGATCTGTTTGAGGCGTTCATGTCTTTATTTTTCAAGTTGAGTCTCTGACTTCTCTGTGAAGTAAACTGGGGTGCTTGGGGACTCCTGGGACAGACGTCCTGTACAGCCCTATACCCAGGCCGGAGAAAAGCAGGTGACTATTGTGTGCTCTGGGGCCCGTTCCAATTCACAGTGACGATGATCAGGGGAGAGAACTGCCCCTTAGGACTTAGGGAAGAGAGTCCTGGAGGCCCAGTGGCTAATGCTTGCCTGCTAACGGGAAGGGCGGCCATGGGAACCTAGCAGCTCAGCTGCGGGAGAAAGTCCTGCCAGTCAGCTTCTGTAAAGATGACAGCCTTGGGACCCTCCCGGGGGAAGTTCTACCTTGACCCTAGAGGGTTGCTATGAGTTAGAATTGACTCAATGGCAGTAGGTTTGGCTTTTGGTATTCTGTGACTCATGGGGCCCTAATGGTGCAGTGGGTTGCATGTTAGAATGCCAACTGCAAGGTTGGCAGTTCTAACCCACCAGCCCCTCTGCAGGGGAAGAATGAAGCTTTTTGCTCCTGTAAAGGTCTACAGCCTTTGAGACCCAAGGAGACGTCTACTCTTCCTCTAGGGTCCTTATGAGTTACGGTTGACTCGGGGGGCAGCGAGTTTGATTTTGGTGGCTTGAATGCCGGTCACATGATGCTCTTTACGTTCCATGAAGAGTGTCCTATGCAGACCCCTGTCTGGGCTGTGCAAATGGTTCACTCAGAGCTACTTACCTCAAGGTTGACGGTTTGAACCCAGTGGTGCCACAGAAGCAAGGCCTGGCGGTCTTCTTCCATAAAGATGACAGGCAGCCCTGGGAGTCCCAGGAGCACCACCCGGGAGCACTGTGAGGCAGAATGGATGGCAAAGACTTGGGTTTGGCTTCAGTGCCTTTCTTTACTGTTTTCTCTCTGGGATCTTTTGTTCCCTGTAGCTGTTTGATGCACTATAACCTCCCTACTGAACACTCGCTTACAGTAGCTGTGTGCTTAGGCCATCATCCAAGTAATTCTTGGGAGCCATTTCCCCAATATGAGAACCAGAGCGGCTCAGGGCATTGGGTTCATTTTGTGCAATTTTGTGTTGGGCCCTGCCCTGCTTCCTCTCCTTTTCTATCTTTTGTTGAAGATGACTTGAAATGGCCAATGCTGAGTAATAACAGTTCAGCAGTCCTGGGACGAGAGCTTATTTTCCACTTTCAAATGGACTGTGGTGTTGATTGTAACCAGATCCGGCTGGAAGTAAGTATTCTGGGACAGAGAGGAAATTGAACAGGATGATCTGTCTTAGGCCCCCAGCCCCATCCTGTACACTCTTCTTTCTCCTTGGCTGTGTCTGCACTCTTCTGTCCCATTGTCACTGCCAGGGTCACCTCCACCTCACCTCCACCACACAGTCTCTACTGCCTTTACCACCACCTCTTCCTTCTCCACCACCTCCACTGTCACACAGCCACCTTCTCCTCCTCCACCACCATCTCCACCACCACCACCTCCACCACACAGTCTCTACTGCCTTTACCACCACCTCTTCCTTCTCCACCACCTCCACTATCACACAGCCACCATTACCTCCTCCTCCTCCTCTTCCTCCTCCTCCTCTTCCTCCTCTTCCTCCACCACCATCTCCACCACCACACAGTCACTACTGCCTTTACCACCACCTCTTCCTTTTCCACCACCTCCATCACCACACAGCCATGGTCACCTCTACCACCCTCCCGTCTTCCTCCTCTCCTACCACCACTACCATCACCACCACCACACAGCCACGGTCACCTCTACCATCCCCCCCCCTGTCTTCCTCCTCTCCTACCACCACTACCATCACCACCACCACACAGCCACGGTCACCTCTACCACCCTCCCGTCTTCCTCCTCTCCTACCACCACCACCATCACCACCACCACACAGCCACGGTCACCTCTACCACTACCCCGTCTTCCTCCTCTCCCATCACCACCACCATACCATCACCACCACCATCACCCCCACCCCCACCCCCACCATCACCACCACCCAGCTATTATTCGCTAAGTGCTTCCCACAAGCTCATCACTGAGTAAAGCAAGTGTTCTCGAATCTGTGACAAACACTGTGAATTGCCTCTTGCCAGTTTTGTTTGTCTAGAAGCAGACACCTAGATAGCGTTAAACATGTGAACATTTTACTGGGAAATTCTCTGTGAAAGGACACAGGGACCGGAGAAGGGCCATCCAGGCCATCAGACCACACGTGACAGAGAGCGGAAAAGAAAATGGGGTGTCTCTGTCCCAGGCTGCCACGCAGTGCACATATGTCAGAACTGACTTGCTAGTGATGGGTGCGGGGGAACACAGGTGGAGATGGAAGTTAGGAGTTGACTAGGAAGCTGGAGTCCGCCCAGGACAGGTGTCCTGATCAGGTGTGTTGGGTGACCTGGAGTCCACGCTCTGTGAAGGTGCGTGATGGAACACGGGCAAGCACTGCCAGGAAGACGTCGGGCTCATTACACGTTGGATTTGGAATAACTTTAAGGAGCCCTGGTGATGCAGTGGGTACACGTTGGGCCACTCACTCGAAGCTCAGCAGTTCGAAACCATTAGGCTCTCCATGGGAGAAAGACAGGGCATTCCACTCCTTTATCAAGAGTTATACTCGTGGAAACGCACAGGGCAGGTCTCCCCTGCCCTATAGGGTCTCTATGGGCCAGAATCGACTCGATGGCAGTGA
>NW_022109491.1:15087116-15088646 GCF_000313985.2 Echinops telfairi | reverse complement strand
GGGTCTAGAACCAATTAACCATGATAAACGAGGGTTCACTGTAATTGAATATTAAGTAGATGTCCCAGCTCAGTCTAGATCTAGTCCATCAGTCGGTTATTAGCCCATAAGTCCGATATGAGTCCACCAATCCCTCTTCAGACTCACGTAGCACATGCAATGAGACAAAATGCAAGAGGACCTGAGGCCGGCGGGCCCAGAGCCATGCGGATCCAGGGACAGTGGCGTCATCTCCAGGGCTCTCTCAGGTCTCAGCAGGACTCAGGGTAGGCCTGCCACCAGCGAGCTATTTATCTCAGTCGCTATTTATCAAGCTGCGACCTGATCGACAGGCTAAACTCTGCCCACGTGCCCCTACAGGAGCCATTGGCACGGAAAACATAACTATCACACCCCTTCCCTTGTATACATAAATCATATGTATGTGGGATTCTTATGGAGACAGACAATCACTTGGGATTCTTATTAAAATGTAGATTCTGACTCTCTTTGGCTCTCTGGGGCTGGAAATACACCTTCTCAGCAGGGGTGCAATCCCCCAGTGAACCGGTTTGGAGCCTGGTAGCTAGCAGAGTCTCTACTTCCCTAATCATTAGAGACCTCTCACCAGCTCGGGATGGCCGACCTGCAGACTCCTGTAACTGGAGAGAAAAGAAACTCTTGTTCAAATCTAGTCTTTATTGGTACAGTATCTAATCTCCACAGGGACTCTAGGAGGCAGGCAATGCGGCCTGTTTTAACAGATGGGGGAGAATGAAGCTCAGCATGGTGACAGACCAGAATCTCAATCAGAGCCTCGGGGAGCTCCTAGGGACTGGCGTCCCCTAACAACGTGTCCAATAGCACGAAGTCTCGCCATCCTCACTTCTCAGGAGCATTCTGGCTGGACTTCTTATAAGACAGAAGTGTACAGCTTCCTGAATATGCAAATTGCCAAGCCCCCCACTTGGGAAGCATCATTCGAGAGGTGCAGCGACGGCTGCGTTTCAAAGCAGCAGTCCCAGCTTTTTCTAGCCTCAAAGAAGTGCGTGAGTTCCGGGTTGGTAAAGACCCAGCTCCAGACAGCTCACACTTGAATGAGCCCAAGAACCCTGAAGGGAACTTTGAGGAAAGTGCAGGTGCTGGGACGTTGCTGCACGGTCAGTAGGTCTTGGGTGCAACTTGGGTACATGCACTGTGCAAAATGCCCCCAGGCTCCGGGTACAGCTTCTGGGGCTCAGCTTGAGACACCCTGGCTTCTTCCTGCATGCACGCGAGTGTCCGCTGGGTTGGAACCCGGATGCTGCCATTCATTTGCTGGATGGAGCCAGGTGGGTGAATTGAGCGGAGTGTCTCAGGTTCCATCAGTTTCAAATGGAAGAAAATCATAACGCCTTCCTCCCAGAGTTGTTATTGAATGGATTGAATGAGATAATTTATGCAAAGCCTTTACCTCAATAAATGGCGGCTATTGCTGTTATCAGGAGTCCTGGTGGCATAGTGGTTATGTGTTGGGCTGCTAACTGCAAGGTCAGCAGTTTGAAACCACCG
>NW_022109491.1:15085650-15087016 GCF_000313985.2 Echinops telfairi | reverse complement strand
AACCCATGAGCTAGCTAGTCCATGGGAGAGAGATAGGTCAGCCTACCTTCTGGAAAGACCCACAGCCTTGGAAACCCTATGGGGCAGTTCTCTGCTGCCCTGTGGGGTTCCTGTGAGTCAGGATGCTTTTGTTTTGCTTTCTTTGCTGTTGTCACTGCGGTCCTGCATGCACATGTCTGGCAGGAGCGCTGGTGGTGGAGTGGTTACTGGGGGACTGCTAACCACAAGGTCAGCAGTTTGAGACAACCAGCCGCTTTCTGGGAGAAAGAGGAGGCCCTTTACTCCCCTAAATGTATATTTTTATAGTTATACATATATGTTTAAAATTTTATATTAAGGTATAACTTATATGCAATAAAATCCACTTAGTGTGCAGTTCTCTGTGTGTTGACTAATGCGCTTAGGCCTGGAACCATCACCACAACAAAAAACCTACAACCGTTCCATCATTTCAGAAAGTTTCCCAGGTTGTAGTCCACCTGTCTTCTAACCTAGGGCCCCGAGCAACCAGCCACTTGTGTAGAAAAGAACTTAACCTCGTCCAATATGATGTCTGGGGTTTGCCTGGGGCCCCCGGGAAGTAATCCCAGGTGTTTGGAATGCCAGGCCAGATAGGGCTGACCTGGTTTGTTTAGGGGCCTTACACTAACCAGATACTGGCAATGTGATTAGGACCAGACTTTGAACTATACAAACAATATGATTTTGGATAGGACCTTTGGGCCATGAGGTATCAGCTCCCCCGCCCCACCCCCAATAGCTTTATTGTAATAAAATTCATGTAACATACACTTCCACAGTTCAGTCGTATTTTAAAAGAGTTGTATATCCATCACCATAATCAGTTCCAGTGCATTTTCCCTCTGGTGTCACCATTTGCTCCCCAATTCCCCTCCAGCTCCCCTCCTCACCCCGGACAAACCATTACATCAATTATTGCCTCTGCCCCTTCGGTGCTTTGTATACTGGGAAACATCCCAAAGACCATAAAGAAAAACAAGGAAAGAAAAGACCACCAGCAATACTAAAATAAGCCAGAAAGAAGACCTCTGTTGAGAAATATTTAAACCTGGAAGACATCCAGAATCCCACAAAGAGGTAACGCTTTCAAACCCTCCAGGAACAGATCCACCCTGTTCGACAGGAACAGGGTGAGTAGAGTGGACTTGAGGGAGATGTGCATACCTGGAAGTCACTGTCTACAGGTGAGACTACTGGGGATAATCTATCCAAATCCCCAGGGACTCCTCTCTCTCAGGCCATTCTTGGCCTTGAACTCACTGAGTGTCTCGCTGGCAGGAGATGCGGAAAGGTCTAGACAAGGTCTTCTTAACCCTTTCCCACTGGCTGCCCCCTTTCTCCTGAG
>NW_022109491.1:15082224-15084717 GCF_000313985.2 Echinops telfairi | reverse complement strand
CCCTCTGCAAGTCCAGCCTGCTTCTATGAAGAATACAGCCTCACCCCCAGGGGTCAGTTCTAGTCCACGGTGGGGTGGCCCTGCGTGGGAATTGCCCCAAGTGGATAGTCCGTTTTCGGTTACTGGTCTGTTCGGAGACAGGGAGCCCGGGCCCCCAATGCTGGGCCATGACTTTATGAAGAGAGTCTTACTATAAAAGAAATCAGTTTTTACACTAATAATACATGTTAGAGGCTTAGTGTTTTTTGGTGTTAAATGTGCAACCCCCCTGTTACTTTCCGACAGGTAGCTCTGAGCACCCTACGCAGGCGTGTGTTATAGGTGAAGAATACGGCAGTTGACCTTCTGGGACAACACCTTCTGTACCCTTTTCCCCGCGGCAAGCAGTTTGTGGACAAGCACTTTGAGCGGCAGTGCTAACGGCCGAAGAACAGGCGCTTGCCTGCCACGTGCAGAAGTGGAGAGCTACCTGGATACAGTGTGAGGAGAACTGGAAGTGTCTTTTCACAAGAGATAGGTACCTTTGCCCAAAAGAGTGCAGAGACAGATGTGCTGGGAGGTGCATGCACAGTTTCTGGAAGGAAATAGCCGTGGTTACCTTTGGGGTGTGAGACCACGAGTGTGGGGTAAGAAACCTTTTTTTCCCCTTTTGGTTAATTCTTAGTTTTCTATTGTGGTAAAATACATACCACTCAACATTTCTTTGTTTGCACATTTTTTTAACACGTCGAGAAGAGTGGCATTCGTTCCGCTCATGTATGTAGCATGTCCAACGCAGTGCCTCAGATCGTCTGACCTGTGCCTTTCCTGCAGCAGTGGTTAAACATTTCGCATGTTATTTTTAATCATGTGCATGTATTCCTTCCATGTTTAAAAGCAAACTAGCAGCAAAGAGATTCCTGATGCTTTCAGAGCCTATGTTTGTTGAATAACAACAACAATCGCCACCCTCCCCCCAAAAAAATCCCTAAAAAAGCAAAACACAAACTCACTGCTGTCGAGTCATGGCTGACGCAGCAGCTCTATAGGACGGAGGAGAACTGCCCCTGTGGGTTTCCCAGACGGTCATTCTTTATGGGCGTAGAAAGACCTAGCTTTCGCCCAGGGAGCGGCTGGTGGTTTCGAACTGCTGACCTTGCATTCCAGCCACTACACCACCACTTGCTGTTTAATTGCTTGTGACTTCTGGCGACCCCAGGTGTGTCGGAGTGGAATTGAGCTCCGCAGGGCTTTTTCCGTGGAATTCTCGAAGCACATCGCCAGGGTTTTCTTTTGGCGCCTCTGAGTGGATTTGAACCAGCCCCCTGCCCACCAGTAGCTGAGTGTTAACCATTTGTTCCCCCCAGCACCCCTGCTGCACAAAGACCTCCTCTTTTCATTTCCCATGAACACTCTCCCTCTGCCTCTCCTCCCGTGGTGGCTGGTGGACACGGCGGTTCTAGCTGTTCGTGCTCAGGCCTCGGCTTCTGCAAATCCTTTCGCAAGAAGTCATTCTGGTTCACAGTGATGAAGAAGACCCAAGGGCCAGAGGGCTGATTACCGCTCTAATTTGCAATTACATAGTGATTTTTCACTCTGCTTGTTGAATCCTGGCTTCCTCTCTGTTTGAGTTGCCGAGTTAGAAGGATTTGATTTGATTGAAGTCTTATAAGCTGTGATTATCATAAGGATTTGGCATATTAAATTGAATTGGGAAGTATTGGGCAACAGATGTAAATTATTGCCTTCCATTTCCCACTCCTACACAACTGTGTATTTACTGTTTGGAGCTGACCTCGCACAGACAAGTGAAATGACTTAGAAATGGGAGTTGTTAGACACCTGAGTGATCTCTTTAAACTCAAGATGCAAACAGACTGTGCCATGGGCAGAGCAGCCAGAGCTCAGAGGGGCTCTGGAGGGGTTGGCGGTCTGATTCCCATGCTCCAGGCCCACCCTCCTGTGGGTCTTGATGAAAAAGATCTTTCATTTCCTCATTCTTCCCAGTGTGTTCTTCTGAAACACGTGGAACAAGGACAAGTTACAAGAGTGGAACAATGAGTGCCCAGGTACCTTCCATTTAACTTCACATGGCAGGGGCTGCCAAGGCGACTTACACAGCTAATGACCCTACTGGTTGGAGTAGAACCAACCCACGGGTTTTCCTAGGCTGTGGTCCTTAAGGGAGGCGACTGGGCAGGTGAGTTCCAGCTCAGAGCTTCATCAGTGCACTGTCGGGGCTCCAGAACTCCACCCAGCTCAACATTTCCAACATATTAATGTCTTAGCATATTGACTTTATTTCTTGCTCTGTGTACACACACACACACACACTCACTGCCATCTATTTGATGCTGACTCATAGTGACTCTATAGGACAAGGTACATCTGCCCCATGAGTTTCCGAGACTGTACCTGTTTATGGGAGTAGAAAGCCGGTCTTTCTCCTGAGGAATGACTGGCGGTTTTGAACTGCTGGCCTTTCATATCACAGCCCAACATGTAGCCACTAAA
>NW_022109491.1:15063644-15082124 GCF_000313985.2 Echinops telfairi | reverse complement strand
ACTCACTGCCATCTATTTGATGCTGACTCATAGTGACTCTATAGGACAAGGTACATCTGCCCCATGAGTTTCTGAGACTGTACCTGTTTATGGGAGTAGAAAGCTGGTCTTTCTCCTGAGGAATGACTGGTGGTTTTGAACTGCTGGCCTTTCATATCACAGCCCAACATGTAGCCACTAAACCATATTATATTCTATTCTATATAAATATATGCATGGGTATTTCTGCAATCAGTTGAAAGTTGCAGACATGTCAGCTGTAGACACTGCAGCCTGTATCCCTAAAAATCAGGATATCTTCCAACAAACCCAGGATCATGATTGTACCCAAGGACTTTCGTATTGTAAAAAAAACCCTCACAACAGACCAATGGGCAACATCATGATAAACGGAGAAAGATTGAAGTCTTTAAGGATTTCGTCTTGCTTGGATCCCCAGGCAATGCTCATGGAAGCGGCACTCGAGATCGAAGGTCAGTGGGTGCCTTGGGTCAATCTGTTGCACCAGACCTCTTTACAGTATTGAAAAGCAAGGATGTCACTTGGAGAATAAAGTGCCTGACCCAAGCCAAGCTCTTTCAATCGCCTCACATACATGCGGAAGTTGGCCATTGTCTGAGGAAGCCTGAAGAGGGACAGCTGTGTTTCAATGATAGTGCTGGAGAGGAACACTGACAGAACGGTGGACGGCCAGAAGAACAAACAACTCTGTCTTGGAAGACGAACAGCAGAGTGTTCCTTCAAGGAGTGAACGGCGACACTTCATCTCATGTACTTTGAACGTATCAGCCGGAGACACCAGTCCGTGGCAAAGGATGTCATGCTTGGTGACGTGGAAGGGCAGTTGACACAGCAGTGCACCGTGGGCACAAAACAAAAACAATGAGAAGGATGGCACGGGACTGGGTGGCATTTGGTTCTGTTGCACACAGACTCTGTATGAGTTGGAACTGGCTGAATGGCACCTGACAGCAACGCTACCAACACCAGAATATTATCTGATACACCACATTCATATTTCTGCAGCTGGCTTCAGCTTATCTTTTATACTGCTTGTCCTCTTTAGACTCAGGTACCCACCAAGGATCACATGATATATTCTGTTGTCCTGTTCCCCTAGGAGCCCTAGGGGCATAGTGGTTAGGAGCAGGGCTCCTCATGGCAAGGTCGCTAGTTTGAAACCACCTCTGCTTTGTGGGAGAAAGCGGAGGCTTTTACTCCTGTGAAGATTGAGTCTCAGAAATCCATAAGAGCAGTTCTACTCTGTTCTGAGTCAGAATCAATTTAATGGCAGTAAGTCTTTTTTTTAAAACAGTTTTATTGACATCTAATTCACATACCTTATAATTCATTGGTCAATGGTTTAAAGAATATTAAACATTTTAGAACATTTTTCTTGATTGTACTCATTATAATGAACTCATTTCCCCCCAACCTCACCTACCATAACCCTAAGAAACTATTAATCCAGTTACTGTCTATAGAGTTACCTATCCTGGATTCCACATCCCCCAAAACAAAACACAAGCCCAACAACATGAACAAAAATAAAACAGAGGCAAGCGTCCATAGTAAAGAAAGCTGAAAATAATAAAACCTAGAACACCTTTGAAATGGGTAAAAAGGGAGAATAATGACAAGTTGTTAAATTTTAACCTGACTTCCTCTGCGTGAATCCACTCTCCAATGCACCCTGTGTGATAGCAAGGCTATTTATATCCCTCGTCAATCCAATGGGCAGAGGGGACTCCCCAAAGGCGTAATCCACGTGGGGACCCTGCACATGAATTTTGTGTTTTTGCTGTCATCCATAGCCTTCTGCAAACTAAGATGTTCAGAATTTAAGTTCTATTACAGTTTCCTTCTCTGGTCTTGCATTTTGTTATTTGCAACCAATTCTTGGATCATACAGGCTGGTGTGCTTTTTCCATGTGGACTTAGCTGATACCTCATTCAGATGGCTGCTTGTTTTCAAACAAGACTTTAAGAACCCGCACACTATTCTTTCTGATAGCTGGTCACCCTCTGCTTTCCTTGAGACACTTTGTACAGTATCCATATCTTAAATGATCTCTTCATGAAGGCAAGAATGGAGGAGGGCCGTGTCACAGGAACTAATTGTTCTTATATCAGGGCTGTGATTAAATGTGGGCTTAAAATCCATTCCTATATCTATGGTTTATTTATGTCCCAGGTCTACTTTAGAGGCATCACTGTCATTTTATTGGGGAGCATTATAAATCACCACCATGGAGCATATGATAATTCTACGGACAGCATCATTATTTAGCCAATGGTACAGAATTTAAAATTTTGTTGAGAAAAGGAAAGGAGCTATGTATTGAGCAGCTTTTTAGACTAAAATACCTGGACCGTTGACTTGTACAGATTAAATACTTAAGTGATTGGACACTATTTAGGCAAACAAAGAGGGGTGGAGATAGGGAAACACTTTCAGTAATGCTCAGTCACAAAGGCAGAACTGAACCTGTTGGACCAAGACATGTCATAAAAAAGCAGAGAGAGTAAGAAAGTAGAGTTTGGTTTTTTTGGACAAAGGTCTGCAGGCTCTGGCGACCTTTCCCATATCGACTGTGTCCTGGTACGTCACTCTTCCCCTTGCTCTCTGTGCACTTGGTCCCCCTTTCAAGCAGCCCCTCTCCATTCTGTCACACACCCGGTCTTCCTTAGCATCTTTGCTCAGTTGCACAGGGAAGCTCTCCTGCAATGTGCTCTCAAAGCACTGGACCCTTTCACTCTGAGGCCTCACTGCAGATGGTGTTTCTGCAGCTGTTTAATGTTTCATTAAGACCGGTCTCTATTGCTAAGCATGGAAGGACAATAATCCTATCTGTCTGATTCCCCTTGGTCACCCCAGTACCCAGCACAGTGACTGGCACTAAGTTCCCCTTAATAAGCATTTGGGAGTACATGACTCATTTTTTTAGGAGGCCCAAGGAGAATTTCAAAGGGCATGTGTGCCCATGTAAATGTAAAATAATTCATTCCACATTCTCTTACAGTCTTGGTAATTTTGATAAAATATTATCTATTTTATCTGCTCAGTCTGACTTCAAAAATCCATGGGGAAATTTTTATTTCAAAGCAGTTCCTATATTTAAACTTTTTGAAAAGGA
The DNA here is from genome assembly GCF_000313985.2 of Echinops telfairi. Taxonomy (NCBI): domain Eukaryota; kingdom Metazoa; phylum Chordata; class Mammalia; order Afrosoricida; family Tenrecidae; genus Echinops; species Echinops telfairi. The sequence goes on along the minus strand of NW_022109491.1, from coordinate 15,078,987 downwards.
AGAACCACCGGCATTTCTCCCATCTTTCCATTATGTCTTGAGCCATCTAAGCTCTGAAGGTGGCCAAGGCATCAACGGAAGTGAGGGGCGATTGATATGCAAATATGTTCATTAAGATTGGAGGCCACACCCCAGGTTTCCGTTCTTTGGAAGTCAAAGATAATTTGCGTGGAAAAAAAAGCATGTCCCAAACTGGAAATTGTGCCATAAAGTTATAATGCATAGAAATAAAACTTTTAAAAATCTGAGTTTTCAATACAACATGTTGCTGGGTTTTTTTTGGGGGGGAGGGGCAGAGAATTGGGTGTCCTCCAACAATTAGGTTCTATCTGGCTTGTGGAAAGGGTTCTGGATTGTTAACTCTGGACACTCTTGACTTTGGGCTGCCCTCTGCAGTTTCCCAGGCACTTAGACACCCCAAGCAGATATAAGTAGTCAGTAATAGGATATTATTACCAGCTGGGTTCTGGGAAATTGAGACACAGTGAGGTCGTGAGATATATTCAAGAAGAAAGACTTGAGCCTTCAGATGGCAAGCACCGGGCTCCTTTCACAACACCGTCTTCTAAAGAGCCAAATCCTCTTAAGGGGTAGGGGGTACTCTTCAGAAGAGGCAAGGCTACCAACATAGCTCCTGTTCTCTCTACCCAGTAAATTTTGCAGGAGCGATTTTGCAGGGATGTATTTTTAATCACACAAGAAAGAAGCAAAGCAAATTCCTTCCGGGCAACGGTGGGACACACTTCAGTGGTCCTGCTGCCTAAACCTGGCTTCCCACAAAAGGCCCAAAGGGCCATAAAATCACTTTGGTGCCCGAATGCCAAGGCCACAATGGATGACTCCAGACGCAGAGGTACAGAGCTTCTGATGGCCGTGGGAAAACGGGATGAGGTTATAGAACCCAGAGCTTGGCTCCCCGATAAACCCCAACCCCAGAAGCCAACGCTGTCTCCCACTCCTGATGGGCAATGTGCCAGCAGCCCCTGCGTCTGGGTTCTGCTTTGAACCTGCAGCCATCAGCCTTTGGGATTGGAATGTAGTCCTCTGATTCAAATTATTCCTAGTGACACTGTGGGCTAGGTGTTAGGCAGCTAACTGCAAGGTTCAAACTCACCAGCCTCTCTGTGGTAAAAAGATGAGGCTGTCTGCTCCTTTCACCCTCAGTTTCCTCTTCTGCAAAACTAGACCCCACTTCATTGGGTTCTTGAGAGCACCCAATGAGATGCTGTAATGCAGAATGTTTAGCACGCAGCACTTGAATAAAAATGGCATAGCCATTGCTTTCTAAGTAAGTTAGAAAAAGGACTATCTCTGGGGACACCGAGCAGGGATTGTGTATGGAGACACTGCCTGAGGATGCTGCATAGAGATTCTGAGTGAGACTGCTACTTATGGATGTGTTGGGGTGAACAGCTTCATGGGAGATGGTAGTACAAGATCAGCCAGACTTGTGCTTTTGCAAAAATATGAAAGGAGGAAAGCTATAGGGTAGCTTTCAATAGTTCATAGACATTCTTCCTTCATGGTAACAGTACTCAGAGCTCCATGCCATTGCACAGGCTGTTCTTGCTGCCTGGGATGCCTTCCTTCTCTTCTCTGTTGTGATTGACTCAAGAAAAACCAGACTCACTGCAATGGAGTTAATTCTGTGATTCCATAGAAAGGCTTATTAACGGTCTGCAGTTTGCAGATGACACAACCTTGCTTGCTGAAAGTGAGGAGGACTTGAAGCACTTGCTGATGAAGTTCAAGGATTGTAGCCTTTCTTCAGTATGACTTACAACTTCATGTAAAGAAGACCAGCATCCTCACAACTGGACTGATAGACAACATTATGATAAATGGAGAAAAGATACAAGTTGTCACAGATTTTGTCTTGTGTGACTCCACAATCAGTGCTCATGGAAGCAGCAGTCAAGAGGTCAAGTGATCCATTACATTGAGTAAATCTTTTGTACAAGACCTCTTTAGAGTATTGAGAAGCAAGGATGACTTAAGTGTGCTTGACCCAATGCATGATCTTTACAATTGTTTCATATGCATGTGAAAGTCAGACATTGAATAAGAAGAATTGATGCCTTTGAATTCTGGTTCTGGCACAGAATCTTGAAAGTACCATGACCTGCCCAAAGGACAAACAAATCTATTTTGGAAGAAGTAAGGCCAGAGTGCTCCTTAAAGGCAAGCATGGTGAGACTTCATCTCGTGAAGCTTGGACATGTTATCAGGAGAGACCAATCCCTGGAGAAGGACATAATGCTTGGAAAAATAGACAGGTGGCAAAAAAGAAGAAGACTCTTAACACAGTGGCTGCAACAATGGGTTCAAGCAAAGGAACAATTGTGAGGATGGTGAGGCAGTGTTTCATTCCTATTTTGCCTGCGAATGAAGTTTCTGAGACTGTAACCCTTTACGGAATTAGAGAGCTTCAGGTTTCTCCTGTGAAGCGACTGGTGTTTTGTAAGTGCTGATCTTGTGGTTAGCAACCCGAAGCATAACCCATTATACTCCCAGGGCTCCGTTGTGATTGAGTAGTCATCCTTTAATACCCAGCTCACATAACACGTCATCTTTGAAAGCTGGCCAGCATTGTCTGGGCTGTGAGCCAGCCTGTCCTCTGTGCAGCCTCATCCCTCTGTAAATACAGGTATGTTTGCACTGATATGGTGCATTGCCATTTCATATTTATGAATCTCTCTCCTTCATCCACTCTGCTCAAGGACAGGACCAGGTCTGACTCCAATCTCTGTCTCCAGCATCCATTCCAAGTGGCATATGCATGTGAAGGTTCTGATTGAGAGCCTCAGGGCTGGCTCTCTCCAGCCTCAGTCTTCTTTAGTGTCTTCTCCTCCTTCTTCTACCCATGACTTTGTGTTATTCATGGCAAAGCTGTGCTGGGATCTCTAAGAATTATTGCCACTCTAGTTTTGGGCTGAGCAAAGTCTGCAGTAGAGCCTCAGAAACAGACAAATTCATACTGCCCTCTTCAGAATCTCCTGCCTCCATTCTGTGAACTCAGCATCTAATTACTCTTCTTCAGAAGACCTGATTTCCTCTGGGAGGACCATAATGCAAACATTTTTATCACTCTTCTGTGTGCTAGACATTGTTCTTAAAGTTTCATGTTTCTTTCTTTCTTTTTTTTTTTAGTTTCATGTTTCTTAACTAATTTGATAAACAAAAATTTAATCCTCATAACCACCCTGTGAACCGAGTGCTATAATTATCCCCAAATTTAAATGAAGAAACAGAGGCACAGGGAGGTCAGTAACTTTCCCAGAATTGAACAGTAGTGAGTGGAAGTTCCAGGGCTTGAACCTAGAGATTCTGGCCCCAGAACCTATGATTGTTACCACTATTTTAGCACCATAGTTTGTAGACTTCTGGTGCTCTTTTCCCACCAGCTCAAAGGGTCCCTACAGCTCCTTCAGCCAAAGCCTTCTTCTCATACTCCTTGAACCCCAAGGTGGGTGGCTCACCTGAATTAGCTAAGTCGACTCTTCCTATCAAGCGGAGAAGCTGTGAGGTCTGGAGCGGCAGCAGCCGTCTGGGAACCACGAGGGTTGGATTTGTCTGGGAAGGAAGCTGAGGAGAGAGGATGAGTAACGGTGAGTCAGAAGGTAGTGAGAGAGGGACTCTGACTGTTCTACTTTCCTGCTGATGCCACAAATGACCACAATTTTAGTGTTTTTTAAACAACATCTATTTATTATCTTACAGTTCTGGAGCTCAAAAGTCAAAAATGAGTTATACTGGGTTCAAACCAAGGAACCCATGGGGGGTTACTCTCCCAGGAGGCTCTAGAGGAGATCAGGTTCCGTTTCTTGGACTTGTCCAGAAGCTAGAGCTGAATTCCTGTATTCCTTATAGTCTTTTCTCATGGCTACTTCCTCCACCTTCAAAGCCAGCAGAATGGCTGTATTAGTTTCCTAGATCTGCTTTAACAAAGTAACACCAGTGTGGTGGCTTATAGGAATGGCCACTTATTCCCACAGGTCTGGGACGAAGTGTCTGAAGTCAAATGCTGGCAGAGACACGTACTCTCTGAAGGCTCCAGAGGTGGATCCCTCCTGGTCTCTTCTCAGCTTGAAGTTGTTGTTGTTCCTTAGTTTATAGAAACATCACTTCGACCTCTGCCTCCATCATTACAGAGCATTCTCCCCATGCATCTGTCTCTCTTTGCTTATTATAAGAATATCAATCAGATTGAATTAGAGTCCACCCTAATCCAGTATGACTTCATCTTAACTGGATCTGCAAAGACTTTATGTCCAAATCAGGTCACATTCGCAAGTACTTAGGACTTAAAAATGGGTGAACCGAGGACTGCAAATGGCTAACTGCTTCACCACTAGGTGAGTGGTTTCCGGTTCGAATGCCCCCAGAGGTGCTTCAGAAGACGGCCTGACCTGCTTCTGAAAGGTCACAAGTTTGAAAGCCTGAGAGCCAGGCTGCTCTGCACACAGGGAGTCATTCTGATTTAGCATTTCCTTGATGGCATCAAACACCAACTAGGTGCACATCTACCCACAGCAACAGGATCTTCAAATCTCTCTTCCAAAGTCAAGTCACCTTCTCCTCTGATTGCTCCTCTGCCCCTCTGATAAGAACAAATGTGATTGTATCAGGCTCACCTTGCATAATCTCTAGGATAGTCTCAAATCTTAAGATCACGAAGTTAAACACACCTGTAAAGTTCCTATTGCCACAGAGGGTAACATCCACAGGTTCCAGGAATTGGGATGTGGACATATTTGAATGACCATTATTCAGCCTACCATACAGAGAGCTTCTTTGCTGGGTACTGCCAGGCAGACAGAGTGGCAACAAGGTGAGGACAGGTTCTTCCCCAGCCTTCCCTGCTTGTGTCAGTCCTAGGTGGCGGAACAGCAGCAGTAACAATAGCAGTGACCTTCGACTATCCATTATGGCCTCGTGGCTACTGTTCGAGGTCAAATGTTCTCTGAGTGTTATCTCCTGGGGCCTGGCAGCAGGATTCCACTTACTGGAGTAATCTTGCCATACTCCAAGCACCTTTAGCTGAGCCCTACATCTTTTCTGAGAAGCAGCCTGGACTTGTATTGGCTCATGCAGGTGTCCAGGTGGAATAGTTTCTTCCAGAGAAGACCAAAAATAAAAATCTGGATTCCAATGTCTTATTTCTCATTCTCCTTGGAAAAAAGTGGAGGAGGTAAGGTAGCAGGAGACAGGTATTTTGAGACTGACCCAAGAGCTCTTGAAATAGTTTCACATGTCAGGTAAAGGACATCTATTATAATGAGTCGCTGGGTGGTGCAAATAGTGAACAAGCTCAGCCAATGACCAAAAAGTCGGAGTAGGGTACTAGAAGGCCAAATAAAGCCAAATGTGAGTCCCCTACTGCCCTAGGTGTCTATTGCTGCTATAACAGAAATAGCACAAGTGAGCAGCTTTAACACACACAAACCTATTTCTTCATCGTTTAGGAGGGTAAAAGCACAAATCCAGAATATCAACTCTGTGAGAAGGCCTATTTCCCTGTGTATTCTTGGGGTGGGGTGGCAGAGGGGAAGGTCCTTGTTTCCTTTCAACATCTGTGAGCCTGGTGTTCTTTGGAAATCTCCATGTGCTAACCATTAATTTTCTCCTGGGTCTAGGAGGTTCTCAGCACAGGGACCCTGCCCACAGAACATGCTCCACTCCTATCTTTTCTCTCTTGATCATACTAGGCTCCCTTCTTCTTGCTGTCTTTTTGTTTGTAAGATAAAAGCTGCCACATACCAATGAAACTTCTCTTATATCAGGGCTATGACCCAAGTAAGACTATTGCCTCCCACAGTAATTCCCGTACAACTGATTGGTTAATTGTATAAAATCACATCTAAGGGACAATTACATCACACATAACTGCATAACGGCCCAGTCAAGTTGACATGTTATCAGGGAATCAAATTCAATCCATGATATGCTTCGCCCCTGGTTTCTCAGTTTTCTTTCTTCAAAGCAGACTTTGTTTCTTGCATATTCCTAGATTTTTTTTTACCATAAGCAATCATGTATAGGCATGTCCTTTGAATAAAAGCAAATGGTTGGATTTGTTTTTGCATTCTATATTGCTTCCTGCTCTTTTCTTAAACAATATCTTGGATTAAAAAAAGTTAGCCTAGATAGATCTATTTTATTCATTTATTTAAACCACACGACATTCCACTTTATCAAAGTGCCACAATTTATCAAATGACTTCCTTCAGAGAGGTGTTTTGGTTCCTCCAATCCTTGCTTCCAGGAAAAAATGTCAATGAAAACACTTCAGTATATTTCTCTGCATAAAGTTATAACATTACCTGCAGAGTAAATTCCTAAAAGTGAGATTGCTAGGTTCTATCTCTTCACAAAAACCATATGAAACAGGCACCATTATTATTTCCATTTAATATGTGGGTAAACAGAGATACCGAGAGTCTAAGTCACTTTCTCAGCGAATTATCGGTGGAGATTGGATTAGTAATAACTCTCCTTGGTACTGTGAAGGCTCTGAGGGATATTGAGAGGTAGAGTCTTCTAGGGCTTCTAGAGTTCTTGATATTAGAAAGGATTCTAGTTTCTTTGCTCAGGATCATATAAGGATTTGCATTGATAGCATATTAATCAAGATAGGCTAACTTATGCTGCTGTAGTATATTAATATACAATATGGGTATCTTAATAATAAAAGTTAAAGCATTTAAAAGTGATTTTGTTTCAGATTTTTCTCCCACTCTGTCCAGGACCTTCTAATGTGATCCCTTTCAGAGAGGTTGCTTGTGATAGCTGGGCACCCTTTAGGTTTCTTGAACTCAAGGTCATAGAGGCTCAGGTTTATGTGGTCCATGAATCCTTTGGATGGATTGTTTTCCTGCATCCTCCATTGTTTTAATTATTCTTTGCTGTGAATTGGGAGAGAGCTATATTTTTTCAAACTTTGCTGCTTTAAACTTCACATCTCTCTTTTAAGGACTCACTTGAGTAGTTCTGCTTCCTTTCCCTTCCTTCCTGGATAATCTTTTTGATTGGTTGGAGCCAACTGATTGTTGTTGGGTACCATTGAGTCAGCTCCGACTCACGGTGACCCTGATGTGTAACACAACGAATGGCTCCCCGCTCCGGGACCATCTGCACCGTCATCACTCTCTTCGAGCCCATTGTTGCAGTCACTTTATCAACCATCTCTTGGAGGGGCTTCCTTTTTTCACCCCCACTGGCCCTCTAATTTACCAAGCCTGATGTTCATCTCCAGGAATGGGCCTTTCCTAATAAAATATCCTGAAGATAAAATGCTCTCAGAAAGTTTTACCACCTCAGAAACCCTCTATAGAGTCACTGTGAATCAGAGTCGACTTGATGGAAGGAGGGAGTGAGTGAAGAATATGTCTGAAGCAAACAAGATGAAGTTTCAAGATCCCTTTTCTGAGAAGCATTCTGGCTGTGCTTCTTCTAAGACAGACATTTGTTCTTCCGGCACAACATGGCACATACAATATTCTTCACCAATACCACAACTGACTGGGAACCTTAATTACATGGGCAAGAGTCCTTTGACCATATCTCACAACATACTTAGGGGAACATTGTCCTATTATAGTCACAAATCCTGTGCGTGCAAGATTGGTACACCAAGGGGTAGGAGTCTTGGAGACCATCTTAGAATTCTGCCTACACCATCGAGAAGATTGCTGTATTTACAGCCTAGAAGGAAGGAGAAGACACAGGTTTATGTACATATACACATACATATGTGAGGCGGCTATCTTAATAGCGTGAGAGCAGATTCTAAGGATGGCAGAGTAGAAGGGGCCAGGAGTTGAGATCCTTGATGGCATTGTTGAGCCACTCGGCTCTCCCAACCTACTTGTGTATTTCTTGCTTAGGAAACACTCGTAGGGTGCAAGCCACGGTTAGTTGAATTTTCTCTTGCTTGTGCCTGAAAACCTCCACCACTGGCACAGTCCTGTAGGCTGTGTTGGATGCTAGAGTATGGAGGTGAGCCAGATACATCTCCTGCCTTCAGGGAGCGGATGGTCCACTGGAGCAGTACCAAATGGAACTGCATCAGGCATGAACCAAGTTCATCAACCCTCCCAGCTGGGAGGAAGTGCTGGTGGGCATGGGTCCTGTGCCTGGCCTGTGAGACACTCCTGTGCCCCATGTTTTCACCCTTCTGTTCCATCAGTCTTAGTCCCACCAGGCCTGGGCCAGGATTGCTAGGCACCGAATAGCTCTTTCTCTTGACGGCAGATGCTTCCATTTTAGAAAAGCTTTCAGATTACACCGGGGCTACACATTAACACATTATTCAGGCCATTTCTGGGCCATAATTTTATCCCCCTCTTAGCTATTTACTGCATGCAAATTCCCCACTCTATGCAAATCACTCACTTTATGCAAATCACCTACCGTATGTTCCCCAGCCCCAGCACCTGCACCAGGCAGAATCGGATGATTCAGGCCTTGGAGAGTTAAAGTGCAAACACTTAACTCCAGAAATCTCTCGGGGGACAGTTGAGTATTGGATGACAGGGACAGCAGCCTCTGCAAACAGCTTGCTTCCCTTACAGGGTGTGCTGAACTCTGCTGCCCCTCCCACCCCTTCTTCTCAGCTACCTGCAAGCCCCTTCCAGGTGGTAATGACTGTTTGGAGTAAATATTTTGATGTGGGTGGAATGATTAAGTCCCGGCTGGCTCAGCACAGAACCTTCAGGCAATTAGGTTTCCCAATCAGTGCAGGCGAGTGGATCAGTGTGCCTGGCTGGGCTCAGTAAGGGGCTGCAAGAAGCCCATTTCTTTATGTCGGCTTCCTGAGGGAGGGTGGGAAGCAACTTGACTTTGGATGCACAATGGGACCTTTAAAATCCACTGATGCCCGCCTGGGTCGCGTCCTCAAAGAATCGGACTTAGTTGATGGAGGGCGCAGTCTAGGCATAGGGACTATCCGGAGCTTCCCAAGGGATTCAAAGGTGCAGGCATGGTTGAGACACTTCTGAGGTAGAATTTGGCATGAGATGCTACTAAAGTCAACTCAAGCAATAATGGAATAAGCCCACTGCCATCCGGCCTCTTCTGCCTCACCTCTGCCACATTTCTCCACACAGGCTGGCAAGTGCTTCCAGAGCTCCACCAGCTTTTGGAAACACGACAATGGGCATTTCTGCCATTCACAGAACCTTGTTTTCCTTTAATGCCTTCCGTGCAGCTTGGACTTCTTCCTTTAAGACCATTGGTTCTTGACTTCTTGAAATGGTTGAATGCTGACCAGTTCTGTAAGGTACAGTGGCTCTATGCATTCCTTCCATCTTCTTTTGATGCTTTCTGCATCATTCAATATTTTGTCCAGAGAATCCTTCAATCGTGTGAGTTGAGGCTTGCATTTTTTCTCGTCAGCTCTGTTAGCGTGAGATGCTGAGTGCGTTCTTCCCTTCCGGTCTTTAAACTCCAGCGTTTTGTATGTTTCGTTATAATGCCACTTTTGCTCGAGCTTCCTTTTGAAATTTTCTGTTCAGCTTGTACTTCATCATCTTGGCCATTCACTTTAGCTACTGTATGTTCAAGAGCAAGTTCTAGAATTTCTTCTGACATCCCCTTTGGTCTTTTCATTCACTCATAGCTTTTTAAAGACTGTTTGCTTTCTTCATGAATGATGTTCTTGATGCCGTCCCACAGCTCATCCAGTGTTTGCTCGTCGTGTTCAATGATTGAAATCTGTTCTTGAGATGGTTTTTATATTTGGGTGGAATAGACTCAAGGTCACATTTTGGCTCTCGTACATGTGTTTTAAGTTTCTTCAGCTCCAACCTGAACTTGCACATGAGCAACGGACGGTCTGTGTCACAGGTGGATGCTGCTGAGCGCCTCAGTGTCTTCCCACAGATGGAGTCATTCCTATGAGTTCCACCTGGCAAGGTCCACGTGGACAGTCGCCATTTATGTTGTTGACAAAAAGGCATTTCCATGAAGAATTCATTGGTCTTACATCTATCATGGGGTCTCTAGCTTTGTTTCTATAAATAAGGTATTGTATCCCAGCTACTGAACTTCTTTGTCCCCAACATTTGCATTCCAATCACCAGTAATGATCAACGAGTCTTCAATCTACAGTAGATCATTTCAGACTGAAGAAGTTTTGAGAATTCTTCAATTTCGTCATTACTGACTTTAGTAGTCGGTGTATAAATCTGCATAACAGCTCTGTTCATTGTTCTTTTTGAGAACATCTTATAAGAATAGGTATATAGATATTGTCCTATCACAGATGGCACTGTACTTCAAGATACATCTTGAACTCTTCTTTCTTTTGTATTGGGCATTCCGCATGTACTGCATGATGCTCAATACCCGTCCACTTCAGCCCACCAGAGCCTAGATGATCCATCATTATCCACTCCATTTAAGTTCTGACAACTTTCCAAGTTATACACTTGACATTTCAGTTATTAATGGATCTCACAGTTGTTTCTTCTCATTTCGAGTTGTGTTCCTTCAGCAAGTGAGGGTTCCTAATGCTTCACACCAATCACTTCATTGTGATCCACTCTCCTTTGAGAAGGCAGCTCCTTCTGGTCCCATATCGAGGCCTGCCAACCTGAGGGGCTCATCTCCCAGCACACAGTATCTGACAATGTTCCTCTACTCTTCATAAGGTTTTCAGTGTCTAGTCCCTTCGTCTGGAAGCTCCAGAGACACCTGTTCACCATGGGTGACATTTCTGGCAATGGAAATAATGGTGGCTCCCAGCATCACAGCAACACACAACAATTCCTCTGATGTCTGGCTTTTGCATTTGGTATAATTCTTGGACCATCATCTAATTGTCTCTTTTTATGGCTGGGTGTTATTCTGCTGTGTAGATGGAGGGCACTCAGCTGGTTTATCCATTCATCTGCTGATGGACCTGATGGGTGTACATTTTTAAAGTATATAAAGCACGTCCACACACAGTATCTCCTAATTCCCACCATGGCCCTGCGTGGCAGGCAGTGGGATCTCAGATTGTGGCTGAAGGAACTGAAGTCTGAAGAGCTGTCAGATCTCATAGGAAGGGCCTGGATCTCCCTTGCTTACTCCCAGTCTCCGGGGCCTGGCCCTCTAGTCTCCACACAGTCATGGAACCCATGACTGAGTCAGTGAGGAGTGAAGGATTTCTCCAAGGTTGTCTAGTGGGGACACAAAGCGTGAGCACCTCTCTTCATGCCCAGAACTTGAATTTACACTGAGCCAAGGGCACCGTTTCTTCAGCTGCTTCCCAAATGGAGTTGCCTTGGGTAAGACCAGAGGTAGCATTGGAGCTCCTGATCAAGACAGCCTACAAGACAGTGCTGACACTTGGTGAATAGTTCAGCTGACAATGGATAGACCAGGAGCCTGGCTCTGATCAGATGTTGTGCACAGGACATGTTGACAGTACTTTAGACTTCTGAGCCCAAGACAAGATTTGTGGTACCATCGGGATTGGGACCCAGGCCCCTTATTTCCAACTCAGAAGGCTTTTCCCTAACCTTCTCTGTCTGGTGTAGCCTTTTTGTGCTTCTCAGAGTTGTGAGATGAGAGTAGGCTGTGGTGTGCGTGTGTGTGTATGTGTGAGATGCTTTGCAATCCTGCCCTGCTGGGCAGGCAGGGCAGTTGCGATTAAACTGTAGGCTTGGGTATCCGTGGTCATACAACCAAGCCGTAATTCAAGGAGCAAAGCCACATCTTAGTTTGGAGAGTTCTTCACCCAGGACACTGGCCCTGAGTCCTTTTCTGCGTTCTCTATGCCCGCTGGTGGCCCCAGCGGGGCCATATCATTGGTCTCCTCCATAGTCACCATGCAAGAAGACTCCACCAACTTTCTGGCACAACACTCGAGCTCCCATGGAAGGTATTGCCGGGCTCATTTTATTGATGAGCAAGCTCTGACTCAGCGAAGACAGTGACCCAGCTGGAGAGAAGCAGGGATGCATGTGGTGGCCACGCTTCCTGCCTCCAACTTGCACAACCAGGAGGCCTGTCGGACGCCACTTACTTTCCCCCCTGAGGATCTAAACCCTGCCACAGTCACCCTGCTAGTGGTCCCAAATTGGGGGACCTACACATCACAGTCCTGCTGCTCAAGAGCTTACTCTCACTCTCTGCAGGCAGGGCATCTGGAGGGCAGCCTCCCACCAGTGAGGACACACAGGAAGCACAGAAGCACCTCAAGGGCCAAGACAGGTGGACAGGAAAAGCCTCCCAGTGGCTCAGCGAGCCCACCTGAAGAGGAGAGCTGCCAGCCAGAGAGCCCTAGTGGCTCTGCGGTTAAGTGGCTTGGTTGCTAACTGAAAGGTTGGCGGTTCGAACCCACCAGCCACTCCATGGGAGAAAGCTTGGGCAGTCCATATGGCTGCCACAAATATCACAGCCTTGGGAACCCTTTGTGGCAGTCTACCCTCACCGGGAGTGGACTAGACCTAACAGCAGTGGGCTTGACCTCCAGAGGAAGGCTCCTTGTACCAAGTGATCCAGTTATGGGATGGAGTCTCTGAATGGGGTCACTTAACTAAGCGTGGTAGTTACATAATCTGTTGTCAATTTGAGACTGAAGAGTGAAGAAGTAGAGTTTAGGCTGTCAATCAGGTTGCAGCTTGATAACCTCATTTGAAGGTGCGAAGGAGATAAATAGCTCGCTGGAGGGGGGACACACACCCGTTCCCTCTGAGACATTCCCTTTGACAAGGCTCATGGAGCTATGCTAGAGCCCTGGAGCTGGAGGAGCCATGTGGAGACCCCTGCCAGTGCTGAGATGCCTCTACTGCCACTGGATCCACAAGACTTTCCACCCACTGGCCTGTGATCTTCCTGCGTTCGGCATTGTTGCCTGTGTTTTATGAGTTTGAAGAGGACTTTATAGATTAGGATTAGACATATGGGCTAATATTGGACTTATGGACTTGATCTGGACTGGGCTGGGATGTTTTCTCAATATTTAATTGCTCTTGGATATAAAGCTCTTTCTTATACACATATGAGTGTCTCCCTGGCTTTGTTTCTCTAATCTACCCGGACTAAAACATAATAAAGGCTTTCCAGTGTCTGGACTTGGAACCCAACAGAGCAGAGATCAAACCCAGGCTCTGCTCCTTGGTCTGACCATGGGAGAATCTCTTCCTCAGTCTGAACTTCAGATTCCTCGTTTACCACATGGGGGGTGGTTGGCCCCTCTCCGCTTTGGCATCTTTGTGGGGCTCATCCTAGAGAGAGGGTGAAGTGCCCCTGGAGCAGGCCCCGGGGCAGAATGGGTGCTTGCTCAGTCCATCTCCTTTCTCCTCCCCCTTTTCTCCCTCTTGAGTGGGCGCAGTAGGCATCGGTTAGAATTTTCAGAAAGCTTGTTGCGACCTAGCAAAAAGGACTCAAAGGGCTCAATCACAGAGAAAGCAAAATGGGGTCATTATTGATTTAATTCTTTAATGTTAAAAAAAATTAAGCTTCTGAAGGATCCTTTTAATCAAGCGTATTGTGGAGCTCCCAAACCCCAGCGGGGTGGATGCCCGGCCCGCTGTTCCATGGCATGTTGCAAATCTGTGTCTGATGGTTTGATCCTCGGATAATTGTGGACTCAGGAACCTCCCAGCTGAGCATCACCACACCTGCAGAAGATTCCTCCCCAGGCAGCCACTTCTGTCCATCTTGTCTGCCTTGGGGCGCTGGCGCCTGTGAGCTCAGGAGCCAACAGGAGGCCTCTCCTTGGCTGATGTAGAAAACACTGGGTCAAGGTAGGAAAGCATGAAAGCAGGAGTGCTTCCCAGGCCTTGGAGCCAGGGGACTGTCCCTCACTGTCTGTGAAGGCAAGGGTCACCGGCTTCTGTACTTGGGGGCTGCAGGGCTCTCGGAGCTCTCATGGGCCTGCGTGGCTCCTCCGAGCCCACCTGTGCTCCTGCTGGCCTCCTCCAGAACCCCGCCCAGTGCGAGCCCATTTCCAGATCCTCTGGCCCCACCTTCTCATTCGGGCTCCAGACCCAAGTCTTGTCCCAAAACTCATCCAAGGACCTGCTGCTTGGTTTGACCTCGCCCAGCTGTTCTGCAGGACGTGACTTATAGATTGTGGGCTGGCCACACACACCCCTCCCATCAGTGGCTCCCCACCACTCCATCCCTCTCCGGGATAGGGCTCAGGTGCGCTGGGGCAGCTGGATCTGAGTTCTGAGCCTGGCATTTACTGTTTACAGTGCTCAGACATTCTGCTTTGTTCCTTGAGCTTCAGACATGGAAACTGAGGCTGAGAAGAAGGCCGTCACCTGCGGAGGAACATTGGATATTGAGGAGGAAGATCAGAATTCGACCCCAGACCCTAAAGCTAATACCTACACCAGTCTCTCAGTGAGAAAGGTACTTATAACCCCACACTGAAGGACCTTTCTCCTCCTTCTCCTATTTCCCTCCTTCCTTTCTCTTTCCTGCCCCCCTTTCTTCCTTCTTCCTTCCTCCTCCCCTTCTCTCTTCTTTAGTGATTCTTTTTCTTCTTGCTTCTGCCATCCGGCATCTTGGGTATGGCTGACTTCTCCATGAGGCACGTGTGGAAACCACAGTGCTGTGAAGTTGATTCTGACTCTATGTGTGTCAGAGTAGAAAATACTTTTAGGGACCCTTAACATGTTTCAATGTTGATTTCCTTTAAAAAAATGTTATTAGTAAAGATGAGGGCAGGTAAAAAGATAATGCTAGGAGGGTTCCAGATCACATATGCATGGGTTTATTTGAAACAAAGAGTGTTTAAATGTGTCCCTGCCAGCAAGGGATAGCTACAGACAAGTTCTCTGTCTTCAAAAAGATCCACTCAAGACGAGGGCTTCAGAAGGGATCTGCGGGGCCACCAAACTCAAGGCAGAGAAGTCCGCTTTAGAAGGTTATGGTGATGAGGGTTTTTTTGGGGGACTCCACAAGGATCAGCTTGATAGAGTTTCTCTAAGGACACAAGTGAATTACAAAGTGTGTTAGCAAAGGCTTTAGGAGATTTGAAATGGCATCAGTGAGAAAAAGGCCCGGCAATTGCACTGAGGCATTTCCTACTAGTTTAGTGGGTTATGGGTCACTGACTGCGAGGTCAGCAGTTCGAAACCACCAGGTTCTCTGTGGGAGAAAGATGAGGCTTTCTGTTCCTGTGAAGAGTTGTATTCTCAGACACCCACAGGAGCAGTTCTACCCTGTCCTATGGCCAGAGGGGACTTGTCAGAGGCTTAAACTGACCAGATAGTCTGCGAATGGAATCTGGACTCCCACTGCCCCTTGTAGCCTTCTACAAATTGGGTGTTCACAATTTAAGCTCTGATATTCTCTCATCCTAGTTGGATTTTGTTATCGCCGTCTTTGGTGCACACAG
>NW_022109491.1:15061906-15063544 GCF_000313985.2 Echinops telfairi | reverse complement strand
CCCTTCCTATTACGTGGATACCTAGATTACCCCCCTCCCATTACTGTATTACCTATAGCACAACCCTTTCCTGTGACGTATGTCTTCACCTGTAATTAGGGCTTGCACGTCCCCAAAGAACATAAAAGCCTTGTTTAGCAATAAAGATCTCTCTCTTTCTCTCCACGTGGACCAGCAAGTGAGGCTGAGGCGAACATGCTTCTATGAAATGCGTCTGACTCCTTTATTTCCATCTCTCTTCTATCTCTTATGCGCTCCATGACTTTACAGAATCTTTACTTATTATCGCTGTACAATTGCGCCTACCGGACCTGTGATGATGTGTTAGGGGCTGGCCTTCCCCCTGACATATGCCCCGTTTACAGGACATACCTTCTTCTCCATGGTGGCTTAACACATGCACACACTGAGAGTGCGGTTCCCGGGGGCAGCTGGGTCTGATGCCCACCTGGAGGAGCCTAGCTATGAGACTCCTGGGATGGAGAGGCTGCTGGGCTTGGTGATCTGGACGCTGGCACAGAGCCAGGAACAGAGGCAGAAGCTACTCCTTCCTCCAGGGAAGTCTTCCAGGAGAGTAGGGAGCGATGCAGCAGATGAACGGAGGAAGCACTCCGAGTAAGACTCAGAATGCTGTCTATTTTAAACGTTCTGGATCCTTCCTTGGAAAAACTTCCAAGCTCTCGGGTAAGGAGAACTAAACAGAAGTGCCTGCCTAAAGGGAAAAAGGGAACGCGCTTGGGAGGGGAGAAGGAGGTTACTAAGGCCGAGAGGCAGATGTATCCCAGGGAAGATACCGCACAAGGGAGGGCGCGGCAATGTCTCGTGATGGCTGGCAGATGGCAGAATGGAGAGAGAGGCTGGCTCCGTGACCAGTGGCATATTACCGCTGGGAAAGGAGGCTGGAGCTCTGATTGGGCTTCCTATGGAAGCTGCCATGAGGAGGCCCCCTAATGGCCTGGCCACGCTGCTCCCGGGGTGAGGAGTGGTTATTCCGTGCCTGGACTCAGGATCCTGGGGGGATTTCACGTTTCTTTTTACCAGGCTCTCTTCTGGGACTGGGATCCATCCATCCACAAGGCACACCTGTGAGCTGCACAAGGAGGAGGTAGAGTAGTGTAATCGGCAAGGTTAGCAGTTCAAAACCACCAGATGCTCCATGGGAGAAAGAGGGTGCTTTCTAACCCCATAAAGAATCACAGTCTCAGAAACCTATAGGGGCAGCTCTACCCGGCCCTGTGGGGTCACCTTGAGTCAGCACTGACTTGATGGCAGTGAGGTTGTTGGTTGGGTGTGCACTCCCTACTTGGGAACACAGGGGTGACTTCCTGTGTGGGCTTATGAGGAGACCTGAAAAAAATTGTAGTAAAGAATAGGACTAAAGGACACACACAAAACCAAACCAAACAAAACAGAAAACCCCCGCTACTCCAGTTATTGTCTATGAGGGGTTTTATCTGTCCTGGATTCCGCATGTTGAAAGCACTTATCCGAACTGATAGCAATGATGGATGTATAACCCTCCCTCCTCCCAGGGACGAATAACAGAAACATGGGTGAAGGGATACAGCAGACCATGTAAGGTATGAAACAAAAAATAATAATATATAATTTATTCAGGGTTCATGATGGGGGGAGGGT
>NW_022109491.1:15056989-15060781 GCF_000313985.2 Echinops telfairi | reverse complement strand
CCAACCTTCACCATCCACTTAATGTCTGTTCTTGCTTCAACTGTTGCAGAATTCATGTTGCCCTGCCTGATAGGGGCTCTCCTCAAACGGATCCTTCTTCCCTTCTTATCCTTCTTCCAGTGCTAACCACGAGGTCAGCAGTTTGAAACCACCAGCTGCCCCGAGGGAGATAGATGAGCCTTCTACTCCCATAGCGTTACGGTCTTGGAAACCCACAGGGACTGTCTTACCCTGTGCTTGAGGGTTGCTAGGAGGCGTGCCTCACGCTCCATCCTCTCCAGACATTCTTAAGACAGGTTAATTTCACTGCCATCGAGTAGATTCGGACTCACGAGGACCCTGTGCAGAGTTGCCCTGACCTTGCGATGCTTACCTGGCAGCACTGCCGGCGCCCCTAGACAAACCAAACCCACTGGTGTCAGGTTGATGTCCAGTCCTAGCCCCCCTGTGACAGTCATTAGTTCCACATCTTTGTGGGGCCAGAGGACCTCATCCTTTGCTCTCTGAGCAACAGCTCAACTTGAACTGCTGATTTTGTGTTTAGCAGCCCAAAACATAGCCCCCTACACGATCAGTGAGTACTAGTTTATATGGGGGCAGAAAGGAAGTTGAAATCCTGCATAGATTTTCTTCATAGTATACATTTGAAGCCTCTCTTGTATCAAAACTCACCACCAGTGAGTTGATTCTGGCTCTTAGCGACCCTACATGATAGGGTAGAACTGACCCTCTGGGAAGAGAAAGCCTCATCTCTCTCCCTCGAAGTGACTGGCCATTTCCAACTGTTGACCTTATGGAGAGTAGCCCATTCGATGTGGGAAATGGAGTGAAAAGAGAATGGCATTTCCCATGAACTTCTTGAGCGCTACGAGATCTGGTAGCACAGTGGTTATGAATTGGGTTGCTACCAGCTTCCTCCGTGGGAGAAAGATAAGCCTCCCTAGTTCTATAAAGAGCGCCAGTCTCAGAAATACACAGGGCAGGTGTCCCCATTTTATAGGGTCTCTATGAGTAGAATGGCCTTGATGACTGTGGGTTTGGGATTTTTGGACCCGGCAGCCAGGCTTGCTCTCTAGTGTTAAATTGATCTCAAGCATCCAGCCCCTGACCCAAAGAGGTTTGGCCCTTCTCTGAAGGCCAGAGCCACGGAACAGTTGGCTTCTGTAATTTTATCCACTGAAAAGGCAGGGAACTCATTAATACAAAGTCCTAGAAAAATATGCCTGGGAATGAATTAGAAGCTGATTTGACACACATTTTAAGTTAAAAAGGTCAAAAGCATTGTAACTCAGCACATTCCTCTCTGTTTAGTCAGCCTTGCTGGCACATTGCCAGGGTCTTACACGCGGGGAGGGGAAAAGACACTCTCCTGGGTCAGGCAGGAGGCCAGCGTGTTCATTGCTTGTCTCTGAGACGTGGGCATTCACGCTAGCATTCCGGCCTTACAGATGAGGGAAGTGAGACTCAAAGAATGTCTTAGTTTATTGTTGCCTAAAAATCCCCCCAAAGTTTAGTAGTTTGAAACAACAAGCTTTTTATTAATGGCTTAGGGAGCCCTTGTGGCTTAGTGGTTACAAGCTGGGTTGAGGTACACATGGTTGGTGGTTTGAAACCACTGGCAGCTCCAAGGGAGAAAACCTAGGCTTTCTACTCCCAGACACAGTTACAGTCTTGGAAACCCACCGGGGAGCTGCTATGAGCCAGCATTGACTCCATGGCAGGGAGTTTTCCCCGGTGGATTGCCTGAGTCGTTCAGATTTAGGACATCTTAGGAGGTTGCAGCCAAGATGCTGACCAGGGCTGCAGTCGTCTGAAGGCTTGGCTGGGCTGGGTGACCTGCTTTCACATGCAGAACCGATGAGGCCTTCAGAGGGTGGCCCGAGGAGCAGCTCCACCTGACAGTTGGCTTCCACCCAGAGCTCATGAACCAAGAGAGAGCAAGGGAAAGTCCCATGTCATCCCTACTGCCATATGGCCTTAGTCACACAGACCAACCATGATGCACCCATGATGCACCCATGCTGGAGGGGATTCCACAAGAAGATGCATACCAGTACACAGGTCACGCTGGGGCCATGGGGAGAGTGGCTGCCACAGAGAGCTTAAGTTACTTGGGCACCAAACAGAGAGACTGAACTTGGGTTAAAGGACTCATGGTCCTTTGTAGCAGAGACAGAGTGACATTCAAAGTTCTAAAGAGCCAATCGCTCATGTTCTGTCCGCTTGACCGAAAAGTCTTTTAAAGTGCTGATCATATTTATCATTTATGAGGCTATGGGCAAAATGGATTATTGCTGTTGGTAGAAATATGATAATAAGTTAAACATCCATTATACTTTGACTCAATCACTCTCCTTCTAGGACTGTCCTATAGACATTCACACACAAATACATTCATACACAACACACACATAGGTTTTGAAAAATAGTATCATGTATAATATGGAACAATTAGAGACGAATATGGGCCTGGTTAAATAAATATGAATTGTACTGCATCCAAAAACCAAAACAAACTTGCTGCCATTGAGTCAATACTGACACATGGTGACTCCACAGGACGGGTAGGACTGCTGTCCGGTGGGTGTCTGAGACTTTTTACAGGAGTGGAAAGCCCTGTTTCTCTCCCCAGGGGGGCTGGTGGTTTCAAACTGCGGGCCTGCGGTTAGCAAACCAATGTGTAGCCACTATAGTATATACCATCCTGAAAGAATAAGCCAAACCAGAAACCAAGCCTGTTGCTGCGGATTCTGGATTCTGACTGATGGTGGCCCTATGTGTTCCAGAGTGGGAACCTCTGTAGAGATTTCTGGCTTTGATCTTGATACTTAGAGAATTGCCAAGCCCATTCTCCCCTGGCGTTGCTGGGTGGATTTGAACAAACTTTCCATCAGGAAGTGTTGGTGCCACTCAGGGTGAAATAGAATAATGTAGATCTCGATTGAAAGCTGGCCAAGGTTCATCGATGACGGATGATAGCCTGCCATAGAAGAAGTGTCTGGTTGCTGTGGTTGGGTGCCTTCCAGTGTGTTCCGACTCACAGAGACCCTGCGCTCCACAGGACGAACCACCGCCGGTCCTGTGCCATTCTTACTATCATGATGCGGAAGCCGCTGGATCCGCCTTTTTTCACTGTCCCTCTACCCTACCTAGTTAGAATCCATTGATGCATATGTACATGAAACATACATGCATGTGTATGTACATCAAACATGTATGTGTATCGATAGCAAACATGTAAATATGTGTATTTGTAAAAAACAAAACAAAATGCCCCACCAAACTATTAACAGTTCTTCTCTGTAGGAGTTAAAGAGGTTTGACTTTTTAGGAGGCCATTTCTACTTTACTCTTTACTGTATGTTGCGTTCATAACTAAAACAATCAATCAAATGAACAGTGATAGAATCTTTTTGGCTCATCTAGAGATCTTATTTGAATGTCACCAGTTTTCCCACTAATGGCCTTTTATGCTGGTTCAAAGTCCAATGCATCTTCTTTGTCTTCCGTAATCTGGTACAAGGGAGACTGTGAACGACCCTGATACATTTGAAGCGTAGTGGTGAGTTGCTTGTAGAATGATCTCAATGACGTCCTCATGTGGCTGTGTGAGGTCACACGTTTTTTGGCAAGGTCAGTGGAGAATTGGGCTTTGCTCTTCTCAGAGACTCTGTGTCAGTCCAGGTTGACTAGAGAAACAAATCCATGGACACTCATATGTGTATAGGGAAGAGCTTTATATACAAGAGCAGTTGAATATTGAGAAGACATTCCAGCCCAGTCCAGATCAAG
>NW_022109491.1:15019794-15056077 GCF_000313985.2 Echinops telfairi | reverse complement strand
GGATGCTGACTCGTCTTTCTAGTCCATGCTAGCCTTGGCCTCTTGACTAGGGTGGTGAAGGCTTGCAGAACTCACCGTGCTTCCACATTTCGCAGTCGGTCCACATTTCCCCCCAGTGCATCCATTGTAATCTCAGGGAGGCCCTGGGAGGTTATGCAAATATCCCGTTTCTTACAGCTGCTTTTAATCTACTTGCCTGAAACCTTTATTACCTCGGTGTTCACCTCACATTCATTAACAGGGATTTCCTGTGAGGAAGAGCTACACCTTTGCCCCAATTTCTCATAATTACTTATTTCTACCAGCATGGAAAAGAGATCTCTTCTCCACAACCTTCATGCAAATGTTAAACTTGAAGTTTGATTGCCTGCAGACCCCCTAGGAAAAAACTCATACTATTACTAGGCAAAAAGGTATCCTGTTAGGCAGAACAGAGAGAAGAGGAGCTTAATCCTCCAAAATCCACTGCAGTCAAGGAGATTCCGACCCTAGAGGGCAGACTAGAACTGCCCTGTGGGGGTTTCTGAGGCTGCGAATCTTTATGGCAGCAGAGAGCCTCATCTTTCTCCCTTGGAGCAGCTGATGGAGTTGAACACTGCCATCACGTCAATTCCGACTCATAGGGAGCCTCTAGGCCAGCGTAGAACTGCGCCTGTGGGTTTCTGAGACTGTCACTCTTTACGAGAGAAGAAAACCTCGTTTTTTACTTTGGATGGCTGGTGGTTTCAAACTACTGACCTCATGGTTAGCAGCCCAACTACAGCACCAAGGCTCCACAAAGAGAGAAATTCCAACTCACAGAGACAGTCTATATCAGAGCATAACTGTCCCTGTGGGTGTCCAATGGGAGGGGCTGGTGGCCTCAAACTGTTGACCTTGGGGTTAGCAACCCGATGTGTCACCAAGATGCTACTAGAGCTCCTTGGGCAAGCTTAGAGCTCAGAGGTGTTGAAATCCAGTGCTGGGGACCAGATCCTACTCGGCCTCCCCTGAAGCATAAAGATGATCGGTTTTATTCAGAGAAGTGAATGCAACAAATCACGCTGGAGTCGGGCTTAGGACCCATGTCCGTGTGATTCCATGGCCCACATGCATTTCACCGTAGGCTTTCAAATGTCAGGGGAGGGAAACTTTCCTGTTCCTTTAAAGCTGGAAATTCTGCACCTGTGAAGTCTCCCCACTGTGTAGGGCCGTAACTCTTTCGCATCTCATGGGCACTCAGGGCTGGAGTCTCTCACAGCCCTGGGGAGTCTCCTGGCTGATCTACCGACTCAGCTGGTCTGAACCTCAGAGATAAGGCTTTCTTGTAAAGACCCTGTCAGCTCCTCCCCACCTGAGCAGGACTCCATTCGACCGCAGGTCTCATCCACCCGAAATGAAATTCCTCTCCAGCACAAAGGGGCGGGAAATCAATTGTGCATGGGCATGTATGTGTATGCGTGGGTCTGTGTGCGCACATGTGCGTGTACTCCTTGTTGCTGGGCTGGAGGAGGGAGAGTGAAAGGGAAAACGTGCCAAAGCGGGGCTCGATTCATATGCCATTGTTCCCTGCCATCTCCCCCATCAGCCTTCCAGGACAACACCCCAAGAGGGCGGATCTTCTCCGAGCTCTCTGGAAGAGACTTCAGACTCTGCAGTTTAAACATCACAAGGGAAACCTTTCTTGGTCTCCTGGACCGTATATACCCATCTCTGCCCCCACACCCACTCTCAGTCCCTGGGCCCACCTTCCTGACACTTCTCCCAGCTGGCAGTTCATTCAGGACTCGGCTTCTGTCGGCTCCCCCCACTGACTAAAACGGACTGAAAAATCACACCAAACTCACGGCCAGTTCTGAGACGTAGCGACCACACAGCAGAGTCAAACCGCTCCTGTGGGTTTCTGAGACGGAAACATCTTTCTCCCACGCAGCGGCTGCAGATCTTGGGTTAACAGCCCGAGGGTCACCCCGACACCACCAGGACTCACTGCCAATTCTGACTCTTAGCGGCCCTGTAGGACAGAGTAGAACTGCCTCCGCGGCGTTTCTGAGACTGGACATCGTTATGAGAGTAGAAAGCCCCTTTCCTTCGGAGCGGCTGGTGACTGCTTGTTTTCCTTATCATTGCCCCCCAGCCCCACCCTCTGCGCTTCCTCCAGGGCCTGGCACATCAGGCACTTGATAAAGATTTGCTAAAGAAACCATTCAGTCCAAAGTCAGTCTTTTCGTTTATCAGCAGGAAAGGCGTGCCTCCATAGATAGCTCAGGGAAGATGGGAGGAATGTAGCTTTTCTCTCTTTTCATCCGGGCTCTGCACGCCAGCGGCTCAGCCAATGTGGACGGACTCTGAGAAGCCCTGGGTTGTGCCCATCCACACAATGGAATACTCCGCGCTGCTCAGAAACAACCAGGGCGCCAGGAAGCTGCTCACAGCGTGCTGGGACCTGGAGAGCATCGTGCAGAGTGAAAGTAGCCAATCCAAAACAACAGATACTGTGTGAGACTGCTGGGAAACAAGTTAAAGATTTTTGGACTGAAGGGGACCGACTTTGGAGTTTGCCAGTGGTGGGGGAGGGCCCGGGAGCGGGCGATAAAGCAATGGACTAGACCAGGGGTCGGCGAATGGCCGCTCTCCAGTTGTCTGTACATGTGGCTCCAAAATAAAATGGAGAATGAAAATGAAACGACTATCAGTTTCATTCATAAAGAATCAAAAGGATCTCATTCAGATCATGGTGACGCTGTTTGCTTGTAACAATGTATTTCTAGCGCTCAGATCATTTTTACATTGCTGTCGTGAAGGACAGGGGCTTGGCTCTTCCGTTTCAAAAGTTTGCTGGCCCCTCGCCTCAACTGTTGACTTTGGGAGACATGGCAGACTGCAGTTCACAAGAGGGAGAAGAGCAATCAGGGAGTGGGTGAGGGGTAAAATGTTAGGGGGCTTGGTAAGTGGTTTAAACTGTTGAATACAAAGTTGATCTGAAATACAAGTCCCCACCCAATTTACAAGTTAAAACGGAATTCGTATCAACCTGTCATTCAGTCTCACACTGGCTTTGAAAACTTAGTCTGTATTTCTTCATTCTTATGCATTGCTGGGTCAGGTTGTTCAAACAGTGGCACATAGTTCCTTGTTAGGTTATCTGAACTTGTGAATTCTCAGGGAAAGTGCAGTGCACCCCCCCACAGGTGCTGGGCCTGAAACAGCCCGGTGGTGTTCTCAGAAGTGCCACTAGATGGCGATGCTGCCTCTCAGGCCGGGCCACAGAGACCCAGCTGGTGGCGGCTGGAATCATTACTGTTAAAAGTTCTTTACAAGTTGGAAGCGATTGCTCAATGGAAACGCTGCT
The DNA here is from genome assembly GCF_000313985.2 of Echinops telfairi. Taxonomy (NCBI): domain Eukaryota; kingdom Metazoa; phylum Chordata; class Mammalia; order Afrosoricida; family Tenrecidae; genus Echinops; species Echinops telfairi. Next base: position 15,052,746 of record NW_022109491.1, on the reverse strand, counting down.
TGGCTGGCCTTGAATTTCGGCGAATGGTGGAGACTTCCACATAATGGAAGCTTCTGGAAAAGCCGAGATGAAGATCTTGCCTTCCTGGCAGCGTTTGCCAAAGGTCTGGCACTGTCTCCTGCAGGAGGAGGAAAAATGGCAGGATTCTCTGGTGGCCCTGAACCACCAATTTCTCAGGGCCCTAGCAGCAATACTCCCATGGGTTATTCTCTCCAGCCCACACCTGTCTGAAATGTGTTTTCCCATCCTGGTTCTGTGCCTAAATCCTCCACCTCCCAACACGCACGCACGCACCCACACGAGTCACGCATCTAACTTGCTGGTTAGCAGTTTCACTACGGACTTGAGTTCCATTGGTGGCCCGGGACCTTCTGCAGCAGCATTAAGCCTGGCATTTGGTTGTCATGGCCCTGGCAGGCATTCATTCCTTCACTGTGTGTTGAGTACTTCCTGTGTACTCCTACTGTCCTAGGGACTGAGGAGACAGTGGCTCACAAGACAGCCGGGGATTTAGATCTGAGGTTTTCCTCTGGGCCCTGCCCTGCTCTGCTCCAGCCTGAATCTGGCCAGCCCATGCCCACCACGGGGGCTCCTTGTCTTGGCTCCGCCCCTGGCTGGGGTTTACTGTGTAGGATGAATGTGGGCAGTTTCAGAATCAGAGTGACGGCCCCAGTGCTGTCTCTGAGCACATCCTCCTGAGAGGCCTCCCTGTCCCTTGGCCCCTTATCTGTTGTTGGACCAAGAAGCTGACCTGGCTTCTGAGTTAAAGTGACCAACTGTTTCTCTTTGCTTATGACAAGGTTTCCAAGACACAGAATTTTTATTTATTTAATTTTAAAAAATAATTGAGAAGTAAGGAGCCCTGGTGGCTTAGTGGTTCCAGATTGGGCTGTGATCTGCAAGGTTTACAGTTCAAAACCAGAAGTCGCTGCTCGGGAGAAAGGGCAATGTTTTCTGTTAATCATGACGTTGCTTATTGGCCTGGTGCTAAGGCGTTTAGTTTGTGTTACAGTGAAGTGCAATCCACACTGAAGGCTATAATCTTTGATTTTCATCAGTAAATGCTTCAGCTCCTCTCACTTTCAGCAAGCAAGATGTGTCTTCTGCACATCACAGCCTGTTAATGGGCCTTCCTCCAATCTTGATGCCTTACTCTTTTTCATACAATCTAGCTTCTCTGATTATTTACTCAGCACACAGAGTTAATATGTATGGTGAAAGGATACAGTTATATGCACGTCTCTTGATTTTAACCCATTTAAAATCTCCTTATTCTGCCCAAACTGAAGAGGCCCCTAGATTAGGGACAAAGCGGGGGTTGTCCCCACCTGCCTGCACTAAATGAAAATTAGCTGTCCATGTCACAATAAAGGCATCGGAAAGAAATCAGGCACACTAATTAGACACCTATGGGAAAACCCAGAACTGAGCATGCTCAGACCCAAGTCAGACCCAAGACATAGGCCCAGATGGGAGATCCACCTGGGCGCACAGACTAGGCACCAGCCACATGACATCACACAGGTGTGCTTAAACTCAGTCAATAAGGTTGGTCAATACCCTCAACCACGCCTCCCCAGCCAGTTGGGATGTCCGGGGATAAAAGCAGGCCACGGGCAGGCCATGCATGTCTCTCTTCTCTTGTTCAGGTGTGTGCTGCCAGTCAGGGTAGGCTAGAGAAACAAATCCACAGAAACTCATCTATATATAAGAGAGTTTTATATAAAGGATAAGTATACATTCAGAAAGCATCTCAACTCAGTCCAGTCCAAGCCCATAAGTCTGAATAAGCCCATATGTCTGACACCGATCTAAAGTCCTCCTCAAACTCACAGAACACACAATGATGCCAAATGCCGGAGGATCACAGGCCAGTGGGTAGGAAGTCTTTGAATCCAGTGGCGGTGTAAGCATCTCAGCGTTGGCAGGGGTCTACACGTGGCTTCTCTGGGACCCAAGGCTGCTATTGGTGTAGGTGCATGTGGCTTCTCCTCAGGGATGTCTCGCAGGAAGTGAGCATTGCTAGCTGAAGCAGGGAACTAACTGGCTAAGGCAGCTACACCCTGGTCCAACCATCAGCAAGCAAGAGACCCAAGAATCAGAAAGGCGAGGCTCACCGAGCCATTTATCCGTCCACTCTTCAATTAATCCCACATGTGTTTATCGGCCAGGTTGGCACAATAAACCTTAACTATCTCACACGCACACACCTGCGTGCCCTCTCACGTCCTGCTCACTCTCTTGGGATCTCCTGCTCTGGGTCCCTGCTCTTGGTTCCATGCTGGTTCGGCGCTCCTGCCCCAGTATTCCCTGAAACGGCCATTTTCAGTCACGAACTTTCCCACGCCTCCACCGCCTCCCCCTGCGGCCTTGCACACTTTCCAGCGATAGAGTGTACTTGAGACTGCAATACCCGAAACTTCCCTTCTCCCTCTTCAAAGTTACTTGGATTTACAGAAGTTCTTCTGCGGCGTGAATGCTTTCAGCGTTGCAAGGCAAGAACCAAGGTAAACCACCCCAGAAACCTAATGAAACAATTGCCTCCTGGTCTACATGCAGGTTCCACGTGAGCACCAGTAAGGGAGTTAGGCAGCACTTCACCCAGCTTAGCAAAGGGATCTCGGAGAGGCTGCCACGGAGCTGCTGCTGGGCGGTGCCCAGGCTCCTGCAGACCCAGAAGGAGACTCTCCCAGCCACGCCCCAGCTCACCATGGGCAGGTCAGGCTCCAGAGGCTTCCTGGCCTCCCCAGGCAGGACCCAGGGCACCCTCCAAGTGCTCATGGGACACTGCACACCTCCTTCTACCCACCCCCACCAGAGCTCACTCTGGCATTTGCCAGGGTCCCATTGCTCTGGTGGCATAGTGGTTACACGTTGGGCTGCAATCTGCCAGGGCAGCAGTTCAAAACCACCAGCCAGCTTCATAGGAGACAGATGGGACTTTCTACTACCATAAACGATCACATCTCAGAAACTCATCGGAACACTTCTGCCCTGTCTTATTAGGTGACCACTAGTTGGCATCCACTCCTTGGTAGTGAGTTTGTTCATTTTGGTTGGGGAGTGGGGGCGAGGATTCTGCTCCGGTCAAGAGTTACAGTTTCAGAAACCCACAGGGGCAGTTGGACCCTGTCCTCTAGGGTGGCTATGAGTCGGCATCAACTCGATGGTAGGGAGTGTTAGAAGGAGGACGTTTTCCAGGACGTGGGGCTTTAGAGAGCTGAAGCCAGCCCAGCCATGGGCAAGTTGGAACAAGTTCATCATCTGAGACGCTTCCTGGTGGCAGTTAGACCAGGCCTGGCTCCTTCCTTCCGTGTTTCTTGTGTCCTGGCCAGGAGACTCTGGGAGGCTAGTTAGACCCCACCTGTTTGAGGTCGGAGGTCCCATCTGGAGCTGGGTGGCAGGACTCCCAGGGAGGGAAGTATGGCTCAGTGTGCGTGACCACCATGCCCAAGTCACTTAACCTGTGCACTTCACTTTCTTCGATGGTAAGATGTTGAATTATTCTTATTTGAGGGATCATGCCGATGAACTATCAGGTATGGAGCTGAATTTGCCGATAGAGCAGGATGTCCAAGATGTGGGAAATGGAAGAAAAAAGCCAATGAGGAGGGAGTAAGAATGCAGACTGCACGCAGGCTGGGGGTGTGTGGTGGGGGCTGCAGAGACTGGGAAGGTCCACGGGAGTCAGAGTACCAGAGGACCGACGCACTTACCGAAGGCCTCCTCTCTCTGTCATGACTGCGCTGGGGTGGTGGGGCACGGAAGCATCTTGAGCAGGGAGGTATCTGGCTAGGTCTGGGCTTTGGACAGACCTCCTACCTGACTGTTGTGTGCCATCACACAGTAAAGATGACCACCAGCTTCCTCTCCTTAGCAAGGTTCCGTTTCCCCCCTGACAGCCCCCTCGCCTGAGGCGTCCGTCCAGCACATTCCAGGGGACTTTCAAAAGGTCGTGGAAACTAAGTGTCTGGCAGGGCCCAGGTGGCCTAGACCTTCCGCCTCCGAAAGAGCCAACTGCAGGCTGGTGGGTGAGATCCTGGCTGAGCCCTGGCCTCGGTGGTTCTCGGAGGCCCCTGTGGGGGAAGGCCAGGGGGCGCCGAGGAAGTGGCTCCGGCCGCGAGCAGGCTTGGTAGCTTTCCGTCCTTAGTCTCCTCCCACTTCGGGACCCTGAGCACGTGGCTCACTGAGCGTTGCGCCCATGCCTCTGGGACGCGCCGGTACTTTCAAGACCCGCTCTCTTGGTTCATCATTATGCCCTTTGCCCCAAGACTTGCTCCTGGGGTCAGGCCCAAGACGAAGGAGAGGAGTGATGGTACCAGCCCGAGTGAGGGGCCCACCTGCACTAGGACACTCGGGGTCCTCCACATCCAGTCCAGGGGCTTGTATTCTCCTGGGATGGCCCACCTGTCGCCAAACCTTTGCTCAGACCTAGGACACCCCACTTGCGTGCTTCACCTTGGGCCCCCTGGAGAGAAGTGATAAGCACTGGCAGGGGCCATCTCCGTGCCACCGTTGCTACCCCTTCCCTGCTCTGATCTCCACTTCTCTTTCCTCCGTGTCCTTGACTTCAGCATTGACCCGGGGCGTACACTCCTTGCCCGAGATTTGGTCATACAGATCCTGACTCCTTGGATGCGCCTGCTGTCGTGGGTAGAACTGACTGTCCACGGTCTGTCCCTAAACACCTGCATCCCAGGTGACTGGTGCTCACCCAGGACAGCTAGTGTCTTACGTGTCTCCCTCTGGGGGGAAGATTCACATGGGTACCACAAGAACTTATAGAGGCAGCATCAGGAATGGGCCAAGTCAGCCTGAGGGGTCTTGGCATAGAGCCAAGGCATGCCAAGGCCAAGTGCCATCCTAGGGTTAAGTTGTGGTGTTCTAACCAGATTCAATCAATAGGATTACTCTTGGGACAACCAGAAGCCCTCAACTTTAGGGTTAAAGCCAAGTTTGCCACCTCAGAGGTGGCTAGCCATTCAAGGTGAGAGAAGGTCACTAGTCTAAGACAACCCTGGGAAGTGTGTCCAATGTCTTAGTGGCTCAATAGTATCCTTTTCCCAAAGGGATAACGCCAACTCCAAAGTCCTTCCTGGAGACCACCTGTAAGAAACAGGGCATGCCATGCTTTTGTGGTGACATCCGCAGGAGAGAGGGCCCAGTCCAGCTAAAAGACAGAGCAGAGGAAGACGCCTGGGGTGGACAGTTGGGACCCACATCACTTGGAGATGAGGTCACAAGACCTGTCCTCAGAGTTCCACCTTAGGGCTCTTCGTGCCTGCAGGTGAGAGAAATGCATAACTAGAGGAGAGAGGGCCTGGCTCCAGCAGATGCCCTCCCCTGCCAGCACGGCCATCCCCCGGCAGGCAGCCTTCTACCCCTGCGTGGGCTGCAGCCGGGCGAAGCTGCTGTGGACATCTTCTATCGAACCACAAGCCCGCCCTTCCACACTTGGAGTTTTGTGCATCATTAGGCAAGCACAGAATAGTCAGCGTGTGTTCCTCTGGTGCCCGCTGCCGAGGCTAATTAACCTCGGAAAGCCTCAAATTGTCTCAACTGGAAAGCCTTTTTTTCTTCTTCTCCCTTTTCCCCTTTTGCTTAAAAAACAGCCCCCAAACAACAACACAACAAAACAATTCCCTGGAGAGTGTGTCCTGTGGATTCAATGGGAGAGACACCTGCAAAGTGAATGGCTGACAGTGAGCCCCCTGATTCCAGACCCCCGACATCACAACTCCCAAGTCTGTATGATCAACCTTGACCTTTCTCCCAGACTCTGAGATCACACATTTGTCTTCTGCTGGGCAAAGTCCACTCTGCTCCCCCTCTGCTCTCCCGGGTGCAGCTCTGAAACTCACAGGGGTCTGTGATGGTGTCGCAGCTGGTCATCCAGGGGAAACACCTCACATTGGTGGCATCTTAGTGTTTTTATGTCCATAATCTAATGGAAGACAAAGCAAACTCAAATCAATTGATGTTGGATCAGTTCCTGCTCGTGGCCACCTCCCTGTGTGTGTCAAGCTGGAACTGCATTCTGTAAGTTTCTATTTTAATATCTATCTATCTATCTATCTATCTATCTATCATCTATCATCTATCTAATCTTCTGTCGTCCACAGCATATCACTTGCCCATTCAACAGTTTTTATATAACTCAGTGACATTTATGATGTCCTTAGAGCTGTACAACTATTTGTGCCCCCCTTTTCAGAGTGGTTCCTCCCTGCTAACCTGAATGCCGTCCTCCCTGCGTCTCCTAGCTAGTCGTTCCAGTTGCCATTGTCAAGTTGATCCATCCAGATAGCTCTTCCAAGGGCACCACGCTGCCGGTAGATGTCCTTTACTCATCCAGGTTTTCAGAAGACATCAGGAAATATTGTCATTTAAAGTGTGAAAACGAGTTCCGAGTGGTAGTTTCAGGGGTTCGTTTAACTTTCATGGATCCAGGCAGTCTGGAGAACTCAAAATTCACTTCTGCATTCCTTCCGTTGATGAGAATTTTTCTGTGGAATCTTTGATCAAAATGATCAGTCATGGTAGCCAGGCATCATCCAGTCCTTTCAGTCTCATGACAAAAGAGGCAGTCGTTTAGGGAGACCATTAAACACATATTCCATATCTTCTTCTTGTTCCTGACCCCCCTCACCTCCTCTGTTGCTCTAGACAAAAGGAAGATCAATTGTTGTTCCTTAGCTGGCCAAATGTCTGAGACCCCAGAAACTGCACAAGGAGGTAGAACAGAAACATTCAACACAGTATTAGGGCAATTAACTGGGATAGCTTTAGAAACCAGTACCCTAAACCTATAAACCAGCAGTTCTCAACCTTCTTAATGCCGTGACCCTTTTATACAGTTCCTCATGTTGTGGTGACCCCCCAACCATAAAATCATTTTCATTGCTACTTCATCACTGTAATTTTGCTACGGTTATGAATTGGGTGACCCCTGTGAAAGGGTTGTTCGACTCCCAAAGAGGTTGTGACCCACAGGTTGAGAACCACTGCTCTAAACTAAGGCACCAAATCCCATGATGTGTTTGCTTACACATAAACCATCACAGCAGCTGCTCTTTTTGTGTTGTTAAAAATATATCTACCTCACAGGTTTTGTCACTGGGACATATTACAGAAGTATAACCTATTGACCACAATATTAATTGGCGGTGCAGCCCTACCTTTAATCAATCCCCAGGAGACTTTCAAGAGCTGAGTTTTTGGAAGTAGGTTGCGTGGACTTCTGTCTGAGTTCTTCTGGGGACTCTAACTTCCAACTTTTTGGTTAACATTGAGCACATCAGTCATTTGCACCACCCAGAGACTCCAATGTAAACGGCATTAAATCTTTTTGGCCAAAGTGTTATGGCATCTACATTATAGAACTCTTGACAAAAGTAAAGTGGCTGGTGTGAAGTCCACCTCTAATTTTTGTCTGCTTTTTGCTGACAGGCTTCTAACCTGCCACTAAGGACTGCTGGCCCTGTGGCTAGTGGACAGAGGGCACCAGCAGCTGTCTAGCACGCTCTACTGGGGTTGCAATTGCTATCCCAGCCCATTGGCTCAGAGGCCCTCAGGGAGTGGGTGAAGCCACTCTGATAGTGGGTTTGACAGAACTCGCGTGGCTTCCACTCTCTGACTCAAACTCCATTTTGTCTGAGGCTCTGCGTCTGTTTCTGAGAAGGTGACCCACGGCTGGTCAGGGATGAACCAGGGGGAGGCAGCTAGCCCTCGGGAAGAATGTGGTCGAAAATAGTAGATTAAGTAGTATGTAGACAAGTGCTCATACAAAGAACTTGCCTCGGTATATCCTCAGTGATTTACTGACCATAGCCCATCAAGAGAATTTATAATTTATATTAGCTAGCCAATCAGAATCTTCTTTACTCTTAACGCCCCCAGCCCAGCCTATAGCTTTCCTGATAAGACATGAATCCCCTTGGATTTATAATCTCCACATGCTAGATGCCTATGATTTCCCATTCAAATGTTCTTGTGTTTTCAATAAAACCTTTTTGCTTTTAAAAAAATCATTGTATTGGGAGCTCTTACAGATATTATAACAATCCATAATTCAATTAGATAAGCACAATTGTACAATTGCTGCCACCATCATTTTCAAAACATTTTCTTTCTTCTTGAGCTCCTCGATATCAGCTCCCCTTTATCCCTTCCCTTCCCCACCCTATCCTGCCCCCAGGAAACCTTATTATTATATTATATATTATTATCATTATTGCTTTGTTTTAACAGAGTCAGAGAATCTTTTTTTCCCCTCAAGACAAAAGATAGCATATAAATTAACCTTAAAACACACCCACTAGTATAATCTTTAAAATAGCCATATTAGGCAATACTCTCATTTCATAGATAATAGTGGCCCAATCATAAAACTGGGTATAATTCTTCCCTTAATTTTTCTTGCAAAGAACTCTCTTTTGCATTTCTCTCGCTTCTTCCTTGTCGGTTCTCATCTCTCAGGTGTAGAATTGCTACAGTTTCTCTTCGGTTCTACTTGCCTCCGATTTTCCTTCCTCCATTCAATGCTCCACAAGAATTTCTTTAAGAAAATGATCATGTCTCTTACCCTGCTTCAAAAGACACAAACCAGTCCTGCTAGCTGCTTGAATAAAGTTCACTTCTTTAGTGTGTCACACGGACCCTCCATGACTTCACCCTGGCCTATCTCTCCCACACCGTTTCTCATCCCACGCTGCCTTGCATTCTGGGTACTCCATCTCCTCAAATATGTCAGGGTGAACCTTTGCTCAGCCTGCTGGATACTGACTTATTTATTTTTTCATTAATATTTGAAGAGCATGAGTTCTTGGAGCTTAAAAAAATAATGTTTGTTGTTAGCTGCCAATTAGTTGGCTCTGGCTTATGATGACTTAATTGTAAGGAAATGAATTGTTGCCTGGTCCTACACCATCCTCATCATTGTTGCTGTGTTTGATTCCATAGTAGCAGTAATCATGTCCAGCCATCTCAGAGACTGTTTCCCTGGTTTGTGCTGACCCTCTGTTTCACCAACACAATGTCTGTGGCAGGTACATAATCTCCTGTCAACCTCTAAAAGGGTGGAGTCTAGCCTGTCAATCAGGTCGCAGTTTGATGACCTCATTTGGAGACATGACAGAGATCAATAGCTGACTGGAGGCGCTCTTTGCACTACACTCTCTCCCTGCTTTGTATTCCTATTGACAAGCCACATGGAGCTATGCTGATAGATCCAGAGTCCTGGAGCTGGAGGAGCCACGTGGAGACCCATGCCAGTTCTGAGATGCTTCTGTCACCACTGGATCCACAAGACTTTCCACCCATTGTCCTGTGATCTTTCTGCATTCTGCGTCATTGCATGTGTCATGAGTCTGAAGAGGAATTTAAAGACTGGGCTAATATCGGACTTATGGACTTGATCTGGATTGGGCTGGGATGTTTTCTTAATATACAGTTACTCTTTATATAAAGCTCTTTCTTATACACATAGGAGTGTCTCTGGATTTGTTTCTCTAGTCAACCCAGACTAACACAATGTCTTTTCTGGTGATGGGACTGTCCTGATGTGGTGTTGCAAGGAAGCAAGGTGCAGTCTCACTATCCTCGAATCTAAGGAGCTCGGGTTGTCCACCTTCTGAGATAGATTTGTTTGGTCTTCTGGTGGATGTGGACAGTCTCTGCAACGTCCTCTGCAACGTCCTGCCGATGCCACCATTCAGCTGCATCAGTTCTCTTTTGACCTTCCTTTATGATTGCCCAGCTTTTGCATGCAGAGGCATTGATTTAAAAGACCGGGGTTTGGATCCGGTGCACCTTAGTCACCAAAGTATTGTCTTTGCTTTCTAATACTTTAAAGAGGTCTGAAAATCAGGAGCTCAGCCTTATTTTATTTGACTTTGTATGTGTGTCTATTCCCCAATCCATTACTTTCTGTTAGTTTTGCTTATTCTTCTGTCCCCTCGAGTTAGGATTACTTGGCTGTGTTGACTCCCCGTTTGGTTCCTCTCTCCAGGTGGACTCAGTTCCCCCTGGCAGCACCGCTTGTTTTGATCCTCCACTTTGCCTCCCCAGCACCTGGTTTCACTCACGCAGCCACTCTGACTAGTCGAAGAGCCACAGCAGCGTGCCCCTGAGTTTTTACCTGCAGGACTGACCCAAGTCAGCAGGGAAGAAAGAGTCGTCTGAAGCCCTCATGCTGACTTCATCAAGCCTTTTGAAACGCCCACATTTGGTTTCATACATTTATAAAACTCGAAATCCTCCTCCTTTGATTTTTAAAAAGAAGGCTGTTGCCTTTGCCTTTAAAAAAAATACCTCTGTTTTAGTCTCTGCCCGTATGTCTCTTGGGGGTCTTCCGGGGTCATCTACCCTGCAATGGAAAAGACAGGCCCTTTCTCTTGTTTTTTTTTGTGCTACAGGGCCAGTTCACACACACACAGGGCGACTCCAAGCCAAATGTGTTTCAACACATTTCTATGATCAGCATATAATTGCAAATAAGTTCTCTTGCGACTACACTTGACTTAGTCTCATTAGGGTGCCTTCAAAAAAGGATACTTTTTGTGCCGTGGGGTGGGGCAGGGGGACGAAAATATTTTTGAGATTGAGGCTAATATCAGATTTTTTATTAAACTGAAATGGACATCCTCTCAACTCATCAAAGCTTCGCAATAACTTGATGGACATCCGGCCCCACATAAAACAACAATTTCCAGATGGGTCAAGCACTTTCAGGAAAGTCAGGAGGACCTCAAAGATGAGCCAAGAGAAAGAAGACGGCCCACCTCGATGAATGAAGGAACTGCGACTGACGTCTGGGATCTGGTGGAAGGAGACCACACGATCACCATCGATGCGATCACTGCTGAAGTGGGGAATCCCACCTGGTTCAGTGTTTTCAGTGTTAAGGGAACATCTGGGCTCAGCAAGCTTTGGCCTGGATCGGTATGCAGATCAGCTGGCTCAAAGGGTTGATCTGTCCATAAGTCTTCAAAGTCAGGTCAAAGTTAATGAAGATGATTTTATGGGAACTTTTGGATTGACCGAAATGATCCAAAGAACCAAAGTCCAATGCAGCAGTGTCTTCTGAGGAACCTGGCGGGCCAGTGAAACTCAAGGCAGAGAGGACAGTTCAGAAGGTCATGGTGACTGGTTTTGGGGGGACTCCAGAGGGGTCATTGTCATAGATCTTCTTGAGGAACACAGGTTGGTTATGGGGCATGAATTGTGAAGAAGTTTTAAGAAAATTGAGAACGGTGTTGGCGAAAGAGGTCAGGACAGTTGTGCTGAGGAATTTTCCTCCCGTCACTACAACGTACGTGCTCATTCTTCAACACTAGCAAGGGCTGCCCTACAAAGATTTCATGGGAGATTGCACCCTTCAGTCCATATCTTTCCCCTTCAGACTTCTTTTTGTCCACCCAAACTCAAGCAATGTTGACAAGGAACATGCTTCAAGTCCCCCGAAGATGCCCAAACGGCTATTTTGCCGTGGTGTCCATCAAAGAGCACGGAGATCTTCAGGGAAAGGTTAGAGAGAAGCACTGTCCTCAGAAGTGTAGACCTAGAGGAGGCTATGTCAAGAAACAATGACATCACGCTTTGTTGTTTTCCTTTAGTAAAGATTTCTATTCTTTTATTGTAATACTCTTTACTTACTCTGGTATTTTACAACTGGCACTCTTTGTGGTGGGAGGCAACCTTGGGGTAACCCATGGAACAGCAATGAGAACCCTACCAATACCATAACTATACAGTGTATGAAGATGTACCTAATTGTACATAACTGTACAGTGTACAAAGATGCACAAGCAAGGATATTCAGCAGTGTTTGTAGTATCACAAATTGGAGACAACTCAAACATCAATGAATGATGGACTTGAAATACAGGTGATTGCATCTATCAAGTTGTGTATAATGTAGCCCTCAGAGAAAGCTTGAACTATGAATATAGAAAGATACCATTGGCGTGGTTAAATGAAAAGAGCTAGTGTGGTAGTTACATAATCTGGCGTCAATTTGGGACTTGAGAGGATTAAAAGTGAAGGGGTGGAGCCTAGTCTGTCAATCGAATCATAGCCAATGAGGTCTTTGTGTGGGCGTGGCCTTCTTCTGAGAATTCTGGGGAATCCAGTATTTCCTCTTTGGAGGCGGGAAGAATCTCTCTTTCTCTGCTCACTCCCTGGAAGACACTCTACTGACAAGACACATGGAACTACGCTAGTGCCCTAAACTGGAGGAGAGACCCCTGCCAGTGCTGAGATGCTTACAATGCCACTGCATCCAAAGACTTCCCACCCACTGGCCTGGGTTCATCCTGCATTCCGCATCATTGCATGTGTTGCGTGAATCTGAAGAAGACTTTATAGATTGGTATTGGGCTAATATCCGACTTATGGGCTTGGACAGGACTAGTTGGGATGCTTTCTTAATGTACAATTACCTTTTCCGTAAAACTATCTCTTATACACACGAGTCTCCCTGGATTTTCTTCTCTAGTCTCCCCGGGCTAACACAGCTAGTTTTCTGCGAAGTATGATTTCAATTCTGTTAAGAAGAGATTGTTATCTACATGTATAGTCTTACACTTTGCTCACTGGCCACAAGTACACTTGTGCTTTCATGCCCTAATGTTGTCGACTGACCAAGAGCTAATCATGTTTGCATTTATGTTTGCTTATGCAGTTATCAAGCCTGAAAGCAATGTAGGTCTTCCTAGGAGCAATCTAGATTATATTCTTAGTTCTCTTCATTTAGGTTAAGATTCTAAGGAGTGCCTGTTGCGAGACAAGATGAGACACTTCAATGCCCATCTCTTATTTCAGCGCTTTTCCTCCTTGTTCTTGTTTGGTTCCACAGAGCTGCCTCTGGCCCACAGTGACCCTGTGCACAACAGAATGAAACAGTGCGTGGTCCTGTGCCGTTCTCCTGGTTGTTCGCATGCTGCAGCCCATTGTTGCAGCCACTGTGCCAATCCATCTCATTGAGGGCCTTCATCTTTTTCGTGGTCCCTTGACTTTACCCAGCATGATGCCCTTCTCCAGGGACTGGTCTCTCCTGACAACAAGTCCAAGTATGGGAATCCAAGTCATGCCACCTTTGCCTCGAAGGGGCGCTCTGGCTGTACTGATGCATTGGAAACCTTCCTCTTGAAAACTTAGCTGTTCAATCAATATCTCCAGAGATGTGAAGTGTAATACTGCTGACTTCTTCCGCCCATATTTTAATATGGGAAAGGCTTCAAAAATGATGTGTTGAGTGAAGAACTTTTGAGTGAATTATGTGCAGAGCTTTTTCTGATTGTCCAAGTGACTTTGGAATATATAGAAGTCGGCCGGAAGAGGACACTTTATCGGAAGATAGTAATGGGCCTGGCATTAGACCATCACAAAGCCAAGAAAAGAAAATATGAGAGTATCCAACAGTGAGAGTGATTTGTGTAGAAGAATGGGAAGAAAATGACATTTTCTCAACCGTGGTGGATTATATAAATCTTTAAGGCATAACTGTTCACCTTAGAGATTGATGAAGAGTAAGTGAAATAACAAATTTACTTCTTGATCATAGTTCCTTTGATCTAATTACTTCTCGAATCAATGCATACCACTACCAAAAGGAAGAAGGTCACAATCTGTGCTAAAAAGTCACAATGGACAGACATGGCCATTGTAGGGAGATGGGGAAGTCCCGGGCTTACTTATCTCAAGGGCACAAACAAACAAGTCACAATGAAAGATCCGATCCTTTGCTTGGAGCACCCACATTTCCTGAAGCTCCGATTAGAAGGAGGTTAGAGCAGATCCTTACGGTCTTTCTTCTTAGTGATATTCACAATGATATCTATCAAAGACAGGCTTCACCAAGTCCGACATCTTTTGGATCACTTCATTCCAAAGTTCCAGTTATAGGATGGGGATACCCAATAAAAGCTGGAATTTTTTTTTCAAAGCTATGTATTTAATTAAAAAAAAACCCCAACCTATAACCTTCAAAGTACTCTCCATTACACTTAATACATTTGTCAAATCTACAATTCCATTTTTGGAAACATTTTTCAAACTCATCTCTTTGGATGCCTGACAGCATCTCCCTTGTTTGTTTTTTCACCTCTTCTACGACGTCAACTCTCTGTCTTTTCATGTCACTCTTCATTGCAGAAACAAAAAGAAGTTGCATGGAGTGAGGGCAGGTGAGTAAGGTGCTGGGGCTAGAGCAGTGGTTCTCAACCTGTGGGTCACGACCCCTTTGGGGGTCAAACTTCCCTTTCACAGGGGTTACCCAGTTTATAACAGTAGCAAAATTACAGTTATGAAGTAGCAACAAAAATAATTTTATGGTTGGGGGGGTGTCACCACAACACAAGGAACTGTATTAAAGGGTCAATGCATTAGGAAGGTTGAGAACCACTAGGCTAGAGAGACATGCTGTTTTTTGCCAAAAACTGGCACACTGAGATGGCTACATGAGCAGGTGTATTGTCCCCCGTTCTGCCACAAATCAGGCCTTTTTTATTTGTCTCACACTGTTACACCATCTTTTTAGAACCTCTAAATAGAAAACTTGGTTAACAGTCTGACCTGGTGGAATGAACTCCAAATGCACCGTGAGTTGACATTTTCGTTCATTCAGGAAGTTGACAGACATCCAGAGGAAAGTTTATCAATTGACATTTCAACTTTTTGAAATGAGTAAACCACATGTACACTTGAATTTTCCCCATAGCATTGTCCTTGTAAGCTGTGTTCAATGTAACAACCGTTTCTGAGGCATTATTCTGGAGCAGGAAACAAAATTTCACAGCTTCATGCTGTTCTCTTAAGTTGGCCATTACAAAATATGAGGTTGGAGTGAAACTGCTTTCATGAAAAAATTCATTGTGACCAGAGAGAACCTTCCCAGGTGACGCCACTGTGTGCACTAATTCAGACCAAGCTGCTTGATGCTCACCCTAGCTGGAAAAATGCATACCATGAAAGCTCTACTACACCCAGCACATTCTGTTGTTTTGGGGGGCGTGTACACACACACACACACACACACACACACACACAATAGCACTTCTCACTTGATGAAGCAATGATTCTGTGGGGAAAACTTTTCAGTTTCAGAATGTATATCTGGCAAAAATAATAAGATATGGGATGTTAGTGAATATCCTTTGTGAAAGTGAGATCAGCTATGTTTGTAACCTTAAGATTTATTCTGGTGAAGACAAAAAGTTACAAGACACTGTATTTATCTGTCTTGTGGCCTTTTTTTGGTTCTTGGCATCATGTTTACCAAGATAATTATTACAACAGCATGTCTACTGCTGAGATGTGATTGAAGAACAAAACACTGGTCTGTCTTACTTTTAAGGGAAAACCGTGGCTTGGCAAAATTGCCAAAAGCAAAACCAAAGACCCTTGGAAGAGGAGAAATGAAGTGTTGGCAGAAAGGCCCCGTTGTTCTTGTTATATGGAAAGACAAAAGGCCTGTGCCTAAGATCTCAACTACTCAGGATGCCTCTATGAGACCCACACATAATATCATAAAACCTATGGATTATAACAGGTATATGAAAGGAGTTGATCAAGCAGACCAGTATTTGTCAAACAGCAATATTTTATGAGAAAGTATAAAATGGTATAAAAAGTCACTTTCGAGGGCCCAGACATTAAGGCCTGGACATCTTTGTGGGGCCACTATCCTGCCTCCCACAGCTTTTCCTCCCACATCTGTGCGACTTGCTCCATTCCACTTGCATAGAGGTGAGGCCAATGATCAGCCCCTATTCAAGATGTCCCTCAGCAATATATATATATAATGATAACATTTGGCCTCAACAGTCTCTTTAGACTTTCAGCTATTATTCAATGACATCACTCCCAAAACACATCATCAAGTCGATTCTGACCCATAGAAAACCTATAGGATTGGGTAGAACTGCCCCTGTGGGTTTCCAGAACTGTAATTCTTTAGAAGAGTAAAAAGCCTCCTTTCTCCAATGGAGCAGCTGGTAGAATCAAACTTCTGACCTTGTGGTTATCAGCCCAAAGCATAACCAATATGCCACAGAGGCTCCTCTCAATATTAAAAGTAGCACCGAATCCCTAGGCCTCACTCAGTGTTGCACTTCAGCCTCATAGCACCTCTCTGCTCCCACTGTTCAGACCAGGCTGGGACCCCGCCTCCCTACTTTCCCATTTCCTTGAAGAAAAAAAAAGGGGCATCAAGCTCTTTGCTTACTGGCTGGAAAAGATCTAATAAAATAGTTCCCCTAGGTTATTAAAAACCTAAGCAGTGAACCCCCCAAAAAATGTCACTTTCTTTTGATTAATTGTGGTGTATTCAATGCATTTAAAGTTGACTGCAACTACAATCGACAAAAATGGAAAAAATCAAAGAAACTGAAATATAAACGTTTCCTACCAGAGCTAGATAATGGATACTGGATAATTCAACTGAACACAGCATAGAACCAGGCAGTTACTGCAGTATCTTTAGAAGAGTTCTGTATAGAGATTCATCTTTCAGGTTTTCAGAAAAAATACAAGACCATATTTTAGGAAGAAATACTAGCTAGCAGGGAAAACAATTCCACTAGGGTATGTAGGGTATGTTCTTCCAAAGGGAAGTGCAGCGAAATTTGATAGGTGATATGTTTTCAAAGCTTGTGAACCATGGTATGAAGGTAAATTCTATTCCGTATATCATACCTGAAAAAAGTCATTAAATATATCTTTCATTTCAATGCATGTTGTGTAAATAAAGTATATTTGAGTTTATTTAGATATTTTAATTTCATATTCAATTGTGGAAAAATAGCAGTTGCTATGGGATAATTTTGGGTTGAAATAGATGGGCAGCAAAATGTTAATATCCTGGAACAATATGGAGGAATGGTCACTCAACTGTTAACTTTAGCTAAGAGAGTAGCAGGTAGGGGATGGAATCAAAGAAAATCAAGAAGTCTGTCATCCAAATCATGCATTACAGAAGATTTGCTTTTTCATTTTAAAAAGAATGTGCTCCACATCCAGAGGAAAGAAGAATGATGACAATTGATAGATAGATGGAAATAATTAGTTCATGGACTAAGAGACCTGAAAACATCAGTCTTAACAACCTTAAGAGCAGAAGAGCCAGCTGGTGCTTGGTGACCACTACCAACTGCTCCGAAAAGAATCCCATGAACAGATCTAGGCAGAAGAGATGTGGTAGTTACATAATCTGGGTCAATGCGTCTGGCCTGTCAAGATATAACCAATGAGGCCTCCGTGTGGGCATGGCCTTCTCCTGAGAATCCTGGGAACTCCTGTTTTACCTCCTTGGGGGCAGGAGACACTTCTCTCTCTTTGCTCACTGCCTGAGAGACGTTGTACAGGGAAGACGCATGGCACTACACTGATAGATCCTGTGTCCGGGGAACTGGAGGAGCCATGTGCTGAGATGCTTCTACCGCCATTGGATCCACAAGACTTTGAACCCACTGGCCTGTGATCTTCTTGCATCTCATTGCATGTGTTTTGTGAGTCTGAAGAGGACTTTATAGACTGGTATTGGATATAGGGGCTAATATTGGACTTATGGAATTGATCTGAACTGGGCTGGGATGTTTTCTCAATATTCAACTGCTCTTGTATATAAAGCTCTTTCTTATACACATATGATTATCTATGGATTTGTTTCTCTAGTCTACCCGGACTAACACAGGAGGGAAAAATGTGGAAGAGAAATCAAAATTTTAATGAGACATGTCTACTGGTCAAATAGAGACTAGTGTTCCCCTAAGACTATGACCTATAGTCATTCTTCAATTGGGGACCGAACTCACCTTCTGTTAGAATGTCCACAATTTAAGATCACAAGAGCAGCCTTTACCCAGGGATAAAGTTCAGAGGGTTATGACAGAATGAGGAATGAAACAGGAAACACAGGGAGGCAGTGGAATGCATGATGGAAATTTGAGGGGATTGCAATGAATGAGTTAAAACAAAATGTGTATAAAGTATTGACCATAAAGATGATCTGTTCTGTAAACCTTCACCCAGTTCACAATAAAACGTTTAAAAAATGCGTGACTTTTATAATCAGAAAAAAAGTTAAAAGTATTTAGATTGCTTTCTGAGATGCAGCCAAAGCTCTTCTCAGAGGAACATTTATTGCCTTCGCTATTCTTAAAATTCACTGCCATTAAGTTGATTTTGACTCATAGCAACCTCATAGGACAGGGTAGAACTTTCCCTGTGGGTTTCCAAGACTGTAACTCTTTACAGGAATAAAAAGCCACTTCATTCTCTCTTGGAGGGGCTGGTGGCTTTGAACTGCTGACCTTGCAGTTGGCAGCCCAATACTTAATCACTATGCTATTAACGTTCCTTGTTATTACTATTAGAATCACTAAATAGAAAGAATAAAAATAAACTGAGACACAAAGATGAAATATAAAAGTAGGTTTCAAAAATGTTCAAGGTATAAATACAAATTAATCAGAGAAAAAGTACATGTATAAAGAAAATATCAGGAAATAGTTTAGTTTTAATGCCAGCTCGATCCAGTATCATTTAATAGGAATGAAATCTAACATCTATCTAGGGATATTTCTGTGGAATAATATGGTTTGCAAAACACTTGAAAGAGCAACATTGTTTTAGAATATGTGACATATACAATCTAGTGCATTTTTAAACTCTGATTTCATTAAAATGAAAAATAAAAACAGTTTATTGGCATATAATTCACATACCATACAATTCAATGGTTCAATCATATTAAGAAGAGTTGTACAATCACCATTACCAATTTCAAAACATTTTCTTCTCTCTTGAACTTATTGTTATTAGCTTCCCATTTCCCCCAACCTCCTTGCCATACCCCAAAGAAACCCTTAATCCAATTACTGTCTCTACCTATCCTGGATTTCATATACAGAAAAACATACAAAACAATAACAGCAACAAAACCAACAACAATAACAAAGTGAAAAAGAGAAAAATCTCGATCAAAACTAGAACACTAAAAATAGGTCAGAGGAGAGATCAAATGATAAAGTGTTAAATTTTAACCCAACTGCATCTGCGGTCATTCGCTTTTTTTTAAATTTGGCATTCTGTTTTGTTCATTTTAACTTTTATGTTAGGATTTACATTATTATTAAGCTTGGTTGTATTGTCTTTGAAAATGTGCTAAGTAGTGTTTTTACTTTTATGAATTTACTGGATTTTTAATAGCGATCATATTTGTAAATGTGGTGCTTAAAATAATGTGCCTATTTTTTTGAGGCTGCACAGTTTGGAACTTATATATTAGATCAGCCTTATTAATTTTATTACCCGACTTCTTTATGCTGTTGTGTGTTGTTGAGTCAATTCTGACTCGTAGGATCCCACAAACCAGAGCAGAACTCCTTCTACTGATTTCTGGGGCGGATGTCTTCAGAAGCTGACTGCCAGGTGGCTGGTGGATTCAAACTTCTAACCAGCATCCAAATGCTTAATAATTCTGCCTCCAGGGCTTTCTGACTCCTGGATAGTCCTGCTTGTTTTCAATGCTCTTCTCTGTGGTGGGCTAAAAATTGTGAGCCTTTATTATTTTTTAAATTCTTGTACTTATAACATCTTTTGTATTATATGTTTTGATGGTACATGCTACTTAGTGCTTAAAGGTTCAAGGTGTTTCTGTTTTCACGGTGGGAGACAGCCTTCATTATGAATGGCCACATTGTCCATATTTCTCCCTCTCCTTCCTATGGAAGTCAAATTCTACCTGTGCTTGGTCTTGTTAGGAAATTTTCTGCTCTTCCCCTAGAGCAGTGGTTCTCAACCTTCCTAATGCTGCGACCCTTTAATACAGTTCCTCATGTTGTGGTGACCCCAACCATAAAATTATTGTCATTGCTAGTTCATAACTGTAATTTTGCTACTGTTATGAATCAGGCAGCCCCTGTGAAAGGGTCATTCAACCCCCAAAGGGGTCGGTCATGATCCACAGATTGAGAACCGCTGCCCTAGAGGGAGCTGACTTGTGTTTGAAACTGCTATTGTGCACACTGGGTCCAAGATAATTTTCTGCCCTTTTTCTGTCCCCACATATGACAACCATACATGTCTCCAGACATAGGTGAATGCTCCTCCTGGGGTTGGGGACAAAAGTACCCTGAGTTTAGAGCCACTGCTGTACTGAGATCTGGATTCCCTGGGTGGTACTAACAGTTCATGTGTTTGCTTGCTAACCTAGAGGTGGAAAGTTTCACTCAGAGGCACCTTGGAAGAAAGCCCTGTCAAGCTAATGTTGCAAACAAAACCAGCCATTGAAACGCCCACAGAACACAATTCTACTCTGATACATGTGGGATCACTGTGAGTCAGGATAGACTGGGCAGCGGCTGGCTAAATGGGTGACAGATTCCAAGCATAAACATATTAACCTTTCTCCCTTCCCTTACCCCTTCCTCTTCTCCTTCCCGGTTGGTGCCTGTGTTAGGCCTGGCTGTCTAGAGAAACAAATGCAGTCACACTCATCTATGTGTAAAAAACTTTTTATTAAGAAGTACTTATATATCAAGAAGGCATTCTAGCCCAGTCCAACTCAAGTCCAGAATTCTGATGCTAGTCTCTAAATCCCTTTTCAGACTCACATAGGTACATGCTGGTGACCCAGAATGATGAACCAGGAAGCAGAAGATCGCAGGCTGGTGGGAGCAGGGTCATATAGATCGGATCCAAAGGTGGGTAGAAGGATGGCAGGGTTTCAACAGCTCTCAGGGTTGGGTGGCCCACATGGGGCCACCCCAGAGGCAGATGCAGAGTCCTAGTGAAGTTCTAGTGAGGAGTAAGGGGACGTGGCAGGGAGAGAGGCCATGCCAGAGTCTCTTATGCTTATCATAAAGGTCACACCCCCAAAGAGGTATCATTATGCTACCACTTGATCGACAGGTTTGACTCCACCACTAGCCGGCAGTGTGTAGTTGACTAAAAAAAAAAAAAAAATCATCCAATTACCACAGTGCCATTCCCAGACCTCCTTCACCAGAGCTCTTGTTTCCCCAGCTGTTCAGTTGAGGGTAGGCTGCTAACAGTTTACAGCCACCTGGGTCTCCAGAGAAGGCCCCTTGGCTGCTGTGAGCTGCTGTGCCCTAGACTTATATCCAGAGCGAACGCCCTTCGTCAGGGATGGCCTGAAGCCAATGGCTGTCTGGTAGAGGCCACTCCTTGGTCTCAAGGCTGAATAGCTCTGTGACACTTTTCCTGCTCCAGGCAGGGAATTCTCCACCGTCTTCTGGGGAATGTCCTTTTATTCCAGGATTGGGCCCTCTTTGTCCAGCCCTCATCTCGGCTCTCTTTTCCCTTCGTATGTTTCCAGAGGAGCTGACTAGGATAGAATCCCCAGGCCCCCGGCCTGGATGCATTTTTCCTGGGCTTAAGGAAGGCATCCTTCTTCTAGGTAACAGAAGCCACCAGTACGGTTGCCTTCTTTTATGTTGCTAAATGATACCCTGGATCCTTCCCCCTGTTGCATTAGAAAGATCAAATATCTAACAAGATATTTTTATATCTCTTGGGAAATGCCTCTTCTTCCTGCTCTTCACTCATCTTTCTTTCGGTGCTATTTATTTTTGACTCTTTTTGGTGAAGAGTTTTCTGTCTTTCTGAATAATGGTAACCTTTTGTCTGTAACATATGTTGAAAATATTGTTTTCCTTTGAGTTTGTTTATTGGTCCAACTGAAGGTTTACATTTTTATGTTGTACAATCTGTCCATCTTTCCGGATTGGTTTCTGTTCTTGACATCATGTTTGAAAAATGCCTTTGCCACCCTGGAATTACAAAACCATTTCCCCTAAAATTCTTCTGGCTTCCCTGATTATGTTTATAGCTTTGGCTCATCTAGACTTAATTTGGAGTGAGACATGAAATAGGCAGCCAAGTGAATTTCCCCCCAAGGAACCAGGCAGTGGTAGGGACCCTCCAAGGGGGCTTCCCTCCAGATTTGTCTGTTTGGTCGTCATGACAGCAGCTCCCGTGTTTCGTCCATCCTGCATCCTGACTCTCAGGTATAGCTTGGTATGCACCAGGAGTCCCCCTCTCTCCAGACACCGGTTTGGGGTAGCCAGTACCTGCTTGAGGTGCATCAAGATTTGATGATGCAGGACCTGTGGGTTGTGTGAAGCCAGTAGTTGATGGCCTCCCAGCCTCCTGCTTCTTCTCCACTTGCATCAAGGGGAGATTAGAAGGTCCGTGGGGCCATGGGGTTAAGTATCCAAGAAGGTGGCTACTACCTTGCAATCATACTTATTTTTTCATCGTCGTTGACCTCAGTGCCTACCACAATGAAAGCTTCAGACCTCAGCACCATCCCCTCCTCACCCCGCTCCTGAAGTCTCCTTCCCAGACTCTAACAGACCTCTCGCAGCCAGCCACTTCCTGCTTCCAGCCTCAGACATGTGAGGCGTGCTCCACTCTTCAGGCTCAGGAGACTGGATAACCTTCAGTGGGCAAGGGTGTGATGGATTCAGGGCTAACATCTGGGTGCTTTGATTCATGAATCAAGCCTTTCTATACACATTGCCTATCTGTGGTGAATAAGAGCAAAGGTCCAGAGACCTTTGCTAAACCCGAGTAAGATTGCCTGCATTCGTCTCCCAGCCCTGCTGCTAACATGCCTTTTGAACTTAGGTATGTGACTTCGTTTCCCTTACCAGCAGAATGGGGATAAAATAGCACTCACATCACAGAGCGGTTGTGACCATCGTATGAGAAACGACACATTTACAAAGCACACAGTTGTTTGAGACCTGGTCTTCCTCGTGCCCTTTGCTGTGAGAATTTTCATAGTTCAAGCTCTTAGGAACCTTTACTCTCTGATTACAAAGGGATACTTGTTTTGTGCAAGATGGAATGTCCTAACAACAACAGAGCAGAAGCAACAACAACAAAATCATCATCATAATAGACACGGTTTCACATTTCCACCTGGGAATATTAGGATCAATACACACGAGCCAGTACTGTTTTCCTGACTGCAAATTTTAAGAGTCAAAAGTGCTCATGAATAGGTTTGGTCCACACCACTCTTGCTCCAACCTCAAGGCCAAAAGCAGAAGAAACAGGGTTGGAAACCCCTCAAACATATGCTGCAATTTGCAGTTTTCTTTGTCCAAAGAGCAAGGCCTTCATGCTTGTTCAGCTTTGACCGTGGTCTGGAGGTGGGGCCAGAGGAGATGTGTCTTCCGGGGCCAGAAGCTTGCGCCTTTCCTCTTCCACATCCTGTAGACAGTTTCAAAATCAATTCTCCAATGCCTTTCCTATTGGCTGTTTTTCATTATGAAATGTCTCTAAATGGGAACATGAATACACCCTTCCTTCCCTCCATAAAGGCTGAGTCTGTACAGTCTTTTCGTTGAACTCTTCTTGTTTCATGTTCATGTTGATAGCTTCTTACCACGGAGTAAGTTCAGCCCAGGGAGAAGGGGCTGGTTTTGTGGGCATCTCACCAATTCTGACTCATTGTGACTTTACAGGACAGCGTAGAACTGACCCTGTGGTTTTCTGAGACTGTAACACTTTATGGGAGTAAAAAGCCTTGTTGGTCTCCCGAGGAGCAGCTGCTGGTTTTGAACTTCTGACCTTGCAGCTAGCAGCCCAAAGCTTAACCCAACCCAACATGTCTCCTGTCTCCACAAGGTTAGCAGTTCAAAACCAGTAGCCGTTCCTTAGGAAACAGATGAGGGTGTCTACTCCCATAAAGGTGGACAGTCTCAGAAACCCCAGGGGCAGTTCTACTCTGTCCTCAATGGTACCTTTGAGCCTGAATTGGCTCAGCGGCCGTGAGTTTGGTTTGGGGGCAGAGTAGAGGGCAATCCCAACAGCAACTGGTTCTCCCCCACTTGGGGCGGGAATGGATGGCCTGCAGTAGAGGAGGTCTCAGTGTGGGCCTGGACGTGCCAGGAAGAAAGGCCAGTGCCTGCTCTAAACAGGTGGGGTTGGCAGTCTCTTGCCAACATGTCTTGTAAAGTGCAACATGCCATGTCTCCAAGCAAAGATGCTATCATGAGCGGTGATTTGAGATGGAGGCTGAAAAGAAATGTGAGGTGTGGTTTGTGCCCTACTAAAGAGAAGATTTGGTTAAAATTTAAAAAAAAGGAGAGACAGAAATGATGAAAGACAGACAACCAAAAAGTGGATGAAGGGAGACGTCGGACAGGGCAAGATATGACAAAATACCCATTTATAAACTATCAAGGGCTCATGAGGGAGGGGGGAGCGGGGAGGGAGGGGAAAAATGAGGACCTAATGTCGGGGGTTTAAATGGAGAGAAAATGTTTTGAGAAACGATGTACAAATACGCTTTACACAATTGATGTGTGTATGGATTGGGATAACAGTTGTATGAGCCCCTAATAAAATGTTAAAAAAAATGATGAAAGAAAGACTTTAACTTACGGGGAAGTAGGAAGCCAATGCTCTAGAAACTAGCCGAGTGTGGGAAAGGCAGGGCTCTGGGATGAAAAGGCTCAAGGACTCTTCCTGAATGAAAGTTCAGGGGCACCTTGAGTCAAGGATGCTGATGTAGAAGCCCTCCCCTCTCCCCTTCTCCCAAACCAGAAGGGGCGAGGGCTTGCTTCAACTTAGGATCAGAACAAGATTTCTTGGCTTGAGATCTACCAAAGGTGTGTGGATCAAATTCTGGGAGTCTGTACATTTAGATGGGAAATTACCCTTTTCATTTGCACTAACATCTAACGGAAGTTTACGATCCACGCACTGGAGTGTAAGAATCAAACTATAGTAGTACTGGCCGTGCCCATGACTTTGTTATCAATAAAAATCATAGCTTTTCTCCCACATTGTAGTCATTGCAGATGTTACAAATGTCATTCATGACCATTGTTCCTATGGAACTGTGGGTGCTATTAGATCCTTTTGTTACTGATGCCTTCATCAAGAGAAGCATTTTTAAAGCATCTGGATAGCTATATTTCAGTACTTTGGGCTTCTTTTGCAATCCACTGTATTTTATTGTATGCACTGGAAAATGCTGTTCTGTAAGGCGATTCATGGTCTTCGCCAGATTACTCAAGTGAGCCTTGGTCAAGAAACGGAATCCAATGACATGGTGATACACGATGGAATGAGACAGTTCTCACCTTGAGCTAGAAGAGGAACTTAGGGCCACGATGGAAAAGGGAAAAGGTGCTCTGGGAGGGGTTAGGATCAATGTGCCTGGACTTGAGACCCTCCTATTGCTGCTTTGGTCTGTTCTGAGTGCTGCTCAGGTCTGCCCTAACTGACCCAGAAGAAGCTGTGCCCCAAGGGCTGATGTTCAAGGCGAGTGGACCTAGACCCAGGAGGGTAATCTAAGGCAGGGACATTGACTGCCACCTTGTTCCCAGGTCCTCCAGCTAGGAAGTCAGTTGGTAGATCTGAGATTAAGAGCAGGCGTTGCCTCAGCTTAGATCAGCCACATTAAATTCTGAGTTCCAATAGCTTACCCATCTGTTGTTGGCCATTCATTCGGCTAGTCCCATAGAGGGACAGATACCTCGCTAGCCATTGAGCAGATTAAATGAGATGCCATGTCTGAAAGTACTTTGAAAATGAACGTGCTCATTGAAGAGGATTAAAAAAACTTTTGTTTGATCGTTTTTTAACATTTTAGTGTTTCATATGATCCCTTTAATTAAGTTGAATTTTAAAGAGGAGAGACTGAATCTTTTCAAAAAGAAAAGTTTACCCCTCCGTTGTCTGACCCTTCCAATCTTCCTGTAAAGTGACAGGACCAAATTCCAGTGATTTTTTTTTTTAACCTGATGAGATGAGACTGCTGAATTCAATTAGAGCTGTCAGCCTGGCTAACAGGGTGCACATGGTTATTTATGCACTGAAGTACCCTGATAATTAAACTCCCTGGAAGTCACGAGGATTGGTTACTAAAGGACTGGAATAATCATAAGCATGGACTGTTATTGAAGTGCACCTCCCACAGTTTGGATTTGAAGTACAGCACAGTTTGTTGCAAGAGGGCCAATAAGAAATGCTCATGGGTCAGTGCAAAGCATAAGTGTTAGGGCAAGTGGAGCTGGCCCTACTGTAATCTGGAAGGTACTCTAAGGCTTACAGTGAACCTGTTTTCTTGGTAGAATACAAGTTGTTGTGGTGGTGGTTCAATATAAAACCACCAGATCTGATGATGTGAGTCTATCAGATCATAATGCCTTGTGTTTTGCAAGTGTCTTGGTATCCATAACATCACCCCCTTTAACTGAATGCATATGGCGACTATGCCAATTAGTATGCACTTGGCTCCCTTGGATAGTGATTGGGTTTGGGAGAGAGCCCAATACATGAAGCTGACTTTCAGGAGCATGGTCCTAAAACCCCGGGGCCCCTCAGCACACAGAGGTGACTCTGTTAATGGGAAGAATAACACCAGTAGAAACCCCAGTAACGTCCCAGTTTGCCCTGCCAACCCACTGCTGTGGAGTTGATTTCTGCCTCATAGGGATCTGTTTTGGGCTTCTGAGGCAGTGAATCTTTACAGGCACAAGAAGACTCATCCTTCTCCAATGGAACACCTGGTGGGTTTGAACTGCTGGTTTTCTGCTTAGTCGTCCAATATTTACGCAGCAGCACCAGCCTCTTTATCTGCAAGGCAGCCATCGTCCTCCAGCTACCATAAGTGCTGTAGCTAAGGATTTCTGCCTAGAACTTTCCCTGGGAACTGTCCTTGGCTTGCTCCAGCTGTCTCGCAGGGCACAGTTGAGAGGTTAGCCCCTTCCGGTGTAGGCTTTTCCATCTCTTCGAAACCAACCTCATTGCCATTGAGTTGATTCTGACTCATGGCCTCCCTATAAGACAGGTCGAACTTCCCCCGTGAGTTTCTGAGACTGTAACTATTTTCAGGAATTGAAAGCCTCATCTTTCTCCTGTGGAGTGGCCGATGATTTCAAACTGCTCACCTTGCAAGTGGCAGCCTAACGTGTAACCACTATGCCACCAGGAGGAGCCAATTGATTGATTCAGGGGTTACAAAATGTCATCCCTTTGCCTGGAACTAGGAGACCCAGTGCTGCCATGGGTTGAGCATTGGGCTGCCACCAGGCCAACGGTTCAAACCCACCAGCTGCCTCTCTCTCAGCAGAAAGAAGAGATTGCTCCCGTGATGTTTGGTAGTCTCAGAAACACTAAGGAGCAGGTCTACTTTGTTCTGCAGGGTTCCTGTGAGCCGGAATCCACTCCACAGCAGTGGGTGGCCTAGAGCCAGGCCAACACTGGTTTAATTTATACTCCAGAGAACCCTGTCCATTCCTCAAGGCTAGATTTGACCCAAGAGCTCCTCCTTGTCGGGCTCTTCGCCCGTCTCTTGCTTCCCTTTCTCTTGAGTGCATTCCCTCCATGCAGCATGTATGTCCCACTCCTTGTCTCAAGCTCTGCCTCATCCTATCTCAGCTTGTGGTTATCCATAAAGTTTTATTGGGAGGCTGTGTTCATTTGTTTCTGCTGTGTCGGCTGCTTTTCTACTGGGATGGCAGAGTGCAGTTGTGACCACAGAGACCTACAATGGTGGCCTACAAAGCCAAAAGTATTTTCTTCTTGGACCTTCACTGAAAATGCCAGCAGCCCTGCTCCATGCGAGGCCCCCACAGGGACTGCTCCAGGTAGCTCCGTACACACACAGAGAGAAAGATATGTGGTTTTAAATGCAGAAGATGTGGACTCAAATTCTGCCTGGCCTATTGTCTCTTCGCCTTGGGTTGGCCATCTATAAAATGGAGATGGGAGTATGTTTTGAGATTCAAATCCAAGAAGAATGATAATGACATCTATCGACTAGTGCACGCTCTATGCCAAGTCCTGACCACATATTATTTCGTTTAACCCCCACAAGGGCCTGGTACAGAGTAGATGTTCCGATAAGAATTCATTGACTAAATGAGGAGGTCCTTTATGGCCATTTCTCAGATGAGGAGACTGAGGCTCATAGGATTGGAACCTTTGCGATCACTTGCTCCTGAGAGCCATGAAGGCTTCTTTCTCTCAGCTTCTCCACCTTGGTGGAAATTCCACAATGGAATCAGATTCTTGTCTATTCTCTTCAATTCTCCAGCATTATCTAACGACGGGGATTGTCAGCAAATCCATCACCTTGTTGTCGCTGATGCACATCAGTAAAACTAAGATTGACCAAGAGGGAACACTTTCCAGGGATGATTGTGGGAATCCCTGTGGTTTGGGCCGATTCGAATGTGTTTGAGTCACTGGAGGGGCAGATCCCCGTAGACACCTTTCCTGTGTGTGGTGCGGGTTTGGCCGTCACACAGAGAGATGGGAAGCTGCTTCTCATCTCTACTCACCAGTGGCTCCAGAACTTCGTGGACAGGGCAGATTGAACGAGTGCTATTCTTGCTGAGTGTCATCAAGCTGAATCCAATACACAGTGACCCCAAGTGACCGAGTAGACTGCCCCATAGGATTTTTCCAGACTGTAGTATTTATGGGAAGGAGCCTAATGGTGTAGTAGGCTACCCATTGAACTACTAACTATAATCTCAGTGGTTTGAACCCACCAGTCACTTCATGGGAGAAAGAGGAGGCTGTCTGTTCCCATAAAGAATTATAGTCTCAGAAATGCAGAGGGGTGGTTCGACTCTCATCCAAGGTTGCTATGAGCTGCAATCAACTTGATGGCAGTGACCTTCATTTGGATTTTTTTGAGTCTCTGTGGGAGCAGATGGCCAGGTATCCCCCCTGGAGCTTCAGGGTGGGTTTGAACCACCAACCTTTTGGTCAAAAGCTGAGTGCTTAGTTATTGTACCACCAGGGCACCTTAGATCAGTGGTTCTCAACCTGTGGGTCTTGAGCCCTTTGGTGGGGGGTGTCAAACAACCCTTTCACAGGGGTCACCTGATTCATACCAGTAGCAAAATTATAGTTTTGAAGTAACAACAAAAATAGTTTTATGGCTGGGGGTCACCACAACATGAGGAACTGTATGGAAGGGTCATGGCAGATGGAAAGAATGGGATTCCTGGAGATAGCTTCAGGAATTTCATAACATGATGAGTAAAGAATTTCAGTTGCAGGAAAAACAAAAAGAACTGAGTTAACTTTAGGGAAAGATCTGTCTTGGTTTGGGTTCTCTGAATTCAGGGTCTGAGGCACAAAAATGCCTTCAAAATGCCTTCATTGGGGAATGGATTCCAGGAAGTACTGGTAGGAAACGCAGCAAAGTGAGACTGGGAAGTGAAGGAAGCCGATACAGGAAATTAAGCAAATGATCACTGTGGACAAATTCCTCGGGGGTCCTCTGAGACCCGGGACAGAACACACCCTTTAGCATTATCTTCCTTTAGGGTCAAGGGAATTGGGATATTTATGCACTAACTCCTATCAATCATTGGTTCAGGTCTTACATGCTCAAGTTTGCTTTGTAGGCACACCACACAGATGGAAGTTGATCAGCATGAGCGGGGCACTTACAGAACTTGCTAGAAGTGCTCACTCTGAAACCTGTCTCCCTGGATTCAAACCTCAGATCCCCCTTCTTTTGACTGTGTAATCTCAGGAAATTATTTAACTTCCCTGGTTTTATCTATTAGGTAAGGCAATACGATAGCACAGACTTTAGCCGGAGTTGGTAGAGATCAAAAGAGACAAGACGTGCACTATTATTACATGATGCTGCACACAAGGCAAGCACTCACTACATTTTAGCTATTGCCATTAATGACTGGCCCAGTTATTCCAGGCTGAAGCGGAGTGGGGAACATTTTCAGACATAGAAGATAATATGGGGAGAAAGAGAGAAGAAACAATGACCAAGGTGATGGCCAAGAACCACATGATGCAGAAGGAGGCCATGAATGGATCAAACCCAAAGGATCAGCCTCTGTAGGAAGTGGGGTCATGTTTTGAGAATGGCAGACAGGAAGTGGCTGTGGAAGGAAGGGCACTGGAGGCCACACTCCGCCAAATTTATCCTTTCTCCACATAGAGTGTGGAGTCCCCTCGCAGAACCCCATCTTCAGCATCTCCTGTGCTCCAAGGAGCCAGGGTGGGACTTTGGGAGGGAACTAGCCATAGAACTTGGAGCACAGTCCTTCTCCCAAGGATAGGTGCAATGCCATGTGGCTGACCACACCACACCAGTCTGTACCACATTGCAGGCCACAGTGACCTGTATGAGCATGTGGATTCTTGAGTTGTCTTTCGGGGACCTTACCTTGTTGGCCAGAGGAACACCAAAACCCAAACTCACTGCCATCAAGGTCAATTCCAATACACAGCGACTCCAGGTGTTGCGGGAGGAACCGCTGTGTTTTTGAAGATGACTTTGTGGCTATAGTCAGTAGCTCCTGTCCCCATGGGTTGGATCTGTAAGGTAGCCGACCAATCAGTGCACTGGGGCCATCCGGCCCGATGATGGCAGCTAGCTGGGGTGCAACCTGCAGGTTACAATCATGGTCACAGCAGGCAATCATGAAGGGTTTTCTGGATGGTGAGCCATGTGCAAAACACAGGACTATGCCACTTTCCCACCACAATAGTCGAGGGGCCGCCCTGCCTTGACCGCTTGCATGTCCTCCTGCCCTGTTGGAACCTCTCTACAGCCCTTGACTTCCCCAGCAGGCTTTAAAAATGGAGTCTGGTCTTTCACAACAAGCACCCACGTGCGCTCTAAGCTGCCGGTTGGAAACGTGGCCTTGGACTCTGCTTTCTTCCCCAAGGGCAAATGAGCAGTCCTACAGGGAGAAGCTCCGGGCCCTTGTTCCCGTCAAAGCAGAGGCAGGGGGAGGACCGTTTTGTCTGTGGGTTCAGCAACCCGCCTCGTGGTTAGCAGACAGCAGCATAATGACCAGCCAGTGTGAAACTGTGCAAATTGTCTCATAAATAACCCGTAATGCACAGGCAACAGGGAGAGGCCGTAGCTCATGGATAAATGACTCCCTGCCATTTCGGGGCATTAAAGCAGGGCTAATCCGGCCCTCTCCATGGGGATTCATTAACCACCATGGGCTTCCTGCTCACAGCCCTGCTGGGAAGTGGGCAGCTTCAGGAGGCACTTCCTGCAGCCCTGGGGAGGGGGCATCCCACTTCTCAGCTAGCCATTAGGAGAAGGAAGTAAGAATCTTTAACAAACAAGCCCGGGTGAGCCCTGCAGGAGTGAGATATTTTCTCTGGGGGAACTTGCTATCTGGAGAATTCTCCTCATGGGGTAGTGAAAAACATGATCATAATCACAGGAGGATAAAGAACCCGATCCTAGCTGGGTGCTTATTCCGATCCAGGCATGCTGCGCCGTCTTTGCATGAATTACCACATGTAAGTCCCCCAGAGTCCCGCTCAACAGATAGCACTATGATTATTCGTCTTATTTTGATGAAGGAAGCACCTGAGGCTCCCAGACGCTTAGCTCAGCTCCTGGCTCTGGGTCAGAGAGTCGGTAGGTGAAGCAGGAGTCACAGAAGTAGCAGCCAAGACCTCCTGCTTGGTATTGCCCTGGGCAGCTCTGCCACACAAGACCTCTTGCACATCGTGCAGAGCAAAGAGGTCACTCAAAGGATTAAGGTGCGCCTACCTCAAGCCGTGGTCTTTCAGTCTCCCGCAGGCCTTTGAAGGTTGGACAATGAGTAAGGAAGTCTGTAGAAGAGGAGGTGCATTTGGATGACGGTGCTGGTGAAGAGCAAGGAGGGTAAAGTAGACTGTCAGATGAACAAATGAATCTCCTGGCAGAAGTACAGACAGAGTGCCCCTTAGAAGCAACGGTGGCGAGACGTCACCTCATGGACTTCCGACAAGTTATCAGGAGAAGGACATCATGCTTGGTAAAGGAGAGGGTCAGTGAACAAGAGGAAGGCTCTCAAGGAGCTGGGTGGACACAATGGCTACACCAGGGGACTCCGACATACTGGCCATTGTGAGGGTGGTGCAGGACCATCGTTTCCTTCTGCTGTCCCAGGGGTCACTACCAGTCTGAGCTGACTCAGAGGCCCCGAAGAACAAAAATCCCACGAATGGGCTCTTGTTACATTGTGGAAACAACTGGTAGCCCCACCTCAGTGATTAAAATAAGTTATAATCTTTTGTTCCTATGTTAGGCCACTCTTAGATTCCCATAGTCTCCTCCACCTGTCTTGAATCCAGGGCCAGGTGGAAGCAGTAGGCTGTCACTGGGACAGGCTGGTCTCATAGCAGAAGTAAACATAAAGCAAGGAAATGGGTAGAGCCAGCAGGACTGTTAACATTTCTGGCCTCAATTGGCATATGTTACCGCTGCTCACGTTCCATTGGCCGAAGGAGATCCTTTGGCCAAGTCAAGGAGACAAGAATGTTAATTCCTTCTGTAGCAGGGACTGCTCTTAATGCTAATGGGCCAGGAGATTTACTTCCTTACAAGGAAGTTAAGGAACCCTGGTGGTTCTGCATTGAGCTGCTAGCTGCAAGGTCAGCAGTTTGAAATCACCATCTGCTCCCTTGGAAGAAGGTGCGGTTTCTACTCCCATAGGCTGGAAGATAAACAAGTGGCCATCTAACTGAGAAACCATAAAGCCCACATGGAAGAAGCACATCAGCCTGTGAGATCACAAGGCATCAAAGGGATCAGGTATCAGGCATCAAAAACCAAAAAAAATAAAATAAAATAAAAATCATAGCATTGTGAATGAGGGGTAGTGCCGAGTGGGGACCCAGGGCCCATCTATTTGGTCATCCCCTTGCAGAAGGGCCGTGGGGAGGAGATGAGCCAGTCAGGACACAGTGTAGCAATGATGAAACATACAATTTCCCTCTAGTTCTTTTTTTTTTAATTTAATTTTTATTCCCCCCCCCTCTAGTTCTTGAATACTTCCTCCTCCCCACTATCACTATCATGATCCCAATTCTACCTTACAAATCCGGCTGGACTGGAGGATGTACACTGGTACAGATAGGAACTGGAAACACAGGGGATCCAGGACAGATGATCCCTTCAGGACC
>NW_022109491.1:15017107-15019260 GCF_000313985.2 Echinops telfairi | reverse complement strand
AAAAAAAAGAAAAATAGTTACAGTCTTGGAAACCCACAGGGGCAGTTCTACCCTGCCCTATAGGGTCACTGGAATGAACTTGATGGCAGGGAGCGGATAAGGAAGACGGTGAACGGAGAGGAACAATGCAAGCTATAGGTGATTGAACATGGAGCTTCGTGATGATGCGTTTTGTGCTTTTCATCTCTTCCCGTCAATGA
Source organism: Echinops telfairi (assembly GCF_000313985.2). Taxonomy (NCBI): domain Eukaryota; kingdom Metazoa; phylum Chordata; class Mammalia; order Afrosoricida; family Tenrecidae; genus Echinops; species Echinops telfairi. The sequence continues at coordinate 15,019,060 of NW_022109491.1, read as the reverse complement.
ATTTGGACATAGGTTGCGGTTGTAGCTCTGCTCTGAGGGGCAGTGTGAGTGAGAACATGCTGGGCCAGTGTCCCTGTCTAAATTGGATTCCCCCAGCAGCACAACCCAAATTAAGGATTTGAGTGCAAGTCATTTATTTGGAAGGTGGTCCCCAGAAGGTTTGGGGAGGCATGAGAAGGCAAGGTGGGAAATGAATAAGTGGTGCCTAATTAGGCAGGTTATATTCAGGGCAGCCAGGTCACATGCGGGAGATCCCCACCCAGGGGCCAGAAGGGGAAGTCTTCACCTACCAGAGAGCAGGCCGTCATTGGTTGGGCGTCATTGGTTGGGCGCTAATTTAGAGGAATTGACTTCTCCTGTGTGAGCTTCCCTGCTGGGCCACACACACTCCTGCAGCCAGAGACAAGCCTTCAGGCCAAGCTGTGTTTGCAGTGTGATTGCCGCAAACATCCCTCAGCATGCAGAGGTGAGTCCCAGGACCATCTATTTTGTTTCCAATGCCCATAGGTCTGGCTGGCCCAGGGTCAGCGCGGGGCTCATCTGTCAGGGGTGGAGATTGAGGCCATTGCAGTTCCCTCTACATTTCTGCTGGCCCCTCCTCTCCCCTTCCCATCCTGCTTTGCTCCATCGAACTCCTGCCCTTTGTAAACTGGGCTCTTCTCCCTGGAGAGGCAGTGGCAGCTGGTGGCTTGCTGAGGGACCGTTCCCTGTTCCATGTTCCACACCGCCCAGGGATACGAAGGCAGCATCAGGGACAGCCTTGAGCATCCCTGCCCTCTGGAGACCAGGTATTCTCCACTCCATGTAAAGAGCGCTTGCTTTGCCCAGCTCTATGCCATTTCCTTTCCTGCTCCATTCACGAGGCTTCTCCATATGGCTGAGACCCAGGCTCTCAGTCCTACCCTCCCTGAGCCATCACCACCCCAGGTGTCTTCTTTGTCCCCGAGGTGGACATGTTCCAAAGCTGGACACCATCCTCAGCCGATGGCAGCAAAGTGGTCAAATTGCCTGCCCTGGCATCCCCTTCCAACCCCAAACATCATAAATACAGCCAGTGTGACCACAAACAAACAAAAAATTATGTACAAATTGTCTATAATTTCTCTTTACTGATCCTCAAAGCAATCAATAAAATACCAGTTACCAAAAACAAAAAACAGAAAACACAGTGTCTTGAGGGAAAATAAAAACTTTTGCCAATTTGGAAACCCATCGAGGCAGTTCCATTTTGTTCTCCAGGGTCACTGTGCCTTGTTGACATTGTCTCCCTGGCAACGCCCAGGGGTGGGTGCGGCAAGCAGAGTCAGAGCTACTAGTGCATTTTGTCTGACCACAGAGCTGGTGAGCATGCGTGTCTGATGTACCTCTGCCTGGCGGGCTCTCTCTCTGCTGGGGTCATTCTTTAGCCCTAATGGAAGTGTCACTGCATTAGAGAGGCAGCCCTTCCCGAACCTCCCTCTTAGATCAAACAAAACATCCCAACACAGGCAATGCCAGTGGCCGTGGAGCCCATTTCAAACCATGGTGACGCCCACGTTTCCCGGTAGAACTGTGCTGTGGGTCTTCCATGACTGGGACCTTTTGGAAGTAGAGTGCCCGATCTTTCTTCCAGGGCACCTCTGGTGAGTTCGAGCTACCAACCTTTTGGTTAGTAACTGAACGTTTGATCGTTTACACCACCACCGATTTCTTCTCTTGGTGATGGGCTCGTAGTCTGCGGGGTAAGCTTTTGTGGCTGGCCTTCCCTACAGTCAATGTTCTGCACGTGTGTATGTGATTGGCTGATGTCAGCCTGACCCGACAGACGGCAAGCTCCCTGAGATCAAGAAATGTGCTGTTTTTCAGGTTTCCCATGGTAAAAAAAAAAGTATGGTGGTGAAAATGTGCACACCCCAAACATCAACCAACACACCTTGTTCATGTAGAGTTCACTGTCATTGGGACGACCTGCCA
>NW_022109491.1:15014874-15016175 GCF_000313985.2 Echinops telfairi | reverse complement strand
TCCCCAATGGCTGCTCCAGTTAAATGCCCACCAGCAGAGAGTCCGGTTTCTCCACAAGCTGGACGATGCCTGTTTCTCACTTCTCTTTTACCATTGCCATTCTAAGTGGTGGGGTGAGGTGGTATCGCATTGTGATGTTACTTTGCATCTCCCTAATGGCTAATGAAGGAGCTCCGGTGGCTCTGGGGGTTAGGTGTTGGGTCACTAGCCTCAAGTTCAGGAATTCAAACCCTCCAGCTCCTCTTGGGAGAAAGACAAGGTGCTACCTCTCAGAAACCCCACATAGGGTCGCTATAGGTTGGAATGGATTCGATGGCCGTAGATTTGGTTTGATATCTTGGAATGGCTGGTGATGGTGAACATCTTTGTTGAATGTGCTTGTTGGCCATTTGGATAGCCTCACTGGTCAGACTTAGCTATTTTTTGATTGGGTGTGCTTTCTTTGGGTTACATTGTAAAAGTTTGATATACTTTTTGAATCTTACATCCTTATCCAATATAGGGTTTCTGAAAAGTTTCTCCCCATCTGTAGGCTGACATTTAAACTTTGTGGATAAAGTCCTTTGAAGTCAAAAGTATTTAATTTGTATGAAGCTGATTTATCTATTTTGTTAATGTCTTGAGTTTTTGTTATCACATCTGATAATCTACCAGTGAACATTAGGTCCCCCAACCTTACTCTTACAGGTTATCCTAAGATTTTCATAGTAATAATGTTCACCTGTAGGTCTTTGATATATTTTGAATGGATCTTTGGGTCTGGTGTGAGGCGTGAGTACTGATTCACTTTTTCTGCATGTGGAGAGCCACATCGCCAGCACCATGTAGTGGAGAGTCTTCTCTCTTCATGGACTGGACTTAGCCCCCTTGTGGGAAATTAGTGGACAACAGATGTATGGATTCTCCACTGTACCTTGACAACATAAGTCAGTGATTCTCAACCTTCTTTATGCCACAACCCTGTTGCGGTGACCCCCCCAACCATAAAATTATTTTTGTTGCTACTTCATAACTGTAGTTTTGCTACTGTTATGAATTGGGAGACCCCTGTGAAAGGGTCGTTCGACCCCCAAAGGGGTCGTAATCCTCCAGTCGAGAACCGCTGACGTGGGTGCTCAAACATTGTGTTGAGTGAATAGCTTCATGAGAAAATTCTTTTTATATAAACGTGACCAAACCCTATTCTCTCACTGGTTTCCACTCAGTTGTTTCACAGGTAAAATGGGTCCCTGATTGCAAGGGCTGATGGGACGGACCTCTTCACCCCATGCATCATAAAGGACTCTGGTTTTTCTTCAGAG
>NW_022109491.1:14986965-15013093 GCF_000313985.2 Echinops telfairi | reverse complement strand
CACTCACTCACTCACTCACTCACTGCACGCCCATGTGCCCACTTCAAGGCTCTCCCTCGACTCTTCGCTCCTTCTTCAGCCTCATCAGTGCTTTATTACAAAATCATTTTCCAGCTCTTGGTCCAAAGGTCATCACAATTATAATCACCCTTGCAATTATGTGCAACCTCTTAGTGCCCCGCTGGGGAGAGTGGGGGCCCACGAGGCCCGCTGCTGGAAGGCCCACCTACCCTCGCTTTCCACGCTAGGGTCAGCCTGGCCAGGCCCCGAGGGACGGAGATGCTTGTGGGCCTTGCCCTCCACACCTGCTCAAGCCGTGGCATCATGGCACGTGGCTCCCGGGAAGCTCTCCAGACCGTCTGAGGAATGGGCCTGCCGCCATGCCCAAGAGAATGAAAGCTTCTCTCCCATTCCTCTGTGAAGCTCTTCTTATGTTTCTCTGACTGTCCTACATGTGAGTTCAGACTTTGGGCTGAGAGGAGGCAGGCTTTGGCAGAAAGGGCCTTGCTGTGTGGCTGGTGGGGGTGGGATCAGGCTCTGGGTTCACACCACCGAAGGTCAGTGTTTCCCAGAGCTCTGCCAGAGTGTGGCAATCCACACCTTTCTTCCTCCTCTGTGAATCTCTTTGGGCAGGTGGAGACCCACGTGAGCCAGTCTCTGTGGGAGCCAGCAGCTACTTTGCTAATCTTTCAGATGAGGAAATATATTTTCAGTGGCCAGATCTGTACTGCTCACAGTGGAGAGGACCTGAGAAGCAAAAGTTGCAATTTCCTTGCTTGTATAATTAAAAAACAAAACAAAAAGCCAAACCCATTGCTACTGAGTTGATTCAATACAGAACAGTGGTTCTCAACCTATGGGTCACGACCTCTTTGGAGGTCAAACGACCCTTTCGCAGGGTTGCCCAACTCATAACAGTAGCAACATTACAGTTATGAAGTAACAACGAAAAGAGTTTTATGGTTGCGGGGTAACCACAACATGAGGAACTGTATAAAAGGGTCGCTGCATTAGGAAGGCTGAGAACCAGTGACATAGAAGTTCTGAGGCCGTAAATCTGTGTGGGAGCACACAGCCTCATCTGGCCCCTATATAGCAACTAGGGGGTTTGAACAGCTGCCCTTGTATTTGACAATGTAATGACTACCCGATCATGCCACCAGGTTGATGCTTGTCCAGTTAATGTATGATTATTGTTTATTGTTCTATATTAGGACATTGTGCTCATCTCTTAATGAGTGTTGGCTCGTTCATCAGAGTGATGATCCAGTGAGCAGACTCCAATGTGAGCCCTTTAACAGAGGAGGCAACGGAGTCTCATCGAGGTGATGAGATCCCACAGCAAGGGAGCAGGCAGGGCTGGTGCTTGAACCCCGCTTTGTCTGATGCCTGAGTCCTGGATGATCCGAGAATCAGATCATGGACTCACATGAAAAAATGGTAGGTGGTCTAAGAGGACTATATCCTTGCAGCCTGTCCAAGTCTGAGAGGTCAGTTTTGTCCCCACATAAAACTCTCTTGGGCTATCCTGCCTACATGGTTTTGCTTTCCATTTCCTGAGGCCGCCTAGAGAGAACTTCCACTGGCTCGAATTGTCTGCCTTGTGGCAGATGAGTCTTGTGGTAGGCAGCGGTGAAGATGGCTCCCAGGGATCGACCTCCTGCTCTCAAAACCAAACCAAGTGCACTGCCCTTGAGTCAATGTGCACTCCTAGCGACCCTCTTTCTCCTGAGGATCCCAGCCGAACATGCAACCTCTGTGCCACCAGGGCTCCGGTGCCTGTGGTTTTATGCCCTTGTAATTTCTTCCCCTTGAGAATGGACTTAGCCTAGTGATGGTCTTATAGCAAATAGAATATGGAAAAAGTAATGGGATGTCCCCTTTGACGCCAGGATTGTAAAGAGAGCGTGCCTCAAGAGGAATCGAAGAGCCTTTACTGGCTGCTGGGACAGAGAGGAGGCTTTCTACACTCATCAGGGGTTACAGACCCAGCAGGGAAGTCCTACCCTGGCTGGTAGGGTCACTTGACCCGAAGTATAATGGAACTAGTCTTCTGCCATCTTCACCATCATTGGTACATGTGAGTCTATTGTAAAGGCTGTTGGGTCCATCTGTCTCCTGGAGGGGTTGCCTCATTTTCATTGGCCTTCTACTTTCTCAAACATGATGTCTTCCCCCAGAGATTAGTCTTTCCTGATGGTGTGTCCAAAGGAAACGGGTGGACGTCTCACCAGCCTCACTTCTACGGAACATTCTCGTGAGGTTGACAGCATTCTGCGATTGGCGGTTTTCCTACACTCGGCTAGGCCTCTGGATTCTAGGGAAGGAAGGTAGCCAGGATGGAAATTCCATGACGTATTAGGCTCTTCACTTCAGTTATCTTGTTCCTTTTTCTCAAACAAACCTGTTAAGTAGGTGTTATTGCCCAATGTGGCAGTCTGCGTGGTCACGATTGCAGCCTTAGAAACCGTGGAGAGCTTCTGCTCTGTCCTCTAGGGTCGTTATGGGTTGTAATGGACTCAGTGGAAACGGGCTTCCTTTAATAGGTTGCGCGTGAGAAAGATGAAAGGAAAAGAAACATATTAATTTATATCTACTCAAAAATTAATAAAGAAAACCTTTATCTTGGTATTCACTCTCATGCTGGGAGAAGCCAGCTGCCACATCTGTGCCCTGGGGAGGGCTACTAAAGAACCGAGAGAGGCCTCTGGTGAATAGCCAGTGAGGAAGTGAATTTGGCTAATAGTTATGTGAGTGAACTTGGACTTGGGTCCTCCCCAGTCGAGCTTTCAGATGAGGTCATAAACTGAGCTGATGGATTACTTGCAGCCTTGTAAGAGGACCTGAAGCAAAGAATTCAATAGGACTATGGTGGAGGAGCGGACAGTGCGTGGCTTCACTTAAATCCTGGGGATGCTGGGAGTAAGGGGTAGGTCTCTCAGGGACCTAAATATTGTCTTATGGCTTCATGGTGAGCATGAGGCAATTTCTTCTCTGCATAGAGAGTGCTACAGTACACTGATGACTTGATGCCTGCAGGTCACCCTCTACCCTCTATGACTCTGACCGTGGGGCCTCTATGCCAAGGGCAGAAATATGTGTCAGTGACAACGCTGTCTATGCTTCTCTGTGGGGCTTGACAGCTTTGAAGGTCTGTATATCTACTGTCACTCTGGGGCTAGAGATAGAGCTGAGATAGGAGGAGCTGAATGACTGGGTGTAACTCCCAGACACTGCCCAATGTAGAGGAGATTTGAGGGTCTAAATGTCCTTCACTAGAGCGTGCAGGCAAAACAAATAGCTCATAAAGCTGAGGTTGCTACTCATTTTTTTTCATTCCTAGATGGACGTGGTCTTGAATTTTGGCAAATATTAATAATCATTGTAAAACCAGCTCCTTGATAAAGAGAGCCATGTAGCCAACACTCAGCATGCCACCGGACAATGTAGGAAGGTTTTACACTCACTAAGCCATTTAATTTTCACGAAGAGACTGTGCAGGCAGGGATTCACCTCTTTTGTAGATGCTCAGAGGGGCTTAAGTCGGTTGTCCAAGGTCAGTGCTCCAGGAAGGTGAAGAAGCTAAGCATTGAACCTAGTGTCTGACTTGAAAGTCCTGCAAGCTGGGTTTTGGTTTATTGTCCAGCTCACAGTTTCTAATGATGCAATACACCTACTATGTGCTGGTCTCTTCAGCCCTTAAGTCTCCAAGATTGGAAATAATTGGCCCAGTGTGCAGATGAAGAGACTCAGGGACTGAGGCTAAGTCCCTTGGTGTAAGTCACATGCTAGTGAACAGCACAGCGGGGATTCCACCTCAGGCTGTCTGGTTCAAGAACCCGTCTCCTTCTTCCACACTGGCGGTTTCCAGGTCACATTAGGGAAAGACACAGCAGGGAGTCAGTGTGGAGGTGTTTCAGGAGCTCCAGATTGTGCGATTGATTTCAGTGGATCCCCTAAAGAAATCGGAGGTGCCCGACGGTCTCTGTCCGAGGCAGGTAGTCTGGGCACACTGCCTGTGCCATGGGTAGAAGGCTTCCCATGGCAGCCCTGGGCACACACACCCAGCCCACACTTGGGAAGGCTGAGCCAGCTCCCTCTTGCTGTGTTATTGATGTGGAGTGAGTTGAAGGTTATTGCAATGAATAATAAATGAGCTATCATAGTGGAGCCGATTATTCCGAAGTGTTACTGATGCTTGTGTTGATAAAAATGAATAAATGGCTAAGTGTTTGTGGGGAATGGAGGAGAAAAGGCATAAAGAGGAAATTCATATGTGCCTCTGATGGTTAGAAACAATGAGTCTTGAAAAAGAAGCAATCAAGGAATGGGATAAAACAGCTCTGTGATTTGTTATGTAGGGAAAATAATGACAGCATCTTTCATCTCTGGCCACGTTGGCTGCATGGTGGTAATAGACATTGGCTTTGAGCAGAGGAGATAAGAGATCAGAAGAAAAATAAAGTTCAGAACAGTGAATACAAGAGCCAAATTGCTGCTTGGCTTTTCTTGTTGAGAGGAAGGACGTAGATGCAGCCATTTCAGGCCTCTGGGTAGCAAGAGGAGAGAGTTATAGAGGCCTCAATGGGGAGATGCCCCCACCCTGGTAGTCAAGGTCAGACGCAGGAGGATTAGGACAAAACCTGTCATCCATGGGGTAGCTCCTTATCCAGGTGATCTTGACCCAGGTGTTTGCAAGTCCCTCCTCCCCCATGAAGATACACCCCCAAGAACAATTCCTTTGAAGTTGGCCATAACGTCTCCTCTTTCTTTCCTACTTATAAAAACCATATCAGAATGCCAACAATTGAGAATGATGTTGTGTTGCCAGTTCTCAAACTGTGTGCCAAGGGGCTACAGCACACAGCAGCAAACTCAGAGGGGTGCCGGAGAGTATTCTAAGGGTTTTGAGGGGAACATAGCAATGTGTGACATTGTCTGGACCCCAGGCTAACTACTAGCTTAGGGTAGTTCACAGTTTCAATGTGAGATTGCGCTGCATTCATTTGATGATGTCATGTCTTTGCAAAGCTGAGTGTTCAATCACTGTGATAAAAATCAGGTGCAGAATACAAGGCAGTGGAGACTAGGCAAGGAGGGTGGTGGCGTCTGATTCGATTCCAAGGTTGCAGAAGTTGTGCGTTGCCCAAATGGTACACATGCCCTCTTAGTAGGTAATTAGAGTTATTTAAGAGTGAAATAGAAACATATTTTCTCCGAATAGAAATACATTAGTTTTAAATCAGTGACTAAGTTGTAATGGAGGAGTCTCTGTGGCACAATGGTTAAGTGCTCAGCTGCTAATGGAAAGGTTGTCAATTTGAGCCCATCCAGGGGCTCTGTAGGAGAAAGATGTGTCCATCTGCTCTTGTAAATATTACAGCCTGGACTACCAACTTCATATGGAGAGGGAAGAAGCCCAGAATTAGCAGAGAACTTCTCAAAAAAAATGACTAAGTTGGAGGACTTGCTTTACCTGACTTTAGCACCTAATATACAGCCACAGTGGTCAAACACCATGGTACTGGTATAATGACAGACATTTAGACCAATGGAAAAAGAACTGAAAACCCAGAAATGAAATCATCAGCAAACAGACAACTGATCTTTGATAAGGGCCCCAAAAATATCAAATGGGAAGTAGATGCCCACTTCAATAAGTGGTGCTGGAATAAAAGGATGTCTACCTACAGAAAAATGAAGCAAGACCCTTACCTCACTTCATGCACAAGGACAAAATCAAGGTGGGTCACAGACCTCGAGGAAAAACCCCAAACTACTAAGGCCATGAATGAGGGAATTGGGACAAACCTAAGAACTTTGGCAAAAGGAATACATTGGCTCTCAGAAATAGGGAAGGACACAAACAGAGGAAGCACAAATTGGCAAGTGGGATATACTGAAGATAAAACACCTGTGTACTTCTAAAGAATTTGCCAAGAGAGTAATTAGAGAGCCCACAGACTGGGAAAACATCTTTAGCAATGACACATCAGACAAAGGCCTTATTACTAAAATCTACAATACTCTGCTAGCCTACAATAAGATAAAAACCAAATTGCCCACTGAGGATGTGGGCAAAGGACATGAACAGACGTTTCACAAGGGCAGAAATCTGTGTGGCCGATAAACACATGAGAAAATGTTCTTGATCATTAACCATACGGGAAATGCAAATTAAAACAACTATGAGATACTACCTAACACCCTCAAAGATACCCCAATTCAAAAAATTCAGAAAGCAATAAGTGTTGGAGGGGGGGTGTAGTGAGTTAGGAACTTTCATCCACTGCTGGTGGACCTGTTGGTATGTGCAGCCATTATGGAAATTGATTTGGCGAGACCTAAAACAAATGGAAATTGAGCTACCACATGACCCAGCAGCCCCGCTACTGGGCATATACCCAGAAGAGGTAAGAAACAGATCACGGCCAGACATCTGTGCTCTAATGTTCATTACAGCACAGTTAACAATTGCAAAGAGTTGGAAAAACCTAAATTTCCATCAATGGACTAATGGATATAAAACTCTAGTACTTACATACAATGGAGTAGTATGTGTCCCTAAAAAGCAGTGATGAATGCATGAAGCACATCATTGCATGGAAAGAGTTGGAAGAAATTATGCTAAGTGAAGTAAGCCAAGCACAATATGACTCCACTGAAGGAAGCTTAAAAAGCACGAGGGGCATAGGGGATAGTGGGGAACAGGACACTACAGGAAAGGGAGAGAGGGACCAGACCTCAACCTGGTGTGCCAAGCCTTGAAGGCAACATACTGGCATGGAGCAGTGAACTAACATAGAGGTATGTGGGGCCATCCCCAAGACCAGCTACGTCAACCCTCTCCCCAGAAGATTGCACTACAGAGGACAGTACTGAAGATGTGGGCAGGGGAGAGTGGCCGGTCTTCCCAGACCACACAGGAGCAAACTAAGAGGGAAAGAGAGAGAGGAGAAAGAGGAAAGAGGGGAGAGGGGAGAGAAGAGAGAAGAGAGAGGAGGGAGAGAAAGGGAGAGAGAGAGAAAACCGTATCCTGGTCCACCAAGCCCTGAGGAGGACACTCTTGCTTGGGGCAGCCAAGGCACAGAGAGGACCATATGGCTGGTCCCACCATGAGACACAATGTCCCCTCACTGACCCACAGTACTGCAGGGGACAGTACTGGAGACAGTGCGGGAATTGTGCCCAGTCTGACATTCCACCCCCAACCCCACTCCACCAGGGCGAGACACGAAGGCAGCACAGCAGAGCAGCAAGGGGAGCAAAGCAATGATGTCCCTGAGGAATCCCGAAAATAGACTTCAGACTCAGAGGGCAGAGCTTGGCACCTTATCAGACGCGATCGGAAAACATACATAAGGGTCAGCAGACAGACCTGGAACTATTTATAGGCCCATTTTTTCTTCTTTCTTCTTCCTTTTTTCCATTTCTATCTATATAAGATAGGCAAGATAAACAATCCTGAGGAGAAAACAATGGGACTGATGATGGGTGGGGGGCAAGGGAGAGGAGAAGATGGGAGAAAGGGAGTGGGGAGCCAACAAACTCAGGGACAAGGGAACAACAAGAGATCGAAAATCGATGGCAAGGAGGGTGTAGAATGCCTGGTGGGGTTTGATCAAGTGCAATGTAGCTGAGAGAAATTATTGAGAGCTGAATGAAGATTGAACATGAAAGTGGGGTAGGAGGAAAGTAGAAGGAAATAGAGGAAATAACTGGGAGGCAAAATATATTTATAGAGGTATAATTAGAGGTATGTATATCTGTAAATATATTAATATATAATGATAGGGATATGTCTATGCACATATATTTATATATTAAGTATCAATGTAGCAGATGGACACTTAGCCTCTACTCAAGTCCTCCCTCAATGCAAGAACACACTTTGTTCTAATAACTTGGCATTCTGTGATGCTCACCTTCCTAACACGATTGCTGAAGACAAAAATGGGTGCATAAGCAAATGTGGTGAAGAAAGCTGATGGTGCCTGGCTATTAGAAGATATAGTGTCTGGGGTCTTATAGGCTCGAAGGTAAACAAACAACCATCTAGCAAGGAAGCAACAAAAGCCCACATGGAAGTAAGAGTCGGACCTTGACAGCATTGTTAGGACATTAATACTTACCAAATTGTTTGAAAAGAACAACTTAAATGTAATTCCTCAGTATTTCTTTTGAGCTAGTGGCTCCTTGAAGAGATTTCAGAAACACAGAGGAGGCTGTCAGCAGAGCGAGTGTAGGAGCCTCTGTGCAAAGCACAGAGTCAGGGTCCCGTGGGAAACCACTGGCACACTCTTTCTAAAGGTGTTGGCAGGATGTGGGAGAATCCCAGGGACAGGACAATCTCCTGCAGTTAGTATTGGGAGCTCTGGTGGTACAGGAGGGTAAGGGGTTGGACTGCCAACGTTAAGGTTGATGGCTCAAACCCACCAGTTGCTCTGTGGGAGAAAGATGAGGCTCTCTGCTCCCATGAATATTTGCAGCTTCAGAAACCCTCTACGAGTCTGACTCAGCAATATGGCAGTGGACTTTGTCCGAAGGGGTACAGATTGGAGGAAGTAGGGAATGGAGAGCCTCATTATTCTCCCTCTCTCCCCATTGGCCAAACCCAAATAGAAGCCAGAGGGCAAGGGAGCCTCTGGATGTACAAGTCAGCTTACCTGGAGCAAAAGAGGTGGAGACAGGTAGAGACTATACATAGTCAAATAGGTGATATCTAATATATACTCATGTAGGGCTAAATTTGAAACTGCTCTTGTTTATAAAAATAAAAGCAATTTCTTCCCTAAATGTTGTAATCAGTAAGGGCATAGTAAGTATTGATCATGCATTTTACTATGTGCCCAGACAAGTTGAGTACTTTACTTGCTTTACTTCATTTAACCTGAAAACAACCTTACAAAGTAAGTTCTATTGTTCACATTGAAATGGAGTCTGTAACAGATACATGATAGAGTGGTTGTGAGAAAGAGAGAGAATGCATTAAGGTAGCATATCAGGGAAAAGAGTGGAGATCAATCATTAGAAAATATTTTTGCTATAGTCAATTTTATTGAAAAACAAAATGAAAACACAAAACAAAACCCAAAGCAATAAACCAACTTGCCAGTAGGGAAGAGCAAGTGTTAGCCAACCAAGAAAAATGTTCCTTCCCAGCAGAGCCGAGACAGTGGCTATAGAAATGCAGGACAGAGCAACAGGCAGGCTGGCTTCCTGGCCCATGGAGGCAGAGACCAGGGGACTATGCAACTAAGAGACAGAACAAGAGGGTGACTTGTTTACTGGCTAAGGAGACTAGAGACCATATCCTTACTGTTTGATGATCCTAACTTGTCGTAATCTATTAATTACCTAATAAGCCCCCTTATTTGTGGGTGGTGGTGGGGGGCGGAGATGCTCCTTCCCTTGACAGTTGGGTCTTCCACTGGAAATTAGCATAACGGCACCAAGCACTTGCGAGAGCTACATGTGATGTATGTGACTTAGGCCTACAAAATCTGATGTCTTCTGAGTTTGCCATCCTGAAGTGCTAAGGATCAAACCAGCAACCTGGAGGCCTTGCCAGGTTTCCAGGTCTCGCAAAGCTCAAGCTGCAGTGCTGGTCCCGCATAGCTACCACACCCTGATCTCTCTGAGCGATTCATATGGTTTTTGGACACTAAAACCACATTCATCTTTTCCCAACTCATCAATAATATCAAGTTCTTTGGAGAGAGCTGTCTCAATTTTAAGTCTCCCATGCCAAAACTTTTCTTAAACAGAGTGAAAAATGAATGAATGGTAGTATTACTAGTATATGAAAATGTGATTTTTTGAAGAAATATCTTATGCATTGTTATTTTTGAGATGCAGAAACCTGCATTCATGTAATATAGCCATGCTTTCTGCCAGTCAAGTTGTTCCTGACTCATGTGACAAAATTAATAGTATTTTATTTTCAGGTGATTATATGCAAAACATCCTACCTTCCTGATATCTGGGTGAGTTTAAAATTCATTTTGCTAGGCCATTTGCATATAACATAAATTTTAAGTTCTAGAAACATTATGAATATTACCACCACCATGTCTTTATAAGCAACTCATGACATGTCCTTTACACGTTCTTAATTACATTATCTTAATGTGGTCGTTGGGTTTTGTGTCAACTTCACTGGACTGGGATTTTCAGTGGCAGTTAGGGTCTAGTAATCCCACATGATGGGACCTAACATAATGTAGTCAACTCTGTGGTAGGATCTCCTGTGAACAGCCAAGCAGTTGAAAGATGATTAGGGTGGAGTGTAACTCCCTTACTCAGGTCACAGTTCTGTTGTCATTGAAAGGTTTCCTTGGGGCTGTGGCCTCATTCCTATATAAAAGTAGACACCGTTGCACCCTTGGCTTGCTTTTTGCTGGGTTTGGATTCTGCATATGTCTTGCCGACCTTTGGTTCTTTGGACTTGATCCAATGACCTGCCCTATTGCCTGCCAATCTCAGGAGTCATCACTGGCCTGCCATCTGACTTGCCGTCTGGCCTACTGACTTTTGTTGATTCACCTCTCCAGTTACAAGCCTGACCTGCTTGTCTTCATCCACCTCGGGGGCCTGTGGTGTTCCTGTCGATCTGAATTCATCAGCCTGTGAAGCTAGGGCAGCTAGGAGAGGCTGCCATCTTAACATCTGGCCCATGGCCTTGAAACCACCTACTTCTATGATTGACTCTGCTCTGTGAGGCAGAGCAGCAGCCAGTATCCTGGCCGACAGATGCCACAGATGCAGAGGCCAAAGGACCTCATGGGCTGAGAGGTTGGGCACCAGAAAGAGACTTGACTGCTGGCCGTGAAGAGGTGCTGCTGTGGATCAGTGGCAATATCCTCATTGTTTACCGATCCTGATTTGTGGTAGCCTGTGAACTTCCCTAAGAAACTCCCATGATTGTGTTTTGTCTCTGAGTTCTCTGTGGCCATTGCAATGAAACCAGCAGAAAACTAGTGTTGAGGGAACACTAGTTGATGTCAGAAAGGGAGTTAACAGAATAAAAAGAACATATCGGACCTCTGTCTTGTGGCAACAGGGAAGCCGGAGGAAGCCAGATATGCTGTCCATGCTGTTCCATGCCCTGCTCTTCCACTGGACTGGAGTAGCCATGCTGCGTCATCTTGGAGGATCAGGGAAGGTGATGTCTCTGGGGCTGGCCTGGGGATCCAGAATCAAGATCGGCGAAGGGTGGCCTTAAGGGGGCAGGTGTTGGGTGATTATAAGGAAGAACTTATTATAAAGAAGAACATGCTAACTCAAGAGCTTTCAAAAAAAGGCTAAGGGTTGCTTACACCCCCCTCATTCTTAAAATGTGACAAGTTAATCTCTAGTTCATTGGTGCCTGTCTCTTCAACAAGGGGGCCTCTAATCAACTTTCCTTTTTGTGGACACCATACTCTGAGATACTGTTTTCCCAAGAAATTCATTGTGAATTTAAATAACAGCCTAAACCCACACCCATTAAGTCAATTCTGACTCACGGTGAACCTGTAGAGCAGGGTAGAACTGTGAGCTTCTGACACTGTAACTGTTTCTAGAAGTAGAAGCCTCATTTTCTCTCTCAGGGTAGCTGGTGGTTTCGAATTGCTGACCTTTTGATTAGCAGCCCAGCACGTAACCACTGTGCCACTAGGCTTCCTAAAATAGCAGTCTAGTTAGCCTTTCTTTTTGACAAATAGAAGATTTCCCCCCAATCTTTTGAAATAAGGACAATAGTATAGGGATCTCTGGGCCCATAGTTGCTGAGTTAGATGATAGTTAAGGCTTTCCCTCTTAATTCAAAGAATGTGGTCCTCCACGATACTCAGGGGTAATGTAGGAGAAGTTGCTGAACCTACTGGAGTTGGCCCATGGCTTTTTGGGTGCTTTGAGATCTCAACTGAGAGCTGGATAAGGTGGCTTCTGAGGCTCTCACAGGTCCCCGGATCATCCCTTCAATCAGCCCATTGCCTTCAAGTCAATTCTGACCCACAGAGACTTTACAGGACGGAGTGGAACTGATTTCCAAGGCGGTCCTTTCAGAAACAGGCCGATTCATCTTTCTCTCGTGGAGAGACTGGTGGGTTTGAACACTAAGTCTTTAGTGGCAGCTAAACACTTAGCCACCATGTACCCAGGGCTCTTTGTTGATCTCTTGGGACTCCACAATCGAGACACTGGGGCTGGGTCTGATTCAAGTTTTGAGGTCCAAGGCTCAGAAATGGTCTCCATGAGACTCATTCATTTAATAAAAAGATGGATGAGCTATATGAGCTTTGATCAGGGGTCCTCAAACTACGGCCCGGGGGCCACATGCAGCCCACTGAGGACATTTATCCGGCCCGCTGGGTGTTTTTGCCCCGTTTGTTTTTTTACTTCAAAATGAGATATGTGCAGTGTGCATAGGAATTTGTTCATAGTTTTTTTTTTAAAAACTATAGTCCGGCCCTCCAACGAGTCTGAGGGACAGTGAACTGGCCCCCTGTTTAAAAAGTTTGAGGACCCCTGGCTTAGATGCTTCCTATTACAGTTGAGGTTGATTCTTGTTAACCTGAGTGGGTTCAGATGTACCGTATGGTAATCAGTGCTTCACCTATGACTCACACACCCAGCAGGGATGACTGTGGAACATCTGGGTCTCTGCTAGCTACTGCAACCATTGCCACGTTAGTTGGCAACACCTTTACACCCACATTTTTCCCTACTTAAATGTACTCTTAATTTATGCCAGCACCGTGTCAGATGGTACACAATGCCTGAACTTCCTATGGCGTGCGGAGGGATGACTTTTTGTCTTTGTCTCACTCAGGGTGTTGGAACCAAACTCCTTCCTGCACTTAGGTTGATAGGATTCTTGTTTGATGGGGGTCTCTTCTAAGCACAACTTCTCTCTCAGGATCCATGTGGGGTCTTGAGAGGACACAGCTTCGGGCTCCAAGTCCCTCCTCGTTAAGCACGCCAGTCAGTCTCCAAAGATAGCATGTCCAGCGTGAAGTGAAACACAGAAAGTCAAGAGTGGTCTGATGAGGAAGAAAGCGACTCCCTGAACCTCCCAGAAAAGGCTGCTCTTCTGATCAGCTGTCCAGCTAATGCTGAGACTGATGCCAGCAACGCCGGCCCTTCCATGGGAAAGGAGATGGATGTTTTAGGCTGGATCTTTGAAGGATGTGGTGCTCAGCAAGCAGAGGCAATGGCATTTTAAAGCTCTGTGGTTGGGCAAGGATGGAGGAAGGGTAAGTGGGAGCAAGGACAGGAATTCAGAGAAACCGAGGACCACAGTGGTTCTCACATGTGGGTGTGCATCAGAATTACCCAAGTGGCTGCTAACAGTGAGATTTGGGGGCTTCTCACCTAGAGGGACTGATTGTTGTGGGTCTGGAAAGGCGCCTAAGTAGTGCTGCTGGTCTGAGGACCGTACTTTGAGAATCACTGATATCGAGTTTGAAGGGTGGCCAATGGGGCTACTCCTAGAAGCATCCTCTGCAGAAATGTGACAAAATCAGGTTTGTGTGTATAGAAGAAAGTTTCTGAGAAGAGTTGCTGAGACCATGTTGGAGCAGGGAGTGTGTGTGCTCGCGTGCGGCCATGGCGGCACAGGGAGATCAGTTAGATGGTGGTTGAAATAATTGAAGCAACAGATGATGAGGCCTGAACGAAGTGGGCCTAAGCAGGTGGACATGTGGGAGATGGACAGTCTGCTGCCGGCCCCCTAACAGGTTCCACATGATCAGTCCCACGTTGTCCTGCCATTTGGCCCTCCTCTCCCTGTGACTCATTGTGCAGGTGGAATCCCTGAGGGTCTGCGTCATTCCCTGAGCTCCACCCCGGGCAGCACAAGGGCACGGGGCTGCCTTTCAATGACAGGAAGTGCTCAGCTTCTCAGGATGATCTATTGCTGTTTTCAGTTTCTCAGCACATTTTATTCAATTTTATTAGGCCATTTAGCAAATAATTTTAATTTTCTGCTTAGATCAGAATTTCAGAAAGTAATGTACTGTTGTACTGTTAATGAGTCCCCTAATAAGCTTCGGGAGAATGCTATTTGCAAATAATTCCCTCCCATAACTGTCACTCACCCTGGTGGCCAACTAGCACATTCCTCAGCCACCACTCGCCCTGAGAAGGGAGGGGACTCTGAGATGTGCCTGAGGTGCCTGGGCCTCCTGGGAAGTATTTTCGAGGAAAGGCAGATCTGAGACTCAATGGATGTTTGTGACCCCTGCTGTACTCGTTTCCCTGCATGGCCAGCTGGTTCAGAACCTCAAAATGGAATGATGCGCTAATTTGCATGGACCCAGGCCTTGTCACAACTTAATGGGTTAACCATGAGGCAGTCTAGAATTTCAGTGGAAAGATGGTGACGGACACAGACAGACACAACATTGACTGAACACTGCGAAGTGCTGGCCGACGATCCCAAGTGGCGCAAACGATTAAGGCACTTGGCTCCAACCAAGAAGTTGGAGGTTTGAGGCTTGCCCAGACATACCTCCGGAGAAAGGTCAGTTGCCTCCCTCCCTCCCAAAACTCTGCCCTTAAAAACTGCATGGATCCTGAAAAAATGGTTGAAAGAGAAGAATAAATCAGGAAGACTCACCCTCTCGGATATTAAAACATGCTGGAGAGCCACCGTAATCAAAACAGGCTGGTACTGCAGTCACAATGGACACACAGACCAACGGAATAGAACTGAGCATCCGGAAATAAACCCAGACATCTCTGGTCAACTGAGTTTTGGCAAGGTTGTTAAGGCCATTCATCAGGGGAAAGAAGAGGCTTTTCCGTAAATGGTGCTGGGAAAATTGGATTTGCACCTGCAGGAAAACAAAACAGGATCTTTGCCTCACAGCTGACACAAAATTAATTTCAAAAGGTCAAAATGAGCAAACAAAAGCCATTAGATTCTTGGGCAAACATGCAGGGAAATGATGTCAGGCCTAGCTTTCAATAACGGATGGTTTCATATAGTAGCAAAAGCGCAGGTAACAAGAGATAAAACAGGTAAAGAGGATCCATACAGATTAAAAATGTTTGTTCACCAAATACCTTTCCTAAAAAAGTGAAAAGACATACTACTGATTGGGAAAGTGTTTCTGGACAATAGTCAAATCATCAAAATATATTTATATATACATATATTTGGCAACTTAATAACAAGAAGACAATCCAATCATAAAATGGGCAAAGGGCTTGAACTGACATTTCATCCAAGAAGACATTCAAAGGGCCACCAAGCATATGAAAAGATGCTCAGCATGATTAGCTCTGAGAGATGCAAACCCAAACCACACTGAGACACCGTTGCCATGGGAAAAGATGGTGAGGAGGGTGCGGGGCAGCCCAGCGCTTCCTTCTGTTTTTACATAGGATCTCTAGGAGTCAGAGCCACTTTGACGGCACCTACCAACAGTAACAACAAAAGCTGGCTAAGATGAACAACAAAAGTAAACAAACAAGCAAACAATACGTTAAAGCCAAAACAAACCCAGAAAGTAACAAATGCTGGCAAGGATGTAGTGAATTCGGAACCCTTATCCACTGCTGAGGGACGTGTCAAAGTATAACCACTGGACGATAGTTTGATGGGCCCAACATACCTACAAGTAGAACTACCATATGATCCAGCCATTTCACTGAGTCTACCTGAGAGCAGAGACTCAAAAAGAGAAATGCACCTTCATGTTCATGGCAGCACTTTTCATCATAGCCCCACAGGGGAAACAACCAAGTGCCCATTAGCCAATGAATGCACAAACAAAATGTTATACCTACACCATCACAGTGGACTAGGAGAATACTCAGCCAATAGGAGAAATGACGTTTTAATAAGCGCTGCAATCTAGCTGCAGCTTGGAGACAGTATACTGAGTGAAATAAACTGATCACAGAAGGACAACTATAGTGGGATCTGACTTGTGTCAAAAAAGGATCTCTGGCAGGGTCGTGGGTTACTCATTGGGTCACTAACCGCAAGGTCAGCAGTTTGAACCCATCAGCCACTCCTTGGGAGAAAGGTGAGGCTTTCTGTTTTCATAAAGATTTACAGCCTTAGAAACCCACAGAGGCTGTTCTACTCTGTCCTACAGGGTCTCTATGAGTCAGAATGCACTCAATAGCAGTGTCATTTTTTTGGTTGGTATTGTTGCTTATATAAAAAAATTTTTTTTTAACGGCAAATATACCTAGAACAAAATGTAGACAGTTACCATGGGTACTCAAAGACTCATTGATACTGAGTCAATTCTGACTCATTGTGGCCGCGTGGGTAGAATTGCCTCTGAAGGTTTCTGAAGCTGTAAATCATCATGGGAGTGCTCTCTCTCAGAACCACTGGTGGTGTTGAACTGGGGACCTTGCGATGAACAGCTCAGCTCCTAACCCACTACCCCAGCAGGGTTCCTTACCAAGGGTGCAGAACCCCCCAAACCACACACACTGCCATTGAGTCCATTCTGAGTCACAGCGCCCCTAGGCAGGGTTTCTGAGAGTCCACATTCGATCTGCTCGTGTCTGTACGGGAGCTGAGAGCCTCATCTTTTGCCATGAAATGGCTGGTGGGTTTGAACGGCCAACCTTCAGGTTAACAGCTCAAATACTTCACCTGCAGTGTCAATAGGCATGAGGGAGGGAGGAAAGTGGCTTCCTTGTGATGGAATATTACACTGGCTATTGTAATGGCTGTCCAATAAATTTTACACCTGTAAAATGTTGTATGATAAATATATGAGAGGGCTTGAAAAATTCATGGAAAATTCCATTATCTTTTAATTCCGTTTTTTCCACAAACTTTTCAAAAATCCCCTCATATTTGCAATAGTGACCTTCCCACATGGTAGTTTCTGAGGCTACTTATTATGTTTGGTACTTTGGCTTGGAGATATCTTGGTTTGGAAATTCAGGATTCTGGTTTCATGGGAAATCCCAATTAATTGGTCAAATAATGGATTTGGTGCTTCTCGTCTACCTCCTAGTTTATTGTGCGGTGGTACAAACAAACAAAACAACAACAACAAGCCTCACTGCCATAGAGTATATGCCTACTCACAGTGACCCTATAGAGCAGGGGAGAGCTGCCTGGGTGCATTTCAGAGACTGTAATTGTTTATGGGAGTAGAAAGCCCCATCTTTCTCCCTAGAGCAGCTGGTGGTTTTGAACTGCTGACCTTGAGGATTGCAGCCTAGCTTGTAACTACAACACCACCAGGGCTGCATGTGATGCTTAGGGGTTAAAAGTTTACAAGCAGCCATCCAGAGAACAACAATTGGTCTTCATTCACCTGGAACAACAGAAGAAGGGCCGGGACTAGGAGGAAGATGTGGAAAGTGTGACTAGGTGTCTCTGTTAACAACTACTTCCTTTACCGCAGAAGAACCAGATGGTGCCCAATTTGTTATTGTTGTTGGGTGCCATTGAATCTGTTTTGACTCATAGTGACCCCGTGTTCAGCAGAGTGAAACACTGCCCTGTCCTGTGCCATCCTCTTAATTGTGGTTGTATTTGAGCCCATTGTTGGGGCTCCCGTGTTAGTCCATTCCTTGCAAAGTCTTTCTCTTTCTTGTTGACCCCCTGACTTTCCTAAACACGCTGTCCTTTCCCAGGGACGGGTGCTTCATGATAACCTGTCCAAAATATGTGTGAAGAAGTTTGACATCTTTATTTCTACGGAGCACTCTGACTGGACTTCCAAGACTGATTTATTTGTTCTTCTGGCAGCCCATAGAATTTTCAATATGATTTGCCATACTGTAACCCAAATGTGCTATTTTTTCTCTTGTTTTTCTTATTCATTGTCCAACTGGTGCCCAGCTACCATTTTAAAAATTGGACCAAAGATTTCAGAGCAGAATCCTGATCAAAAGGGGGTGAATGCAGAACAAAATGACAACTTTTATTGACTTTGGAAGGTGGATCAGTCCATGCAACAATTTCCCTGAGATAATCTTTAAACTTTAAACCGAAAATATCTCCTGAAGTTCCCTCGAAACTAAACAGTAGTTTAACTTAAGTAGTAAAAAAGGTTTGCCTTGCGCGTTAGGCTCTTTGGAGTCTACTTACATGGATTGAAATTCACAACAACAACTAGAAGGATTAGGTAGAGACCTTAATGGTCATGCTGTTGTGTTATCATTACGTGCTGCCAGTTGCTTTCAACTGGTAGTGGCTCTGGAGGACAATGGAAGATCAAGGAGGGAGAGACTGACCATACAACTGGAAGGATGTCACCAATGTCCCCAAATTGTACATGTAGGGACGGTTGAACTGTGTATGTTTTGCTGTGTACATTCTCAGCAGCAACAACAAAACGAATACTGCTTTGTGGTTTAAATATAAATAGCACCACACCACACACATCATTCTTCAACATTTTGTTTTCTACTCTCAAAAGGCCTTAGGCATCTATTCAAGGTCACGTACAAAGATTTCCTCCTTCTCTTAATTGCTGTATGGCTTTCTCCATAGTGTGAATACAGCAGTCTCTTAAGCCATTTCCTTATTGACGGCCATTGAGGTTGTTTCTATTTTTTCCTTTTTGTGAACAATGTTGCAATCAGCATCCTTGTACATTCAGCCCCTCTTTGCACATGTGTAATTATCTTTTTAGAAGGATAGATTGCTGTAATTAAAATCATTGGGTCAGTGGGCATATGTGTATGTTCTTCAATAGGTCCTCTGAAAAGCTTTACTGTTGCATATCTCCACCACGTAATTATTGGTGAAAAAAAAAATAGAAGAAAATCTCCAGGAGGTAGGGCTAGGCAAAGAGTTCTTAGATTTAACACGCAAAGCATGATTTATAAATGGAAACAATGCTAAGTTCAACTTCCTCGAAATAAAATAAAAGAAACTTACCCTCTGTGAAAGATCCCGTAAAGATGATGAAAAGCTAAACTGCAGAGTTGGAGAAAATAATAGCAAAGCACACATCCAACAAAAACTATTATTTAACACATTTAAAAAGTTCTCAAAATTTAACAATTAAATAAATAAGTAAAAACCCAAACAAAAAAGCCTATCCACGTACAAAATTTGCAAAAGATATGAGCATACAAGTGCCTGAAGAGCTTCTCCAGATGGAAGACAAGCACATAAAATGTTATCATTAGCCATTGGGGAAACATAAAACCCAAATAAGATGGGACTGTGTACCTGTCAGAATGTAAACATTAAAAAAAAAATAATGACACCATCAAATTCTGGCAAGGAGAGAGGCGGGATCACTCACATGTTCCTGGAGGGTATGTAAAATGATACAATCACATGGAAATAATTGGGATCCTAGGGCCCGTAATCATGGCACACCCCAACTAAGGTACTTAGAGGCCCTGAACCAGTTTTGTAAGTTTTTCTAATCTGAAATAGTGTATATATACCAATTATGGTATCTTTCCCATTTCTGTAGTCCTGCTTGTGACTGTGAAGAATTTTGATTTGCTGTCAATCATGATTTTGTGATGAATTTCCTTTGTTGTCCATGCTTTATAATTTAACCAAGTGCCTATGCATTTTTTGGACATTATTACAACCTCATGCTGGTGGTCTCCCTCATCTGTATGATTTGTTTTTATCTTTGTCTTGTCTTTAAACTGTTTGAGACTTAATAAAGGGGGTCTCTGTAAAATATAATTGGGCATATTTTTCCTCTATACACATTTGTATTTGTAACAGTTTCAGATTGTTTCGACTGTGACTGAACAGTAAGTTTTGATCTAGAGAAGTGTGAGGCCTCTGTGTTAGACAGGGTTTTCTAGAGAGACAAAACCAGATTGCTAATAATTATATATTTATATAGATAGATAACACAGGAAATAAGCAGTTAAATTATAAAGCAGTTATACAGATAGATAGATAACACAATTAATAAACAGTTAAATTATAAAGCAGTACAAATTGCTCAGTACAATTCAAATGTGTTAGACAGTTGTGAGACACTGGCAGTCTTCAAGTCTCGAGGGCCGCCTGGTGGTCCTCTGTAGAGAGATTCAAGCTATCCCAGCACAGGCAGCAAACCGCAAGGCAGGTCACCAACAGTCAGTCCCCAGCTCAAGAGTTGTAAATTGTGTGGCGAAGCCCAGGTCTTAAAGGAACCTCAAATTACAGTGACATACTCCACAGGTTAGGTGTCCCACAGGTAGTGTAGCTTGCAAATTGAGGCACAGAACAAGCAAGGCAGCCGCACACTGGTCTGATGATCAAAGAGCGAGAGACAAGAAAGTCGAGGCTTGCCGAGCCATTTATCTCTCCGACTTTCAATTAATCCCACATGTATTTATCGGCCAGGCTGGCACAATAAACCATCTCAGCTGCCAATGTTCTTCTTTAGTAGTGCGTTGTTTATCTGGGGTCTCTTTCCTTTTGATACTAAGTTTAGGATCTGTGTTTTCATCTCTTTAAAGAATGTTGAGGGAATCTATCAATATTGCATAATATCTATAGATGACTTTGGGTAGTGTTGACATTTTTACAATCGCAAGTCTTCCTATCCACGAGCATAGGATATTCTCCTCTTTATGTGGGTCTCTTTTGGTTTCTTGAGGAAGTGTTTTGTAGTTTATGCTAAACACTTTTTGCATTCTTGTCTAACAATTTCTTTGTGGCCCCTTTCAGAACTGCTGTTTCAGTGATAAGTGTCTCTAGGCTCAGTGATATGAGTATAGGTGAGACCTGAGAATCCCTTACACATCCCCTCTAATTTCCCCTCTAACAGATCTCTCTGATTTTAAAGGTGCTATTTCCTAGATGGTTAAAACAAGACAAGATTTTTATCAAGAGACATGCCTGAGTCACTTCACTGCCACTGAATCCACATGAGAATCTTTGTTGTACATGTACCCCTTTGTAGGTTTATGCCTTACTTGAAGCATTGCCTTTGTTGTCAGAAATGATCAAATATCTTTTGTTAATCCATTGCTGGAACAGATGGCTGTGAAGATGACCCCACTGACAGCCCATTACTATACAAATTCAAAAATGATTCGGTGGTTCATGTTCAAGAAGGCTGTGTGGGCGCAAAGCCTTCTCTGGCCGTGAGGAGGGATGGGAGTTTTCGTCTTTGGCAGGCAAAGCCAAGTGCTTTGTTCCTGAAACAAATATATCCATGTGCCAATTGTCTCTCACAAAGCACTAGCTGCTACCATTTGTAGCCTAACCCAATAGACTCTGGGTGAGTGAACCCAGGCTTCCTGTTCTTAATTGTGTTCTCTTGCTTTTCATATGGAAAGTGAGAAAAAGCCTTATTAGCCAGTTAGCTTTGACAGTTTTCCATTCCAGCACCAACCTATAATCATTTGCAGTATTTCCAGAACAAAAGCAGCAGAGGGCTCCTCCTTAGTTAATACTGGTGAATCAAGTATCCAGGACAGAATGGGTGTCAGTCAGTTGTGCCGAGTAGGAAGAAAGGCTTCTATGCTTCCCAGGTCTGGCTGTAGTATATAGCTGTTCCTTCATTTGGAGGTCAAGGAATGCTTGTATCAGGCAGTAATCTGTTCCCTGTTGTCAAGATATCAGGGCAGTGGGCTTGGTGGCAGGAGACCTGGGAATCAGTTCCAGTTGCTGTTTTCTAGCCTTGTAACCTTGGACAAGCTACAAGAAGACAAACTCATAGAGTTGGAACAGTTCATCGATGGCTAATCCTCTCGGTATCAGCTTTGCTTCACCATCCAACTTGCTTTTGGATATTTCCAAGACAGTAGCAGTCGATACCTCTTAAGTCCATCTCCCCACTACAGAATCTAAAAGGTCTGAATATCAAATGTAAAATGCAATTTGTTTACTGATTTATTCATTGGATGAGATCATATCTGTATCTACCTTTCCAGGTTCACCGACCTAGGAGTATGCTAATATTCATGTCTTATTTATTATCACAGGAAGGTAGTCCTTCATGGAATCCTCCTAAGAATTCATAAAGAGGTGGCCTGCACTTGTCCACAAATTAGATCTGGTCAGTGTAGCCACCAGGGCTGACCAAGCTGAAGCTTGGTCTCTGTGTCTTACAGCAGGTGAAGCGGTCTCTCTCTCTCTTCTCTTCCCCTCTCCTCTTTCAACATTGCCTTGGAACATGACCTCTGTCCCATCTCTGTGCTGTAGTTTTGGCTGCATTGCTTGTGCCCAGAATCTCACAACATCTTTGGTGGAAACATCTCTTTTACCTTCCAGCCTTGACCCTTCTCTGCACAGGGATTCTGCCCCATGTTTGATGTAACTTTGCCCATCTTGTTACTCCACCTAAACAAAATTCTCTTTATCCATAGGAAAAGCCTCTGGGCCAGAGAGTTGAACAAGGAGCATCTTGGAGAGGAGGAACTATTGTTTAAGCCCTCTCACATGCCAGTTCTGGCTTGGTCTGTGTACTATGGTATTAAGTAAAGTGCTTCCTATTATTAGTAGTAGAGTAAGTGGCTGTAATTAAGAGGTAGCCTCAATTCCACAGCCAAGGCCAAGGGTGAGGTACTGTAGTTACTGAAGGTGGAAGGAGACCTTGGGGCTGGCGGTGGCTCTGAGATTGGAGCAGCTGTGGAAGGGGCAGGAAGCGCTCTCACAGTTCAGTAGCTCAGGCGTGCCATGTTTTTCAACATAGGCAGCGGGTAGGACAATTGGCAAATATTGGATCACTGTCTCTATGTGCATAGTTTACTCCAGACAGCATCCTTATTTTCAAATTTTATTTAGATAGGAGTGATCCTCACAGTTGGACCAAGCTCACCCAGAGACTGGATGAGGTCGTGTTGAACCATACTGTGGACTTGGATGGGACGTCTTGGAGCTTGTTGAACTTCAGTGAAGGAAACAGGCCTGTGTGATTTCCCATCCTTTCCCACTCTGTCTCTCTACATTACCGTTCTTGTTCTTCTTGAAGGACCACGTCCCACATCAGAGCTCCCAGAGACACTGACTATAGGGGCCGGTGTTGACCTGGAAGGCTAGGGGGCTTTTTCAGATAGAGAATCTATAGCTTAGGCAGATGAAGCAAACTCTAGTTTGGACACCAGGACCTGGATCTCAGTTGAACGTGTTTGAACCTTGGTCAATTTGAGAGCCAGGTGGGCTATGGCACGTACGGGCCCGGGTGAGAAGTTCCGGAGTAAGAGCAAAGAGAGCCAGGCTGTGCCGGAGGCCTTTTGTCTTGGCCTTTGTGGAAGAAGTCTGGATCAGCCTGCATGGTTATTGCAGCCAGGTAAGGCTGTTAGTTTAGTTGCCATCAAGTTGGCTCTGATTCACAATGACCTTATGTATGAGAGAATGGAACATTGCCTGATCTCAGTTAGACTCAATTCTGTATGTTTCCAACAATCTGTTGGACGTCTTCACCTGAAGATCTGATAACCACTTCAATCTCCCCAAAACTCACTCCTGTGGATTCGAATCCAATTCATAGCAACTTTATAAAACAGAGTAGAACTTCCCCTTTGGGTTTCCATGCTTACAAATTTTCACCTGAGCAGAGAACCTCCTCTTTCTCTGTTCCTCATCTTCCCTGGGTTTGAACTGCTGACCTTGCATTTAACAATCCAATGCATAACCATCTAAATCAGCAGTGTTCTTTTTACAATCTTATGTCCCAGGGGAATCCTTTATTCTCTTCCTCATATTTTCTCTTCTGGAAATGGTACCTAATCAATCACCCAGGGCAGAAATCTGTCCCTTCCTCACACCTTACAACCTCTCACTAAATCTGTTTTCCTTCCAATATAGCCCTTGAAAACTAACGCTTGCCCTCATTGCTTACTGCTTCCATGTCAGTCCAGCTCCTTCCAATATCTTCCTGCCTCTACTCTCTGCCCCTCATATCTACCTTTCCACGGTCATCTCAAGACTAGTCGATGCCTAAACCTAAACCATGTCTCTCCCCCACCCAGAAAGAATCCTTCAGGGTCAGGAATGACCCCAAAGATCCTCCAGGAGCTTCTGCCCTATCTAACTCTATCTCCCTCTCCTTCTCCACAGCAGCGGTCCTCATAGTCATCATACCAAACCCACCTCCATCCAGCTGATTCTGACTCATAGAGAGCCTATAGGACAGGGCCGAGCTGCTCCTTAGATTCTGAAACCGTAAATCTTTCTGTGAGCAGACAGCCTCATCTTTCTCCCACTGAGCAGGTGGTGGCTTTGAACCTCGGACAAGAACATCCCATCTGGTCACCCTCCACTGTACTTGGTTCCATGCAACACGAACCCCTCCTGTTCAGCTATGAGTGCCCCCTCCAACAACCCATGTCTTTTGAGAGGAAATATATTTAACCACACGGCCTTTGCATTAGACTTACTAAGTCTGATTCCAGAATCTTCCATTTAGAATCTGGGTGACCTAGTGTATGTTATTGAAACTTTCAATGTATCAGTTTCCTCATCTGCAAAATGGGAGCAACAAGCTTACCTTGTAATAGAGCCTCCCCATGTAGGAGTGTTGTGAGGTTTGACCGAGAGATACTTGTTGGCATGACAGAAGCACCCAATAAATGCTGGGTGGGTGTCCACATGATCGTCATACATGGTGCTCCTCCTGGAAGCTCCTGCCCAGACAGCCTGGCTCACCGTTCATTCTTGACGATTGTCTCTTCCTGTAGGCCTTGCCTGATCATCAGTTTGGGTGAAGTATCCTCCTCCGTGGTCTTTTACTATCCTGTGCTTACTTCCAACACAGAACTTCTCTCATGGGAAACAATCGTGATTTTCTGGTCTCTGTGATGTCTGAGTCCCTTGAGGACAGGGTCTTGTTTTGGTTGCCTGCATTAATTTCCTAGAGCTACCATAACAAAGTACCATGAACTTGGTGACTTAAAGTGACAACATTCTGCTTCCTATTTCTGGAGGCTCTCATTCCCCAAACTAAACTCACTGCCATTGGATTCTATTCTGACTCATCGAGTTTCCGAGACTCACGGCAGGTATGTATTGGGGGGGGCAGTTCTACTCTGTTCCACAGGGTCACTATGAGTTGGAATCCAATCCACTCAATGGCGGTGAGTTTCTGGAGACCAGGTGTGTAAAATCAGGAGGTTGGCTGTGGAGAGGCCTTATGTGGGCCCTTGGGGAGAACCTGCTCCTTGGCTGTCTCCTAGCTCTGGGGTGGCTCTTTGACATTCCTTGGCTTGTGGATGCATCCCTTCAATCTCTACACCTGTCTTCATGTTTCTGCCTTCCCTCTGTCTCTTTGTCCTCTTTTATAAAGATATCAGTCATGGCTAATTAGGACCCACCCTGCCTCATGTTAATGGGTAACATCGTCAAAGACCTCCTTCCCAAACAAGGTCACATTCACAGCCACTGGGAGTGAATGCTAGGACTTGAGCATCTCTTTTGGGAGGACACCATTTGGAGGCCAAGCGCAGAACAGTGGCGTGGCGAGTGCTTGCTGGTGGAGGGGGAGAAAGCATAAACACCTGGCAAATCCTGGGGGGAAGATGCACAGTAGCCACGACGATGGCTGCTTCCTTCAGTGCTCTGTCTTACGGCGTGATGTGGGACAGAACTAAGGAGGGTCGTCATATACCTGCACTGAGCTCCTGACAATTTTAATGTGTGTTTGGGGCTGTCTTTATCCTGGGTCCTCTTCCCTCTAGCAGTCGAGCCACATTTGCATACCGCAGTCATGATCAAGTGAAAAGAGTAGTAGAGATGAAAGGAGCCAAAAGCCAGGTCTCTTGGGCAATTTCCCTGGTAATGCACGAGCCGAACTATCCAAGGAGTGATTGACAAATTAGAAGCACTTTGCACCTAATTTTAATGCATTTGGCTCCTTGAGAGGAGGAATATGTTAAACTTCAAATTATTCACCTTGCAGTAGCTTCTGTCTTTCAAATCAGAATCAATCTTCACGTGGGGTACTAAATCTTAAGGAAACAAATTGCTTTCTATGGTACATTGCATTCTTTAAATGGCTTTATTTGGAGGGCCAGCTGAGAAAGTTAATTTAAGCAGCACAGCTGGCTGGCGAGTGCGGCGTGGGCACTCTCACAGTAGCTGGAGAGAGCCTGGTCTGGTGCTCATTAGCTACCCTTGGATCAAAGGATTGGTGAAACTAATTGGCACATACACTCTGCCATGGGTGGCAATGAGAATGGGCATTCAAGCTCCATGTTGGTCCATTGAGATGTAAGATTATGAACTTGGTCTTCATCTTAG
>NW_022109491.1:14980254-14986072 GCF_000313985.2 Echinops telfairi | reverse complement strand
CCCAAAACTTCACAAGGTGAGTAAATGGAACCAAAGCGATTGAACATTAATCATGGAGTTTTTGCCAAAAAGTGGTGATGTTTCCTTGCTGATGGTTCCAAGGGAACGGCCTGTTCTAGAATCATTGCCCTTTTGATCTGGAAGGAACCAGGCCTCTTTGTCTAGTATGCATGGGAAAGGAGGACATTGAATAAGGAAGACCAGAGATGAATCGATCAATGCATTTGAATTTTGGTGCTGATGAAGAATATTGACAGAATTAGGGACTGCCAAAAGAACAACCAAATCTGTCTTGGAAGAAGCACAGCTAGGAGGCTCCTTAGAGGCCAGGATGGTGAGACTTTGTCTCACATTCTTTGGACATGTTGTCAGGTGAGACCAGTCCCTGGAGGAGGACATCATGGTTGGTATAGTAGAGGGGCAAGGACAAAAAGGAAGGGCTGAGACCAGATTGCTTGACACAGTGTTGGTAAGAATGGGTTCAAGCACAGGGATCCTCATGAGGCTGGTGCAGGCCTGAGCAGTGTTTCATTCTATTGCACACAGGGTTGCTATGAGTCACAACCGACTCGATGTTAGTCTGGGTGGACTAGAGAAACAAATTCATAGACACACTCATCTTTGTATAAGGAAGAAGTTTATATACAAGAGCAATTGAATATTGAGAATACTGAGAAAACATCCTAGCCCAGTCCAGATCAAGTCCATAAGTTTGATGTTAGCCCATATGTCTGACACCAATTTATAAAGTCCTCTTCAGATTCACAAAACACATGCAATGATGCCTAGAGCAGGAAAATCACAGGCCAGTGGGTGGGAAGTCTTGTGGATCCAGTGGCATTGTAAACATCTCAGCACTGACAGGGGTCTCCACGTGGTTTCTCCAGGTCTAGGGGGCTCTTGCTGACATCAGCATAGATCCATGTGTCTTGTCAGTAGAGAGTCTCTCAGGGAGTAAACACAGAGAGAGAATGTCTCCCGCCACCAAGGAGGAAATACAGGAATCCTCAGAATCCTCAGGGGCAGGCCATGCCCACTAGAGGCCTCACTGGCTATGACGCTATTGACAGACTAGACTCCACCCCTTCACTCTTCATCCGCTCAAGTCCCCAAATGACACCAGATTATGTAATGACCACAGCACCTAAGAACAGCAATAACAAAAACAACTTTTCCACAGATTCCAGAGATTCTAATGCACAATACTTTTAAAAAGATAACCATTTTTCGCTTGAATGTCTTCAGCAATGATAGCTTACTATATCACAATTCAGCAAATCCCACTGTTGGTAATTCTAATAAGAAAAAATTAACTTATTTTGAACTAAAATCAATTTCCCCCCTTTGGTTCTAGTTCTGTCTGTTGGATCAATTGTTTTCCAAATGACAGTCTTTCAAATGTTTGAGCACACTGGATGCCCCTCCCTTTATCCCCCGTGTTCTCTCTTTCCTGGGTAAACCATCCACTTGTTCTGCTTCCAGACCTCTGGGTTGTGTTTTACCTCTCACTACACAACTTCCAGGTCTTGGCGATTTTTCTTGTGACATATTCCAGTTGGCTCATGCCCTTTTAAAAATTCACTTAATGCAATTTCTCCTGTTGTAACCTGGCTCTGGGGGAGGTTCATTCTCATCTAGGGAGCTCTGAAACTTGAATTTACACTTTCTGGAGCCCCAACGACAGGCTTCCCTGGGCTCCCAGGCAGGACTTTGTCAGCCCTGCTCAATTAGATTTGTTCTCCCCAGTCATCATTCTCTGCCATCCCATCTACCTGCTGCCCCCTCGGCAACTTACCCTTGAGCACATTTGATACGATTTCTTCCAGTCACTCTCTCTGATGAGATACAAGAGGCCATCAAGGAAAATGTCCTCAATAGCAAGAGGTGACAGCGGCAGAAATTAACAAAAAGAGAAAAGGAACAAACCACCCCAAAACAACTCATTCATTTTCTTATTTTTAATATTGTGTACATTTATTTGAAACGATAGATAACACAAAGCAATGAACAATTGAAAAAGCCATTTTGGTGTATACCCCTCCATACACACGTTCATCCAACGACTTTGTGTTATATGAAGGGTGGGGCAGGCTTCAAAGCCATTCTAGGAAAAAACCCATTCACTTTTCATGCTGTCCCCCGCGCCCGCCCCCCCCTGCTCCCGCATCTTTGAATTGGGCTTTCACTTTTTGTGATTCATTTCCCAAGTCAGCGGGCCAATGCTCTCTAAGACCATTTCTTACGGCTTCTGTTCTAAGGGCATACTGTCCTTTAATGAACTCCCTATTATTGAGGATTTAGGTTGTGTTCTAACTTGACCTCCTGTGAACTGTGCTTTAGATTTTTGTGCACATCTGTGACTCATTCCTGGAAGCAGGCTTGCCGAGGCCACCAGAAGGCCACATCACACTTTTGATATTTGTCGCCAAATTACACTCCAGAGGATTAGGCCACTTAAAAAGTACTACTGGACAGTTCTAACAGCAGCACGTGGAAGCCTTTCCTCAGGCAGTTGTTGCTTTAAGCAGAGTTCTTGCCAGGTTGGGCAGCTTCTAGTTGCATTCAAAGAGAAAGGCAGAAAGCTATTGGGAATTCCAAGTTAGTCAGGGTGGTGCTGAGGAGGAAGGAATAGAGAGTTGATCAGAATCCCGAACTTCTTGCTTTAGATAAATAAATAAATTTACCTTTAATTGTTATAAAATGTAAAATATTAGTGGGGGGAAGGAAGCATTAAATAACTAGAGGAAAGTTGTGTGTTTCGTTGGTGCTATACTGCACCCTGACTAGCTCATCTCTTCCTTGTGACCCTCCTGTGAGGGGATGTGCAATTGTCTACAGATGGGCTTTGGGTCTCCACTCTGCCCTACCCATTCCCACCTTTCACATTGGTATGATTTTGTTCTGGGTCTTAGATGCCTGATACCTGATCCCATCGACACCTTATGATCACACAAGCCTGGTATGCTTCTTCCATGTGGGCTTTGTTGTTTCTGAGCTAGATGGCCGCTTGTTTACCTTCAAGGTTTTAAGACCCCAGACGCTATAACTTTTGATAGCCGAGCACCAGCAGCTTTTTTCACCACATTTGCTTGTGCACACGTTTGTCTTCAGCGATCGTGTCGGGAAGGTGAGCATAACAGAATGCTGGATTATTAGAAAAAAGTGTTCTTGTGTTGAGGAAGTACTTTAGTAGAGGCCCAATGTCCATCTGCTATCGATGAAGCACACAACTTTCCCTCCACTATCATGACCTCAATTCTACCTTACAAATCAGATTAGATCAGAACATGCACACTGTTACAGATAAGAGCCCGCAACACAGGGAATCCAGGATAGAGAAACCCCTCAGGGTCAACAATGAGAATAGAGATACCAGGAGGATGAGCAGAAGGCAGGGGGAGAAAAGGGGGCTCCACCACAAGGATCAACATATAACCCCCTCTCAGGGGACAAGCAACAGAAAAGTGGGTGAAGGGTGACAGAGGATGATGTAAGATATGAAAATAATAATAATCTATAACTTATCAAGGGTTCTTGAGGGAGGGTGGGTCGGGGAGGGAGGGGGAAAATGAGGAGCTGATATCAAGGGCTCAAGTAGAAAGAAAATGCTTTGAAAATGATGATGGCAACGTGTACATATGTGCTTGACACAATGGTTGAATGTATGGATTGTGTTAAGAGGTGTAAGAGCCCCCAGTGAAAGTATTTAATAAAAAAGTAAAATAGTATTTTAGGCCATTGTCTGAATGAAGGTTATTCAGGGCAGGGGTCTTCAGATTCAAGTCACATGATGTAATTCTCACAGATGGGATGACTGCTTCAAACTTCAGACCCAACACCGTTAGTGCTATTAAGACTCACCTTGCCGATAATATACTAGGGGCCCCGATGCCATAATGGGCTCTGTGTTGAGCTGTTAACCACAAGGTCAGCAGTTCAAACCACCAAATGATCCTTGGGAGAATGATGAGGCTCCCCGCTCCCACAAAGATTCAGTCTCAGAAACTCACAGCGCTTTTCTACTCTCTCCTACAGGGTCATTGTGAGTCAGAATTGATTCGATGGCAGTGAGTTTTGTGTTGTTGTTTTTATAAGATACTAACATCTCTGGCCCATTTTTTCTGTAAGCAAGTTCTCATTTCTAGTTGTGTATTTGTCATAAAATCATCTCAGATAGTTTCTGGGTTCTTAAAACCTAGCCTAAAAAGTTAACTCCAACATGGAATTTGATTTTTTTTTTCATTTTTGCAAAAGATCCAGAACACACTGATTCCAACTAATTATAGTAGGTCCAACCTCTCAAAGATGGAATGTCAGGCAATCAGACAGCTGCTGACTGTCAAAGGGGCCAATGGTTCTAACGTTCCACAGTGCGCCACTCAAGTGTAAATCACTTGCACATATACAAAACTATGTAATTCTATGGGGGAAACAAATCTTTATTTTAACCACCAAACTCAGAAGATGTTTCTACTTTGTTGCCCATCTGACCACAGAGGCTTGCAGAAGCAGCGGGGAATGCAGTTGGCATATCCCAAAGAAGCCCAACGTACGGTGGTTCGAATTAAACTAAGGAACTTTTCTATTTTTCACGTAGCAAGAAGTCCAGGGCTGGCACAGCTGCTTAAAGAAGTGACCAAGGCTCCGAACACTTTCTAACTTCCTGGCCCATCATCTTTGCTCTAAGACATTTCTTTCTTGATTATACAGTGTCAGGAAGACGGGCGGAAAGCCAAAATGGTGTGCCAATTCTGTCATTTTGTATCAGAAAGAATGTTTTTCTTCCACCTTTTTACCTCAGAAAGGGTCTATACAGAGACCCACTAGCTGTGAGGGAATCTGCGACGATGTTTTAAAAACTAGATTATTAATGAGAATGACAGGGGAGAAGGTGGTGGAAAGGCATGAACCCAAGACTTGATAGCCTGGGTTTATTTTATTTTATTTGCATTGAATTTTATCTGTTGATTTATTTTAAATCATTTTATTGTGGACTCTTCCAGATATTGTAACAATCCACAAATCAGTTATATCAAGCAAACTTGTATATATGTTGTCATCATCCTTTTCCAAACATTATTTTTCTTTCTTTTGAAAAAAAAATTATTTTATTGGGGGCCCTTAGTATCAGCTCTTCATTTTCCCTCTCCCTCTCACACCCGCCCTCCCTCACAAACCCTTGATAATTTATAAATTATTATTTTTTCATATCTCACTCTGTCCGCTGTATCCCTTCACCCACGTTTCTGTTATTCGTCCCCCTTGGGGAGGGGCGTTATACACCCGCCATTGCTTTTGGTCCCCTTCGCCCCCCACCTTCCCCTACCTCATGGTGTTGCTGTTCCCATTACTGCTTCTGAGTGGCTATCCGTCCTGGCCTCCATGTGTTGAAAGCTCTTAGCTGCACCCATGTACATATTCCAGTCTAATAAGATTTGTGAGGCAAAACTGGGCTCATGAGAGTGGGGGCTTGGAAGCATTACTGAACCCAGCGCAGTGTTGTGTATTTTGTCGGGGCTATACTGCACCCTGGCTGAATCGTCCCTTCCGTGTGACCCTTCTGTCAGGGGATGTCCAATTGTCTGCAGACGGGCACTGGGTTTCCATGCTGACCCCACTCATTCACATGGATAAGGTTGTTTGCTTTTTTGATCTTTTGATACCTGAGCCCGTCGACACCTCGTGATCACACAGGCTGGGCACTCTGGGTTTTAATTTCAGCTCTGTGACTTGTGGGCTTTGCAAATGTGGGCCAGACACCTTTCCTCCTCGGCTGCCGTTGCATCCTGGATGAAATGATGGGATGGGAAGATGTGGC
>NW_022109491.1:14976829-14979379 GCF_000313985.2 Echinops telfairi | reverse complement strand
GGTCATTTGTCTTCTTGAGAGGCTGGTGCAAGGGGGCTGCCTGGTCTGGACCCGGCCCAAACAGTTAGTGCCCTGGAGGTGATTCCGGTTGCCTCCCAGAGCCCACTGAGTGCATCATCTCTTCCCAGTTGTATGCTCAGTGACGCCCTGTTGGTGGCCGAGGATGTACCTTAGTAAGAGTGTCCACAGCGAGAAGTGGACAAACTGCAAACCAGTGCTTTCCTACCCAACTCATCCCTGCACAGGTTGGTGAATTACTTAGCACTGTCTGAGAGGTCTTCCAGGGTTGATCATCTCCAGATGGGTCATTGTAACTCTCTAATGAGAACTTCAGAAGGGCAACGAGATTTTACATGACCCATCCTTAAGCCTCGGATTTTCCTTCATCTTCTCTCCTGTCACCTCCAGCTCCAGTTTCGTCAGTCTCCTCTCTCTGCATTCCTGATCTTCTCCTCACCTTCATCTGTCACTCTCAACCTGATGGAGCTTAGAAGTCAATGTGTTTGCTGGGGTTACAGACCAAGCTTTTGGGAAACCAATTCCTGTTTTTTACCATCCCCCCATCCTGGGCTGGCTGAAGAAGGGGGGAGGTAATAGATTTTCCCTGGTACTCTGATTGAGGGTAAGATGATGTATATTATTGCTTAAATGAACAAAAATGTGGGTTAGTCCTGCAAATGGATTTCGGGCTACAATCGTCACCCATAACCTTCCGCAAACTGGGGGTGTGCAGAATTTGAGCTCTAATAAAAGGTCTCATATTTTCCTCCTCAGAAAATGTTGCTTGTGACTCAGCAGCATGGTCAGAGCCAGAAAATTTATTAAAAAGCTGCTCTACGGAATCATAATTTGCATTTGAACAGGCGACCCACCCCTTTTGTATACACATTCCAGGTTGAGAAGCTCTCATCACAGGTTCTTGGGCCATCTCTGAAGGCAGACAGCTCCTTCCTCTATAAACATTTCCTTGTTACCAGGGTTCTAATCATCTATGGTGTGGACCATAGCTTCAGTAGACCTACATCCTCATCCTCCTCCTCCTCCTCCTCCTCCTCGTTATCCGCTCTCTCTCCCTTCATTGGTCCCAGTGGATGCAAATAGTTCCCTATTCGAGACGACTCCCTGTTCCTCGAAATCCTGGGGTCCATTCCTGAGGGCAGGAGCCACAGCAGCCCGTGACTACCTCCTGGGCCTCAACCTCTAAACCTCAGGAGATCATTCCCATTCTTGATCTGTCATTCATAGATTGATCAAGCTCTCCCACCCCCATGGAACAGGCCCTTATTATAGTCTTCCTTTTTCCTCACACTTATGAAAAGAGCAATGAGAGAGAACAAAGATTTGAAGACTATCTATTTTGTGATGTCATTTAAACCTGACCCCCCACTGTGCAAGGTATACTTTATCATATCCCTTTAAGTACCTTCAAGGGGCCTCGGTGGCCCTGTTGGGTAAACATTGGACTACTAATTATAACATTGGTGATTCGAACTCACCAGTCACCCCAAGGTCTGCTTCTGTAAAGATTTACGGCCTTGGAGACCCCGTAAGGCAGTTCAATTTTATACTATTAGGCTGCTATGCATAATAATCGGCTTGATATCTGTGGGTTTAGTTTTTATGGGCTTGAAAAAAATTGAGGCTCAAAGAGGGAAGTTTGAGTAACTTGACAAAGCTCTTCCTTTGGAGAGAAAAGAATAGATGTGGACAGTGAGTTAGAGAAATTCTCCTCCACTGAACAAAAATAACAGACTTCAAGAGTTTTCTTTCTGGTCATGGTCTTTTTAAATGGCTCATATGATTAGAACCATTGGGATTTCATTAATGATTTTATCCATCCCCACAATGACTGGGTTAAATTGACTATTTTCCATGTTTCATGAATTTTATCTTCATAAAAATTCTGTGATATTGCTCTTATCACTTTATTTTACAGTTGAGAAAGCAGAGCTATGAGAGAATTGAAAGAAGTTATTAGAAATCTTACAGAAAACCTGTGGGTAATACCCTTTGGAAGGCAATAATAATGATGATAATAATAAAAACACCCATGTAATAATTGTTGGTGAGAATATGGAGAAATTAGGAACTTCTGTACACCACTGGGAATGTAGAATGGCATATCTCTTTCAGGAAATAGCCTAACAGTTCAGTTCCTGAAATGATTAAACACAGAAATTCCAGATAGGCTAGCAATTCCACTCTTAGCTATATACCCAAGAGAAATGAAACATAAGTCCATGTAAAAAAATTGTATGCAAATGTTCACAGAAGTATTCTTCATTATTATGTAAAGGTGGAGACCCTGGATAAATAAATTGTGATATATATATACATACAATGGAATATTATTCAGTTATGCAGTACTCATGCATGCTACATAGATAAACTTTGGGAATATTATGCTAACTGTAAGACCCTTGTGGGTTTGTGAGACTGTAACTATTGGGTAGAAAGCCCAGTCTTTCTCCTGTGGAACTGTTGGTGGTTTTGAACTGTCAACCATGAGGATCCCACCCAACCCTTAACCACTATACTGCCAGGGCTCCA
>NW_022109491.1:14957346-14973635 GCF_000313985.2 Echinops telfairi | reverse complement strand
GAGACACAGGCTCACTCCTTGGGAGACATTGCAGCTGACAAGACACATGGAGCTACACTAGTGCCCTGAACTGGAGGAGCTGTGTGGAGGCCCCTGCCAGCACTGAGATGTGTACAATGCCACCTGATCCATAAGACTTCCCACCCACTAGCCTGTGCTCTTCCTGCATTCGGTGTCATTGCATGTGTTTCGTGAGTCTGAACAGGACTTTATAGATTGGTACCAGTGGACTAATATCAGACTTATGGACTCTATATGGACTGGGCTGGCATGTTTTCTCAATATTCAATTTCTCTTGCATGTAAGCTCTTTCCTATCCACATATGAGTGTCTATGAATTTGTTTCTCTAGTCTACCCAGACTAGTGATTGAAGAATGCACCTTCAATTGTTCTTGACAATCCAATGAAATGGGTATTATATCCATTTACCAATGAAGAGGTGACTCAGAGAGGTTACGTGATTTCCCCAAAGACACAACTGGCTTAGGTGCTCCTATTTGATGAGTCTAAATTTGGGAATTTCTAACTCACTCGGAGGTAGGACTTAGTCACGAAGGACTTTTACACAGAGAATGAGCTAGGTCTTTAAGTAATCCATACCAGAGAGAAGACTAGGAGCACTGGGGATCAGGAAGAGGAAATAGCAGGTGGCAAGGGCAGGGGTAACAAAGCACTTCTGCAAAGCCTCAGGAACTAACATTGGGTGAAAACCTGGGTATTGGAGAGTAATGGGCAGTGAAGCAAAAATAGCAGACAGGAGAGAGTTAAGAAGGACACCTGATAGCCTTTTTTTTTAGATAATGGGACATAAACAGGAGAGTGACATGCTCAGATTTGCCCTTTAGAAATCTGCTCTGGGGGCGAGGAGATCAGTTGGAGACCTAGAGAAGAGATCTAAACAAGAGACAAGACCACCTTAACCGTTCTGTAGAAATTAACAGAAGTCAAAGGGGGCAAAAGTACAGTTCTGATCTAATGTGGTGGGCGATGGGGGGAGAGGGTTGTAAGACAATTCCTAGAATGACGGAGGTTTCTGGGTGGGTAATTGGGCTGAGGATGGTTGCATAGTTGCATTCATGAAAGAAGGTTTTAACTAGTTCCTCTCCACTTGTAAAGAGGATTGTTCTCAATGCTCTCAGTGCGATGGGAGACTCTACAATTGAGTCACTTATGAGAAAAAGAGGATTGAGGACCCAGAGTCACCGCAAACTTCTGAAAGTCCATCTGAGTACACCTGAGTCTTACAAAATGAAAGTGATAATAGCATCCTGAGTAAAGATGATGCAATGCCATGGCTGAATTAGCAAAACACAACCAAAGACATTATCCCACGAACTTCAATCTGCTATGCCTCTCCAGAAATCTTCGATATCGTCCTTTCCCATAGTTGCAATGGAACATGTGTACATTCGTTTTGCTCCACTGAAGATAATAAGCAGAGTAAGAAGCACTTTCTTTTAGTGCCTGATTCTCCATCCAAATACTTAATGCCTTTCTGATTTTATGATTTGGATGGTCTAAGTCACCGATCTAAGTCATGACTCAAAAGTAACTGGTAATTTATATATATATATATATATATTTGATCCAAAATTCTCACAGTTGCGGGAGAGGCATAGACTAAGCAGTCCCTCTGTGCACACTGGCATAAGGGGAGTTTTCTAGAGCAGAGGGAGGGCCACATGTCAAGGGGCAGTAGGAAGAGCACTGGCTACGTAAGTAGGGATCCCATTGCCCTCCCAGCCTTGTTTCAGTCTGTCATCTAGGCCCCATCTAGATGGGTGGGGATCGGAGGGCCGTCGCTTGAACCTCATTCTTTTTAAATTTTATTTTATTGGAGGCTCTTACAGCTGTTATCAAAATCCATACCTACATCTATTGTGTCAAGCACATTTGTAGATATGTTGCCATCATCGTTTTCAAAGCATTTTCTTTCTACTTGAACCCTTGATATCAACTCTACTCCCCCCCATGAGCCCTTGATAATTTGTAATTTTTTTTTCATGTCTTACACAAACCACTGTCTCCCTTCACCCACTTTTCTGTTGTCCATCCCCCTGGGAGGGGGGGTTATATGTAGATCACTGTGATCAGCTTCCCCTTTCTTCCCCCACCTTTCCCTTCCCCTCCTGGTATTGCTATTCTCATTATTGGTCCTGAGGGGTTTATCTGTCCTGGACTCCCTGTGTTTCCAGCTCTTATCTGTACCAGTGTATGTGCTCTGGTCTAATTGGATTTGTAAGGTAGAATTGGGGTCATGATCAGGGGTGGGAAGGAGGAGGAAGCATTAAAGAACTAGAGGAAAATTGCATGTTTCATTGATGCTATACTACACCCTGACTGGATCCTCTCTTCCTTGTGACCCTTCTGTAAGGGGATGGCCAATGGTCTACAGATGGGCTTTGGGTCTCCACTCTGTGCTCCCCTCAATCACATTGATATGCTTTTTTGTTCTGGGTCTTTGATGCCTGATACCTGATCCATCTTCTCAGCTAGATGGCTGCTTGTTCATCTTCAAGGCTTTAAGACCCCAGATGCTATATCATTTGATAGCCGGGCACCATCAGATTTCTTCACCACATTTGCTTATGCATTCATTTTGTCTTCTGTTGGGGCCCTTGATCAAGGGCCATGTAGCTGAGAGGAATTGCTGAAACCCAAATGAAGACCGAACATGATAGTGGGACAAGAGGAAAAGAAAAGGAAACAGAGGAAAGAACTAGAAGGCATAGGACATTTAAGGAGGTCTAAATACAGGCATGTACACATGTAAATATATTTATATGTAATGATAGTAAACTAGATCTAAGTACATATATTTATATGCTAAGGATTAAGGTGCAGGTGGACATTTGGCCTCTACTTAAGTCCTCCCTCAATGCAAGAACACTTTGTTCGACTCGCCCAGCATTCTGTGGCGAACCCTATCCTTAAGTGCTCAGCTTCAGGTCCCATCATTGTTGAGCTGGCCCTGACTCATGTTCCAGCCCTGCTAATGTATCACCTGCCTTGGTCTTGGTGAGTGGAACCACAGAAAGCAAAGGGAATAACTCTCCCATTTGCTAAGTGCACGGTCCTGGGCATATTCCTAGTGTTCTGGGGATAATAAGATAGCCATGGCTGCATACTTGTTTATAGAACAGGATCGCTGGGCTGAAACCCGGTGGGAACTGGGGCAAGAGTGCCTAGTGGATTCGTCCTGGAGCTGAATCTGCATGGTAAACCCCCCATTTTCAGTGTTATCATCTGATTGGATCAGATAGCAATACTACAGATTCATTTGTTGCAAGTATACAGGAGATGAAGCAAAACTCAGTTGTGCCTACCAAAGAATAAGAGTAAGCATCACACGAAGCTATACTGATAAATTAAGCCATCAGAAATATGTTCATCTTGGCTTTACAATAGACTGCTAAATGATAAAACAACAGCATATTCATTCAGCTTCTCTCCTCTAAAGAAGTATCCAGAGAGGTTGAGGCGGAACAAGCACAGGGATTCCTCTGTTGGGTTGGGAGCAAATGCTTCAATGATTCCAGAGTCAATTCTTCTCTTTCTTTGAATTGATAACTTAATTAGTGACATCACTCTGTCCTGACATAACTACCATTACTCTGCAAGAGCACTTGTTTTTGGTTGTGTGTGTGTGTGTATGTGTGTGAGTTGTAGGTAGGATAAAATCACTGTGCACTTAATAGAGAAATACTTGGCTGAGATAACCTGAGGCAGCCTGGCAGAAAGGCGAGGTCAGGGTGTGCGGGAGTGTGAATGCTCCGTCAAACCCTCAGGTTTGTTCCAAGGATTAGATGAGGCAATGCCAGCGAAATGTCCACCGTGGAAACTGGCACATACATGGGACTCAGTGAGTGGTACTTAGGATGAAGAATTATGTTGTTAACATCTGTTCCTCACCCAGTTCACCAATCTGATACTCAGTTTGGTCTCTTTCGATAGAAATAGATACAGCCAGCATCCCAAAACCCATCGTGATGGCCAGTTCCACAGGAAAGCATACTCTAATTATAGTTATATATTGTTGTTCTTGTTAGGTGCCATCCAGTCGGTTCTGACCCATAGAGACCCTATCACAACAGAATGAAACGATGCCCCGGCCCGTGCCATCCTCACCACTGTTACACTGCTTGAGCCCGCTGCTGTAGTTACTGTGGCTATCCATCTTGTTGAGAGCATTCCTTTTTTTTGGCTGCCCCTCTATTTCACCAAGCACAACAAGGGCTCTGAGAAGTCCTGAAGGAAAGAAACACATTGACTTTTGGATAACCCCGTTTCCATAGTGATGGCCATAGTAACGCCCTGTGTGTCAGAGTAGAACTGTGTGTGCCCCATGGGGTTTTCAATAGGTAACTTTACAGAAGTAGAAAGTCGATCTTTCTTCTTCAGTACTTCTAGGTTGTCTTGGAACCCCTAACTTGAGTTTGCAGCCAAGTGTGTTACCTATCTGCAGGGAGTTCTTCTAACTTTTAATGACCACAAAACTATCTATTCCGTCTTATTAAAGCTTCATGGTCCACCTGTTAGTACATGTGGGGAAAACATTCTTATGGGGCACCCTATGCTGAAATGACAAGGTCATGCTCAACACTTCATCTAGCTAGAGAATTCTATGGAACCAGTCTCTGCAATTTTTTTTTATGAGAGAAATTAAGTTTCCCTTTGGTCATCAATCAAATGAAAGTCACTTCACTTTGTGAGTAGCATTTTATGACAGATGAAGCGGCGTAGTCGGACTTGACTGATGTTAGGGATTTCTGGGCCTGGAGGTCAAGGGGAGATGAGCTGGCAACGCTCTGACATTGCTTGCTAATTATCTTTAAATCATCCTTCACATCTGAGCAGAGCTCTGAAGTTCATAATCACAGTTACTTAAGCTCATCTTTTTTGACCCTAGCAATAGCTGTAAGAAGTAGGCAGGGGAGGAAATTATTGATCCTACTTTATATTCAAGGAAATTGAGATGCTGCGGAAGGAAGCTAATGCTAAAGAGCTAGGCTTAGGATTTAATGGTCCTCATTCAATGTTCTTCAACAAGCATTTATTTATCACCTATGACGTTGCAGGCACTGTGCTTGGGTCTAGGTGTGCAGGCGGACAAAACCAGAAACTTCCGTGGTTAGCAGAGTTAGAGGTGATTAAAAGTTTGAGTGTGAACAGTGTGGGGGCGGATGCAGAAAGGACCCGAGCTGACGGGAAAGAGTCTTAGGAAGAGATGGCGAATGAATTGGACTTTGAAGGATGAGTGAGCGTTTCCCCAATGGGAGCAAGCAGGAAGACATTGGGGATATTCCTGTAACTTTTGTTTTAATTCCTGAACTCCTTCACCCACACAGCAGTCGACTGCACCTTAAAGGATATTAGGTGTGTGTGTGTGTATGTGTGTGCGCACGCACATGCGTGTTATAGGGCAAAATTATAAGGATTTTTCCTTCATTCCTTTCTATTTATTTTTGAGCAAAGTTGGAGGCATAGGGGCTATGCAAGAACCACATCACATTAAAACATGATGATGGATGAAAGAAATTCATCAATGTTGGCTGAGAAATTCATCTAAGAGGTTAGAGTTTAAAAACTTTAATAAATCAAATCTCTTAAATTTGGGATTGAAAAACCAATGCCAGAGACTGCATTCTGGCTTCTGGCTGCAGGCGGTTCCATTCCATTTACTGGGGTGGGGGTGCGGGGAAGGCTGTTTCCCTGGGGTCTGATTTGCAGTGTGACTCCAAGGACCTTCCAGTGCAAAGTTCCCTTTGCTTGATGAATGTGATTTTCCTGGTAACTTGCAACCAATGAGAAGCAATGATCTGGGAAGCTCCCCACTGCAAGTCCCTTTGATCATCAGGTCCTTCGAGGAACAAAACAATTGATTATGTTGGTCCCCTTTAAAGAGCACCAGCAGCCGCCAAGAAATATCACCTCTAGGAGGCATCCTACCACCTGGGAGGCTGGAGTGTGGAGTCAGACTGGTAGAGGCTTACTCTTGGCTAACCTGGAACTGCATTTGCTAGGATGCATGGAATGGTACCTATTTGAAAGATGCCTTGTGGGTGAAATCAGAAGATGAAGGCCGTAGAAAAATGATGAAGGGATCTGGGGATTATTAAAGAATGATGTGTACAACCCACAGTTGCTCAGGGATATTTCTGTTTCTTACCCCCAGAGGGACAGGAGGGTCGCTAACCAGGAGAGTCTAGTGGCGCAGGGCAGCAGAAACTTTGTCTTTGTTTCTCTGTGGGTGGAGTCGTCTGTGGCTCAGGGAGGCAGCTGGAGACCAGAGGACTTCTTGAAGCTGGGCAGCAGCATGGGAAGGATGCTTTTAATTAAAGCTCTCCCTGCTTCTTTGCTGTGGCTAAGAGGTTGACTTCTGAGAATTCTGTCGTCTAGCTCCGTAGGAAGGACTCTCAGGTTTGCCTGGACTTGAGAAATGCTTCCTTCCAAGCACATTTTCCTCCACGCACATGGAACAAGTCAGCTTTTTGGAGGCAACTGGCTAAAACGTGGTCATATCCATCCAAGGTATGCCCTGAGTAAGCTGCTGGTTCCCCCCTGCTGGGCTCCCCGTCAACCCCCCCCCCCCCCCCCCCCCCCACTCCAGATCCATTTGACACACGTGTCTGTGTTCTGCTCAGAGCCCTGATGGCATCGGGTTATGCACCAGGCTGCTAACCACAAGATCAGTGGCTTGAAACCACCAGTTGGTCTTGCCTTTCGGGAGGAAGATGAGGCTTTCTGCCACCTGGTCTCTAGGAGTAGGCATTGACCCAATGGCAGCGAGTGTGGTTTGCGTGGTTTGCTCTGTGCCATGGGAGACTGACTTCTGTGGGTTGCAATATCTGGGCTTCCTTATTCTGTGCCTTCTGGTGGAGTTTGGCCAATGAGAGGAAATCAGAGGGTGGGAGGTCGACATTTGGGTGTGTGTTGTATCTCTGGCAGTAGCCACGCCTTCTGTGTCTACTGCTGGTGCCTACTCACTCTGCTCTGTCTTCGTGCCCTACGGCTGCAGCTACAAAACGAGCTGTGAGGAACAGACGCCGATCCCCCAGCAGTTCTGGAGGCTGGAAGCCCTCGTGCTGAACGATGCCAGGACCACTCTCTCTCTGCTCTCAGGG
The DNA here is from genome assembly GCF_000313985.2 of Echinops telfairi. Classification (NCBI taxonomy): domain Eukaryota; kingdom Metazoa; phylum Chordata; class Mammalia; order Afrosoricida; family Tenrecidae; genus Echinops; species Echinops telfairi. Next base: position 14,966,510 of record NW_022109491.1, on the reverse strand, counting down.
AAGATCCTTACTCATTCCTTTCTGCTTTGGGCAGTCTGGGGCATGTCTTAGAGCTCCTGGCTTGTACATGGAGCCGTACATGTCGTCTCCTCCCTCTGTGGGACTACTTTCATCTCTGTCCTCTTTCAAAAGCCGCTACTCAAAAGGGAAGGGGATTCGACTCACCCTACCCTGGTACTGATAACACCTGTGAAGAAAATCTGTCCCCAAACAAGGCCACATTCACCAGCATAGGGCTGAGGATCTTAACCTGGCTATTTGGGGACATTTGACTCAATAGCACTCTTCCCCTGCTGCTTCAGGCCTAGGGTCATTACAGCTCCCCACTGTTGTTCGTCTCTGAGCATTTTCCTTCTCCTCCGTCTTGTTAACTCTGGGAGTTGTTGGTTCTCGAAGCATCATGGATGGACCAGCAGGATCAACACCCTCTGGGAACTCGTTGGAAATGAACCTCTGGGGGCAACAATCTGTATTAAAAAGAGAAAGACTAAACAACAACAACCGCAACAACCGAAGAAGAACGGATGCCTCGAATTACGGTGTTGGTGGAGCACAGGGAGCATATTGTGGGCATCCGGCAGCAGGAACAATTCTGTCTTGGAAGACAGCCAGAATTTTCTATGGAAATGAGGATGGTGAGACTTGGTCTCAGGTTCTTTGGACATGCTATCAGGAGAGACCAGTCTCCGGAGAGGGGCATCATGGGAAAGAGGAGGCCCTCAGTGAATGGGGTGACCTCTAGTGGCTGCAACAAGGGGCTGGAGCACGGCAAAGGTGGGAAGGGCTGCCAGACAGGCAGTGTTTCGTTCTGTTGGACAATGAGATACTACGAGTTGGAATTGACTCAACAGCACCTAACAACAATGTTGAATTGTCGAAAATGGATAATTGCTCAGAAATGTGTGGTCTTAGTTCTCTTTCCTAACGTCCAGAATGGGAGTTCTTCCTTTCACCAGGTGGCTCTTCTATCGATGACTCACGGCTTTCAAGTCATCCCGAGTTCCTTTCATTCCATCCAGGCAGAAAGGGAGCAACGGATGGAGGGTGGGACATGCAAAGGGAGGGGTCAGGCCTGCTCCCAGTTCATGACTTAGCATGCGAGTATGGGCGCATCAGGGAATGAACATCTGGGAGCAGCCTTCAGCCATGGACTGGCATTAGTGGATAAAGATCCTAGCTCCCTCACCCTTTGGATAGAACATCTTTGTTTTTTGTATTTATTTATTTAACTTTTTCTTGTGATTTAGGTGAATGCTTACAGAGAAGATCATAATTTTTGTATTCAACAACTTAGCAAACTTTTGTTCCGATCATTTTTTGCCTATCACCTTTAAAAACTTTTTAAATTAAATCATTTTATTGGGGGCTCATACAACTCTTATCACAATCCATACATCCATCCATAATGTCAAGCACATTTGTACATTTGTTGCCACCATCATTCTCAAAACATTTGCTTTCTACTTAGCCCTTGATATCAGCTCCTCATTTTCCCCCGTCCCTCTCCGCTCTCTCCTCCCTCATGAACCCTTGATAATTTATAAATTATTATTATTTTTCCATATCTTACACTGTCCAACGTCTCCTTTCACCCACTTTTCTGTTGCCTGTCCCCCAGGGAGGAGGTTATATGTAGATCATTGTAACTGGTTCCCCTTTTCGACCTCACCTTCCCACCACCCTCCCAGTATCGCCACTCTCACCACTGGTTCTGAAAGGTTCATCTGCCCTGGATTCCCTGTGTTTCCAGTTCCTATCTGTACCAGTGTACGTTCTCTGGTCTAGCCAGATTTGTAAAGTAGAATTGGGATCATGATAGTGTGGGGGGAGGAAGCTTTTAAGAACTAGAGGAACATTGTATGAGTGTGGAGTGGAGACCCAAAGCCCATCTGTAAGCAACTGGACACCCCTTTACAGAAGGGTCACGGGGAGGAGATGAGCCAGTCAGGGTGTAGTGTAGCAATGATGAAACACACAACTTTCCTCTAGCCCATCACCTTCTTGTTGATATCATTTTCCCCCTCACCCACGTTAACACAGCTCCCCATGACCCTGTGACTTCTTCCTCCCCCTCACCTCTAATCCCAGGAAATCATAAAAATCTGTTTCTTTTAACCATCAAAACCTTTAAAAAATAACAGTAGTCTCATACACTATTTGTCATTTTCTAATGGACAATTTTCATCCATCGTCATATCAGGTTGGACCGTTTCGAAGCACATGTGGGACTACATTCTATTTGCCCAAAGTGGAAACTTGCTTTCTGATGCATCCTTTCCTGGTTTACTCCCCGCATTTTCCTACGGAGTTTTCCTGGGGAATCACGCCTTTCCCAAATAAACTACTTGCTCTTGACTCTTCATCTCAGGGCCTGAAGGAATGAATGGCTAGTGTAGATACGGAGACACGATCTCAGGATTCAGACAGGCTGCTAACACAGCCCTGAAATGATCAAGGAGAAAGATTTTGAGAGTGACCCCCCCCACTTTTGGAGAAAAGTGGGTTAACAATTTAAATCTGTTCAATCGCTGTCTGTTCCCAGCTACTTGGGGAAGGAAAGCACACAGGGCCTGTCGGGATTCACCTTGAATGGATGTCTAACTTTGCTTGTTCTGTGTTGCTACCATAGTAACAGGAGTAATTAACTTTAATTACTACAGTTCTCTTGTTCTTTTTGCTCACCACCTTCCCCCACTCCAGTTCATTTTGGACTTGCTTTGAAGTATGTTAGCGAGGCAGCCAGTGCTCCAAACGAGCTCTGTCGGCACCTTGATAATATCCTTGTTTTCATTCGATCAGGCTGCCTGTGCCGGCTGGACGTACGTCCATTTCTATGGTGACACGGCACAGGCATGGCATCACTTGGGCCTTTAAACAGGGTTCAGCAATTAGGCAACAGACACTACAGCAGCGGGGCCAGCGTTTGGTCCCTCTTTGTCAACTCAGAACATCTATTTGGCTGACAGGGGTGCCTTGGTGTATTGTTGTCATTAGGAGCTGTCAGTCAGAGGTACTGAGATCAACATCTCCCACTGAAGTGTTGGTGAAAACCCACATTTCCCACCAAGGACTCAGGGCTCCACGGGTTGAAAGAAGAAGAAAGCTTTTCAGTTCACAGATGTGCAGTGAGTTCTAGGTGCCATTTAAGAGAAATCCAGCTGGTCCTTTTGAATAGTGAGCTTCCTGAAAAGAAATAGAACTGATTGTTGTCGCAGGTTCTTGTGCTGTTCTTTGCGACATCCCCTCTGCCCACCTGATTTCAGAACCCGGGTGGCACCGTGGGTTCGGAGTGGGGTTTCTAACCACAAGGTCAATAGATCGAACCCACCACTGTCTGCTCTCCTAAAGATTTACAGTCTCAGAAACCCAAAGGGGCAACTCTAGGGCCACTCTGGCTTGGAGTCCTCTTGATGGCAGGGAGGGTTTGGTTTTGGTTTGAGGTGGTGGACAATTTCATGGGATTTTGCTCATGTCCCACATCAAGGTTGTGCCCTGGCATCTCTCTGCTCTGTTTCCCCCTAAGCTTTAGAAGACTGCTTAGCCCTGGCACAGCTCAGAAGTATAGAAGGGGCTAGAATCCTCTGAGACAACCTTCCAGCAGTGTGTGGTTGGAGTTGGTGGACCAGTTGTTCTACCCTCAAGGACAATTCTGAGGCACATTCTAAATAGTCTCGGTAAGGTCCTCTACGGCACTGAGACTCAGTTGCCCACAAAGGTAGACAACCCAGTAGTATCTCACTTATTGCTTCTCTTCCTTCCCCTTCATTAACCACATATCTTTCCCCTATCATTTTCAAGATAAAATACCTGTACTCAAATTTTTGTCTGTCTTTCTCTCTCTCTCTCTCTCTTTTTGCAGGGGACCACAAACTCAGATCCCCCAAATAAAGATGAATATGGCTGAAAACCAAAGTATTTTTCTCCCTGCCTTCTTAATTATTTACTTATTGTGTTAGGCAGGGTTCCCTAGAGAAACAAAACCAGGACACTTATGTTTTTATGTATGATATATATGTGTGTGTATATATATGTATGGATAGGTTTATACAGAGAGAAGGAATATAACAGCTAATTAGTCCACACAATAGTACAGAAAGTTCAGTTCAACTCACTGTTCTGTAGAACAGTTAATAAATATACTGGAAGTCCTTCAACTCTGTGGGCTGTGGGCCCAAGGTCAAGTAAGTAGACAGCAGAGTCCTCCCTCAGGCAAGGCAGGCAGAGTGCCCAGAGGCAGCAAGCAGCAGAGTGGGTTACTGCTAGTCTGGGTACTTTAGAGAAACAAACCAACAGAAACTCATATATAAGAGAGAGTTTTATATAAAGGTTAAGTGTGCATCAAGAAAACATCCCAACCCAGTGCTGCCCAAGCCCACAAGTCCAATATTAACCCATTAACCCATATGTCCAACATCAATCCACAAAGTCCTCCTCTATCTCACAAAACAGATGCAATGATGCTGACTGCAGGAGGAAAGCCAAGTTAGTGAATGTGTAAACATCTCAGCACTGGCAGGGGTCTCCACATGGCTGCTCCAGCACCCAGTGTTGCACTGGGGTAGGTCCATGCGGCTTCTCCTTGGGGATGTCTTGCAGGAAGTCAGCCTTGCAAGCTGAAGCAGGGAACTGCTAAGGCAGCTGCACCCTGGTCCGACCATCAGAAAGCAAGAGACCTGAGAACTAGAAAGGCTAGGCTCACCGAGCCATTTATCCCTCTGCCCTTCAATTAGCCCCACATGTGTTTATAGGCCAGGTTGGCATAGTAAACTATCTCAGTTACCAACAATCAGTAGCTTGGGAGCTTAGTGAAGCAGGCCTGCAAGGGATATTGAACACAAGCAATGCAAAGTGATAGGATATATCAGCCTAAAGCTCAAGTGATGTATGCACCAGCAGCGTGGCAAAGCAGGTCTCTAAGGAGACTCAAGCTCTTAGCAACACGATCCACAGGTTGGCCTGGCTCACAGGTAGTGTAGCTCACAGGTTGAGGCAGAGAGCTAGGTAAAGCAGGAGCATGCTGTAGCATTCTCTGATCACCAGAGAGCAAGTGAGAGGTGGGGGGGTGGGGGGGTGGCGGCTTGCAAAGTCATTTATCTCTTTGTCCCCAATAAAACTGTGAGCCGATTAATCCCACATGTTCCTATTGGCCAGGTTGGCACAATAAACCTAACTATCACACTTATATTTCCTGTGGCTGCCACTCTTGATGGCTCTTTGGGGTCTTGTGAGAAGCAGAGTCCAGGGTAAAGATGACAATGTAGAAGATTTATTGGAGAATGCTGTTAGTATCGATGCTTTTGGTATTGGAGAATCCTGTGGGAGGAAGGAAAGAAGCAAGACTGGGCAGAGGTGGAAGCTGGCATCCTTGAGCAGGTCTGGAACCATCTATACTCTTCTCTCTTCTCTCTCTTGGTGTGTTCCCTAACTGCCATGGTTAGCATGCTTACGCAATCCTGGTTTCTAATCCACAGCCTCAACTTTGGTCTCTCATTCAGACACCTGTACAGCCATTGCACAGCACGTGAGTCAGGTATATTCCCTGATTTATAGCAGCATCCAGTCTCATTGGGACAGAAGAACTCAGAAAAAGATGAATACAAGACACCCTGACAAGTTCTTGGAAATTCAGGAGTAAAGGCAGGCTGGGAAGATAGAAAGGAGCCTCGGTGGGTCATGGGGCCATAAGGCTAGCAGTTGAAACCCACCAAAAAGATGAGATTAAATGCTCCCTTAAATATTTGAGTCTGGGAAACCCAAAGGAGCAGTTCCACTCTGTCCTAAAGGGTCGCTATGAGTCACAATTGCCTAGATGGCAATGGGGTTGTTTTCTGTTTGTTGTTGTTTATCAGGAAGATGGAGCAGTTGTGTCAAAGACCAGACTTGCAGTGTTATGAAATTTAGTCTTAAAGGAGGCAAATGAACTTGTGGTTTCCAGGTTTCTTAGCCTCTTAGGACCTTGGACGTTCAGTTGATTCAACCTTTAGCTGCTTTCATAATAACGCCCCCCCCCCCATTCACTCTCTAAGGAGCCCTACTCAAGTAGTGGTTACGAGTTGGGCTATGATCCTCAAGGTCACCAGTTCAAAACCATGAGCCCCTCTTTGGTAGAAAGACAGGGCTTTCTCCTCCAGTAAATAGTTACAGTCTCAGAAACCCATGGTGGGGAGGGACTGGGGGCTGCTATGAGATGGCATTGATGATTAAAACCATACAACAGAGATTCCAAGTGTTTTCCATACAAATGAGAAATTCCTTAAGATGCCAACCAGTGCTTAATACTGGTTAGAATCAAAGCTTTCAGATTCCCACTGTTGGCTGTGCCCATTCAGGAAGTGTTTGTGCCTTGGCTGTGCCAGGCCTTCTCCTGGTCTCTGGGTAGATGGGTTCTGTGAGAGTGGAGAGGTGCATACCATACTGTCCAGTAATCTGATGGACAGGGAGTAGGTTTCAATCTATATGTGTTTGAAGGGACTGAATTTTGGTTTTCTGTTCTTGGGAATGCCAAGTTTCCTAGGTGTTCTCCCACTGGTGCTATGGCACTGGGTTACCTGGAACAAAACATTTCCAATTATGGGCTGGTTAGTGAAGAAAAGAGAAGAATGTTCACTTCGTTTTCTGTGGACATCCTACTCCTAATGATGCTGCTCAAGGTGGCTTCTCCCTGTTTGACAGTCACCTCCCACTGTTATTTCATGTTAACATCAAAATTGATTTAAACTCTGGAAATTGTGCCTAAGATTCTGCTGTTAATACACATTTTCTCCAGCCTGGGCTTATGCAGTGGGTAAACTCTAATCACTTTATTGATCCTCGTGTCCCTCTGTCTATAAACCCATTCTTTCACCTTTCCCAAGAGCCCCAGTTTGTTTGCTTACTTGTACCAGAGCTTCGTTACTGTTTTCTCATTTTTGGTATCTGCTTGTTCCATCTCTCTCCATCCTCCACTAACACCAAATTATTCCATGTCAAGTCTTATCCTAAACCTCTGTGCTCTGCTGATTGAGGGAGCACTTATCAGCTTCCAGCAAATTGAACTTCATTGTCCTGGGGTGGAAAGGTAACAGAGTCAGAAAGAGCTTGGCCAAAAATTAGCACCTGCCATTTTGAGCATTTGCCATTATAACTTTTGATTTAGGGATCATATTTAAAGACTGTTATTTTCCTATTGATTTGGAGATGTTCTTTTCATATTTCAGGTACTAATTCTTGATGGAGTATGTTCATTATAGATAGTTTTTCACACTTCATCTTGCTGTTTTTTTAAAACACTTTGCTGATCATATCTTATTTTTTCCACACAGGTTTTAATTTTATTTTGCCAACTTTCCCTTTGTGGCTTGCATTTAAAAAAATTACTTTGTTTAAGAAGTTCTCCAAAACCACATGTTCACAGAGAAGTGTACGCTTTCTTCTAAAAGTTATTTTTCATATTTATGTCTTTCAGACACCAACATTTTAAAATTGTATGTGATATAAAATAAGGGTGTAGTCATATACTTTGCCATGCATAAATCAAATGTTTCCAAAACTATTGAACGGTTACAAGGATAGAGTGTTCCAGTATACGTCATTCACATACACCTAGTGCTCATTTGTTGACTTTCTCATTATCTGACATTATCCGTATGTATTGGCATAGGAAAAATCCATTATCTAACTACTTTGACTATTAATGATGCACATCTGGCAGCAATTGAATGGCAAGGTAAGAGGGAGAGCAACAGTGAGGATGAGGGTTAAGGTTATGTGTCAACCAGATTGGGCCATGATTCTCAATGGTTTGATAGCAATGGAATGATGAAATTTGACCATTATGTAATGATGTAGTCACCCTCCATTGTGTGATTTGATGTGCTCATCCTCCATTTTTACACAATGTCAATGGTCAAACCTGGTCAATGGTCATTATCTGGTCTTTGGAACCTAATCATCTTGATCAGTGAGAAGTAGTTGTGAGGAGCCATCAAGTTAGTTCCGACTCATCCCAACTTTATGTACAACTGAAGGAAACACCACTCCGCCTTGCGCCGTCCTCACAATTGTTCTCATGTTTGAACCCACTGTTGCAGCCACTGTGTCCATCCATCTCATCTAGGACCTTCCTCTCTTTTGTTGCCCCTCCACTTTACCACGCATGATCTCCTTCCCCAGGGAGTAGCCTTTCCTGCTAACAGGTGCCCAAGACCAGGTCTCAGCATCCTTGTCTCTAAGGAATATTCTGGCTTTACTTTTTCCAAGACACACCTGTTTGTTCTTTTGGTAGTCTGGGGTACTTTCAATATTCTTTGACAACGCTGTAGTTCAAATGCATCAATTTTTCTTTAGTCTTCTTTATTCATTGTCTAACCCCCACGTGCATATGAGGCGATTGAAAGTGCCATGGCTTGGGTCAGTTGCACCTTAGTCTTCAAAGGAACATTCTTGCCTTTCAACACATTAAAGAGGCCATGTGCAGCAAGTGAGGAGTGGTGTACAGATAGAGATTGGCATCTGGGATCTCAATCCTGTTTTAGGACACTTTGGTTTTACTCTTGCCATATTGCTCCAGTTATGATAGCTTAATAAGATTTTTTAATATTAAGAATATTTTGCTGTCTGCTTTTCCCTTTTCTTTTTAAAGCATTATCATGACTTTGCTTGTTTGTTTTTTTTGCCTTTACATGTATGAACGTTGGAATTAGCACAATTTCCTAGAAAAAAGCTAACTAGATTTCGTTTAGTTTCATATGAAATTTATAAATCAGCATGTGGAAAATTGTCATCATTTATCTTTTTTCCTATTCATAGTATAATTGCCATTTTCAGGTTCTCACCGTGTTTTTATATGATGTTTTATTATTTTCTCCCCAAAGTCTTATATATTTTGGGTTGTATTTAGTCTTAGTTATGTTATTTATTTATTTCTTTACTCGTGTGAGTGATCTCTTTTATATTTTATAAGGTGGTTCAGGTCCTCCTCATTTTCAGCAAGCAAGGTTGTGTCATCTGCATAAGACAGGTTGTTAATAAACCTTCCTCCAAACCTTATGCCCCATTCTTCTTCATATAATCTAGCTTCCCTGATGATTTGTTCAGAACACAGATTGAATAAATATGGTGAAAAGAAACAGCTCACACACACACCTTTCCTGGTTTGAAACAGTGTGTATACCCTTGTTTTGTTC
>NW_022109491.1:14928530-14955957 GCF_000313985.2 Echinops telfairi | reverse complement strand
GACTTTCCTCCTGTCCCACTATCATGTTCAGTCCCCACCAGGGTTTCAGCAATTCCCCTTTGTTACATTACCCTTGATCATGCCCTACCAGGCCTCCCACACACTCCTCACCACCAATTTGGATTACTTACTGTTCCCCTGTCCCTGGGTTTGTTAACACCACTACCTTTCCCCTCACCTCCTCCTCTCCCATGTGCCCCCGGAACTGTTGGTCCCATTGTTTTCTCCTCCAGATTGTTCATCCAGCCTATCTTATTTAGACAGACCTGTGGAGATAACAACATGCATAAAAATGAGACAGAGCAAAACTAAGCAAAAATATACAACAAAACAACAATAACAACAAATCAATGACAAAAAAACCAAAACAAAACACAACAAGAAAGATAAGCTTGTAGTTAGTTCAAGGATACAACTGCCTCTTGATCTTGGTAAGGGTTCCACATGAGCACAATGCAGTGTTCTGGAACTCTCATTCTTAAGGCTGTACATAGTTTACTCTGATCCACTTAGCTAAATACATTTCTATAGTCAATGAAACACAAATAAGCATCTTTCTAGTATTCTCTGCTTTCAGCCAAGAGCCACCAGACACTAGTAATGATATCCTTTGTTTCACGTCTTTTTCTGAATCTGGCCTAAAACTGTTGGCAGCTCCCTGTCAATGTGCTGCTGCAACCATTGTTGGATGATCTTCAGTAAAAATTTTACTTGCATGTGAGATCAATGATATTGTATAATTTGTGCACTCTGTTGGATCACCTTTCTTTGGAATCGGTATAAATATGGAACAGTCCTTTGGCCAAATAACTGCTCTCCTTATTTCTGGGCATTAATGAGTGAGTGCTCCCAGTGCTTCATCTGCTTGTTGAAACATTTCAATTGGTATGCCATCAATTCCTGGAGCTTTGTTTAATGCTTTCAGTGAAGCTTGAACTTCTTCCTTCAGGACCATTAGTTCTTGCTCATATGCTACCTCTTGAAATGATTCAATGCCAACTCGTTCTTTTGGGCACAGTGACTTCTTTTTGATACTCTGCCTTCTTTTGATGTTTCCTGCATCATTTCATATCTTGCCCATAGAATCTTTCAATATGCAACCAGAGGCTTGCATTTGTCTTGAGTTCTTTTATTTTACGATATACTGAGTGTGTTCTTCCCTTTGGCACATTTTATTTGAATATTTTACTCTCTCTGCTTGAGCAGCCCTAGGAAATTTTCTATTCAGCTCTTTGACTTGATATTTTCTTCCATTTGCCTTAGCTACTCTTTGATTAAGAGCAAGTTTCAGAATCTCTTCTGACATCCGCTTTGATCTTTTCCTTCTTTCCTGTCATTTTAGAGAGCTTTTGCTTTCTTCATGAATGATATTCTTAATGTCATCACACAGCTCATCAGGCCTTTCATTTGTGTTTGATGCATCAAATCTGTCCTTTTGGTGTGCTTGAAATTTGGGGTGGGATAGATTCAAGGTTGTGTTTTGGCTCTTGTGGACTTGTTTACATTTTCTTCAATTTCAACCTGAACTTACATAATAGCAATAGATGATTTGTTCCATAGTTGATCCCTGGCCTGGTTTTAGCTGCTGATATTGAGCTTCTGCAGTGTCTTTTTCTACAGAAGTAGTCAACTTGAATTCTGTGCATTCCATCTGGAGAAATCCGGTATTTGTAATGAAGAAGTCATTGGTCTTGCAAACTTCTATCATGAGATCTCCTGTTTCATTTCCATCACCAAGACCATATTTTTCAACTGCTTTCCTTTTGTCTTTGTTTCCAACTTTTGCATTCCAATCTTCAATAATTATCAATGCATCGTGATTGCATGTTTCATTAATTTCAGATGGAAGACTTTAATAAAATTCTTCAATTTCTTAATCACTAGCTAGAGTGATTGGTGCATAAATTTGAATAATAGTTGTCAATACACCTAGTATTACATTTACTTTTATACGACTAGATACAATCATATCACAGACACTATGGTACTTCAAGATAGATCTTGAAGTGTCCTTTTGGATTGTGTCATTACTTGCAAAGTAAATCGGATGATTTTCTGATTCAAAATGGCCAATACCAATCCATTTCAGATCACTAATGCATAGGATATTGATCTTTATGAGTTCCATTTCATTTTTAACAATTTCTAATTTTCCTAGATTTATACTTTGGAAATTCCAAGGTCTAATTATTAATTGATGTCTATAGCTATTTCTTCTCATTTTGAGTCATGCCTCATCAGCAAATGATGGCCCAATGGCTTCACTCCGGCAGGGTTACCTGTGTGCATGTCATCATGGTTGACTCTACTTTGAGAAGCGCCTACTGACCTGAGGGGATCACTTTCTGGCACTATCTTTGACAATGTTCTGCTTCTGTTCATTAGGTGTTCGGTAACTGGCCGTGTTTTGATGGCATCCAAAGCGTTGTCAGCGGCTAATTCCTCTGAAGTAGACAGCCGATTCCTTCTTCATAGTCTTCTTGGTCCTTGGTCTGCATGCTCTGGTGAAACCTGCTCGCTTTGGGTGACCCTGCTGGTGTTTGAAATATTGATGATATAACTTCCAGCATCACAGCAATACACAAGCTACCACAGTATGACAAACAGACAGACAAGTGGTGATCTCTCAATTTAGTGGCATCCAATAACTAGTAGCATCACATAGAGACTTGGGGAGAAAGACAATTCCATAGATCTGATGTCTTTCCATGGGATAGTTCCTATTTTATGGCAAAAATTGTTTTTCCAAGAGGATGCTTGATAACGTGTGTGGTCAGAGCGCTGTCTTCTGCCAAGTCTCTCACTACAGAGCTATCACTGTAGCAGCTACATTTGTGGGTAGAGAAGCATCTCTTGAAAAGCTCTGGCCGGTTTAGTTTGTAAACCATGGGTAAAGGGTACTTCTGCTCTGTTTTTCCCTCCATCCCTGTTTGCACACCGACTAGCTTTATCTCAAATTGATAACTCTTTTATAAGCCACAAGAAGCAGCCAACACAGACCAACATTCCCTGTGTATATATATTGCTTTAGCACTGTAACCTTAGTATGTGGCCTGTCTTCCAGAGTAGAGCAGTACAGCTTTGCTAAATGTTTCAAGGATTACTATCCATAAGTCACTGTCACCCACCACACAGCCAGGATCCCAAAGGCACAGTTATTTGTCTGCATCATGTTCAACCCTTCATGTTAAGGTACCCATCTTCGGCATGTCTACGTTCTGGAGAAACGAACAAGAGAAATGTGTATATCCATGGAAAACTTAAGGCAGGTCCCTCAAGGCTATTCAAAGGTCCTTATAGATTCAAGATCTTTGTGTCCTTTGTGCCACCATGTTAAGGCAGTTGTTTATGATCTGACGAATTTAGAAGGACTGCCAACTAGAGTGGCCAGTTTATCTTTGCCTACCCAGGACTTTCTCAATTATAGGACCCCAAATGCTGCATTCTAAGGTCCCCTTCAGTGCCCGTGAAACTGGGATTACTGGGTACCCTACTGACTCCACATTGACAGTCCCATCATCAGGAAAGAAAAAGGTGTCAAGGAAGGCACATCCCTGTGAGGATGTGATCAATCCTGTCTACAACCCATTGTTCAGGACTTTGTTACCTGCAAGGGAGTCTGGGAGATGTGATCTTTATCCATGCGATGTGTTAGTATGTGTGTGCACAGATAGATTAAAAATGAAAAGATTTATTATTATAGGAAGAAGAGATAATAGATATTACGGGTCCAGGACACATCCATTTGCTTAATTATTCATTAAGGTATATCGTTTCTTTGATGATCCATTTTTGTTCTCTCCTACCAGACCAGTGTGCAGCATTTTTAATTGCTTCCCAGTTCTAAATATTTTGTAATTTCCTTGTGGTTTCTTTTATATCCCAATGGATAATTTCAGAGGATTTGAATTTTGCCAAACAATGTTTTTCTTCTTGGTAGGTATTTTGCTGATTTCTAACTTAATCCTGTTATCACCATATACTATGGTCTGAAAGTATCAATTCTTGGAAAGTGGTTGATCATAACCTAATACATGATCAGGTTTTATCCATCTTCAATGCATTCTTTAAAACAATGTATAGTCTCTTGTTTGAGATCTTTGGGTAGTGCAAATGGCTAATATACTTGACTGTCAAGGAAGGGCAGGAGGTTTGAACCCACCAACACGCACCTCAGAAGAAAGACCTGGGAGTCGGTTTTTCAAACAGCAGTCTCTGAAAATCCCGTGATGCACACTGACACGTGTAAGGTTACCAGCCTTTGGAATTGACTCAGTGGCACAGGGTTTGTTCCATGTATGTTTGAAGCATGAACTGCTCATCACCATCATGATCAAAACATGGCATCTACACCTTTAATGAAAGATAAGGGGGATTATATTGTGTACTCTACCTGGCAAATTTCTTTTTAAAAATTTATTGTTATGGAAACATAATGTAAATACATATGACTTGGTGCCCATCCTTAATTATCTTATCTGGGTAAATGACTCATGTGGAAGTTCTCCTTCAAAAGGTATGCTTCTTAAAAAAAGATGTGCTCCACCAGCCTATCCTGACATGATCGCTGAAGACAAAGCAGGAGCATAAGCAAATGTGGTGAAGAAAGCTGATGGTGCCTGGCTATCAAAAGATATAGAGTCTGGAGTCCTATAGGCTGGAAGATAAACAAGTGGCCATCTAACTGAGAAACAACAAAGCCCACATGGAAGAAGCACACCAGCCTGTGAGATCACAAGGTGTCAAAGGGATCAGGTACCAGGCATCAAAGACCAAATAAAAAATATCATAGCATTGTGAATGAGGGGGAGAGCAGAGTGGGGACCCAGGGCCCATCTGTGGGAAATTGGACATCTCCTTACAGAAGGTTCTCAGGGAGGAGATGAGCCAGTCAGGCTGCAGTGTAGCAACGATGAAACATACAATTTTCCTCTAGTTCTTGAATGCTTCCTCCCCACCACTAGCATGATCCCAATTCTACCTTACAAATCCAGTTGGACTGGAGGATGTACAATGGCACAGATAGGAACTAGAAATATAGGGAATCCAGGACAGATGAACCCCTCAGGACTATTGTTGAGAGTGGCAATACCTGGAGGGTGGTGGGAAGGTGAGGGAGAAAGGGGGAACAGATTACAAGGATCTACATATATCCTCCTCCCTGGGGGATGGACAACAGAAAAGTGGGTGAAGGGAGACATTGGATTGTGTAAGATATGACAAAATAATAATTTATGAATTATCATGGGTTCACAGGGGAAAGGGAGGCGGGGAGAGAGGGGAAAAATGAGGAGCAGATACCAAGGGCTCAAGTAGAAAGCAAATGTTTTGAGAATGATGAGGGAAACAATTGTACAAAAATGCTCTACACAATGGATGCATGTATGGATTGTGATAAGAGTTGTATGAACCCCCAATAAAATTATTTTGAAAAAAGACATGCTAAATTATTGTCATGATTGTCAATCTCCCTCTTCCTCAAAACATCAAACCAATTTTCACTCCCTTGAGCCCCATGGAAGCATGCCCATTTCCTGTTCCCTCTTTAGCATCACGTATCAGCAGATTTCTACCTTTGCGGATGGCCAGACGGCCTCCTCTTGCTGATGCGAAGCTCAGCGATGCAAAGCCATTTGCGTTATTAGGCAGAGGGAGTCCAGGTGTGGACTCTGCCTCTCATTTCCTGCCCGGGATGGAAACATGACAAATGCCAGCTGTGCTGCCTCTCGTCTACTCATGCCAGCACGATGACTTCTAGAATTCTTTTACTTTGCCCAACTGAGCTGCAGTTTTGTCTAAGAGATATCCTTCTCCCAAGGGCTGACTCAAGCCTGCCAATATCTATGGCTCACGGAGGACACAGGGCTTGGAAATCTTTTCCAGCCAAATGTGTTTTCTTAGCTGGAAGCTGAAGAGCAATCAAGATTCTCTTTTCCTGGCTGTGTAGCTCAGCTGGGTCCTGGCAGCGCCGGTCGCTGCCAAGCTGCTTTGGGGGCCGCCCTGTAGAAGCTGCCAGCATTGAAGTCACTCATTCCATCCCAGTGAGGACTATTGATCCTTTGGAGGCAACAAGATGTGGCCATTTGAAGAGAGAAAGCCAAAAAAAAAAAAAATCCAGCATTTTAGACTTGTAGATGTCTGATCCCCTTTGAGCCTCAAAATCACCCTGTTGCCGAGCCTGGCAGGCACAGGTTGTTTGCGATCCTAACACTTGGTGGTTTAGAATCCATCCAACGGCTCCATGAAAGAAAGGCTTGACCAATTGCTTTAACAAAAGCAAGAGAACCCTAGGGGGCCCTTATTTTCTGTAACAACGTGGGGTGGCCATGAGTTAGGGAACCAACTTGATGGACACTAACAACAACAACAAAAACAAAACGCCAAAACCTAGATCACTCCTCTTTTATAGATGGGTACGTTGAAGGTAAAAAAAGAAAGAAAATAAAAGAAAGCCTGGACAATTTACGTTCATTTGCACAATTAACAAAAGGTCTTTACTGACCATCTTTACCATGTAGCCTGGTGTCCCCTGCCAGCCATTTCCGATACTATTCTATCTTCCTAACAAGACTGTTAGCTAGTAGTTAATGCCTTCTTCACTTGTTTATTTTTGTGGGAGACCTCCTCAAAGAGAACCCACCCCAACCGTCACGTCCCAGGAGTCATGTGTGTAGTTTCCTCTCACACGGAGCCACACTGTTCCATGATGTGCAGTGGAGATGAGATGCTGTAGGACCTCCATAGCCTGGTCATGATAAGCATCACTGCCTCCGCCTTGCTTCAGGAAGCCAGTGGACATGCCAGGGAGACACCCCAGCGGTCCACAGAGAGGCCTAGGGGAAGAATAATTTAAGCCTCGTGCCAGCAACCAGCACCAAATTGAGAGCCATGGGAATGTGCCATTTTGGAACTGGATCCACCAGTCTACCTAATCCAGTGTTCTGATGACTCCATATCTGGCCAACATCTAACTGTAATCTCACGAGTCACCCTGAGCTAGAAATAAGCCATTCCTGAATTGACGGTCCACAGAAAATGTACAATATGATACATGTTAATTGTTTGCCTCCACAAAGTATTGGGGAGTAATTGCTATGCAGACATAGATAGTTGCATTGAAGATATTAGTGAATAGCAAGGCTCCAGGAATTGATGTTTTAATAGACTAGTGGAGCACTGGAAATACTCACTCGTCTATAACAAGATATTTGGAAGACAGTTTCCTGGTCAACTGATAGGAAGAGCTCCATCTTGGTGCCCATTCTAAAGAAAGATGACCAACCAGAATGCATAAATCACCACACAGTGTCATTATTATCACATACACATAACATTTTGTTAAAGACAATTTGCAAGCGACTTCAGCAATGCAAGGTGTTGCCAGAAATTCAAGCCAGATTCAGCAGAGGATGTGGAATGAGGGATCTCACTGCTGATTTCAGATGGATCATGGCTGAAAGTAGAGAATATCGTAAAGATGTTTTTGTCTTTTATTGGCTATGCAAAAGCATTGAATTGTACAGATCATAATAAACTATGGAGAACATTGAGAAGTATGGGGATTCGAGGACATTTCGTTGTGCTCATGGAGAACCTATACAGAAACCAAGAGGCAGTCATTTGAACAGAACAAAGGGATGCAGCACGGTTTAAAATCAGGAAAGATATTCCAAGAAAACAAACTCAATGCCGCTGAGTGGATTTTGATTCAGAGCATCACCATCGAACTGTCCTATATTTGAGCCCATTGTTGAAACCACTGTATTACTCTGTCTTGTCAAGGAACTTCCTCATTTTTACTGCCCCTCTATTTACCAAGCATGATGTCCTTTTCCGGGATTGGTCTCTGCTGACAACATGTCCAAAGTACATGAGATGAAATCTCACCATCCTTGAAAGGTATTAGTCAGAGTTCTATCCTGTCATCATACTTATTCCATTGTATGAAGAAGCAGCAATCAGGATGAGAGGAAGGCTAATTTTACAATCTGTGACATGTAGATGACACAACCTTGCTTGCTGAACGTGAGGAAGACTTGGAGCACTTGTTCAAGAAGATCAAAGACAACAGTCTTCAGTGTCGACTACAGCTCAATGAAAGGAAGACAGAAATTCTCATAACTGGATCAATAGACTTCATCATGCTTAGTGGAGAAAAGATGGAAATGGTCAAGGAGTTCATTTTACATGGCCCCACAGTCAAGACTCATGGAAGCATCAGTTAAGAAACCAAATGATACATTGCATTAGATAAGTCTGCTACCCAAGACCTTCTCAAGGTGTTGTAGAGCCAAGATGCCATGTTGAAGGATAACGTGCCCCTGACCCAAGCCAGGATACTTGTCTGCATGTGATAGCTAGACAATGAATGAGGAAAGTTGAAGAAGAACTGCTACAGTTGAATTGTTGTTCATAAAGAATATAGAAACTAGATCGCCAGGAATTGCCAGAAGAACAAGTTAATCTGACTTGGAAGAAGTACAGCCAGAATGCCTCTTCAAAGGGAGGCCAGAGGCACGTTATATCACATATTTTGGACATATTATCAAGAAGGCACCAGTCCCTGGAGAAGGCCAAGTTGAAGGGTCAGAGAAGAGGAACGGCGGTTACTCAAACAGAAGGAGTGGGCGGCTGGTGAAGGACCAGACGGTGTTTTGTCTACTGCACATTGGGTTGTGAAGATTGGAGCTGACTCGATTGGACCCCAATGCCACAAATAACGAGCTAAGGTGCCATTGCTTCTTTCCAGGGGAAGACGGCACACTCCGTGAGGGATGGGCTCAGGTGTCTCCACCCGCACACCTACCATGATGTCTAGCCACAGCGGGGACTTCATCATGGTGGACTCACCCAATGACAGTGTGAGCGAGGCAGTGAGTGCCCTACACCCGTGTGCTCTAACCTCACCTTCTGGCCTTCCCAACCTCTCTGCGTTGCCTCTCTCCCCTCACAAAGTTGAGCCACACAGCCACCTGGGGGACAGGGGGGGGCGGGCGGGGGGTGAGCTTTTTTTCTGTTGCCTACACAGCAATTCATAGTTAATTAAACCTTTGCATAAACAGAACAAGGGAGGATGTAAAAGTAATGAGCTGACAGCCCAGTGTGTATTATGCGGGGCTGAGAGGAGAATTTAATTTAGAGAAGAATTATGCACAGGCAGAAGAGCAGTCCATTAAAACAAACAAACTGTCTGGAAAGAGATAAAACAAAAATGGGTTCTGCAAGCCGGTGAAATAAACAGTGAAGCCATACATTTGGGGTGTTCAGGAATCCTCGGCGTTGAGACGCCCCTGAAAGAGTGGGAGGGGAAATGCCGGGCTGTGCGGGCGGGAGGTCTCCTGGGTAGGTTGCTACTTGCATGGGGCTGGGGTATAATTCTTATCTTGTGATGGCTTTGCTCAAAACCCATCTGTCTTCCTTTGAAGTTCCCCGAGCAGACTCTGAGCCAAGAATTCAAGAACAAACATTTTATTGGGAGCTACAAGGAACAAGAGGAGGAAACCCTGCCCAAACCAGAGCTGTGCTATTGAATTGACAGGCTGGGACAGAGTCGAGCTGCCCCCTAGGGGTTCCAAGACTGTAATCTTGACAAAAGCAGATGGCCACATCTCTCAGGAGGGCGGGTTCCAATCACCCAGCGGTTGGTTAGCGGCTGAGTGCCTAACCCGGTTGCCACCAGGGCCCCCGCAGTGAAGAAAAGGCCCGGGGATTCACCAGCGGCCACAGTGGGCAGTGGGAGCCGGATCTCATGAGGGAAGCTCTGGGCGACTCTGTGATGCACAATGCAGATTTATTCCAGGTGAGGGGTGAGGGAACCGGGGGACTTATGCCTCCAGAGAAGTCACGAACTAGTCCTTAGTTACAGGCTGTTTTGAGGCCATAGCACCGCACAGGCTCTCTGGTCTTCTCAGTGGTACAGTTGTGACCCCTGCAGGTAGGCCTCTGAGGAAGCTGCAGGTGTGGCCTTTGGCAGTCCCGCAGGTATGATCAGGGGCCTGGGGGATCGTGGGAAAACCATTGAACAGAAGCTGTAACGCCCCTCCTCCTCCACAAACTTGGTCATTTGAGCTCCTGGCTCCCCAGGCTTCAAAAGCCCTGAAGTCCTCTTTGACCGCTTTACTCCCCATCTCTGTCCCAATATTGAATTAGTCCCCACTTCTCTGAACTGTATTATTTACTGAATGCCAAAAGTTGTGCCTACTTCATGGGGTCCTTGTGAGGATCGGAAGACAGCACGGCTGGGTTCAAGGCCGGGCTGTGTGCATGTTAAGCATGCCAATGGCAGCAAGTGCTAGTGTATTTGCTTTTTTGGTCCACTGATTGGAATGTTCAATCCACATAATGTTTTATCCAAACCCAGTAGATTGAAAACTCAGCTGAATGCCATTCCCAAGCTCTTGGCTGGCGATAAGTGACCTGTTCACACCTGTGGGACAGGTGAGCCTGCACTCACGTGGACACGTGCAAAGATCCGCACAGCAGGCCCCCGTGCTAGAAGGAAGAGTTCCAAAGGCTCAAACCGGAGCCCCGCTGATAATAGGGACTCAGTCTCCAACTCAGGAAGTCGGACTTTGCCAATGAATCTATGCTTGCCTGCCAAAGCCCGGGGTCCCCACCCCACAGTCTAGCCGCCAGCATCAACTCTTCTAGCTGCAGGGTATAGAGTTCCCACTGCCCACCGCACTGCAGTGGCCAGCATCTCCAGAACTTCTCAGTAGGGAGGGTTACTAGACAAGAACTGCCTCCTGAAGCCTCAAGCAATTAACCGGCCACCTTGCCCGTCCACGTTGTAGGCTGATGCAAGCAGACGTCTGAGCAAGTGTGATCAGGCCCTGGAAAGGCAGGGGCCTTACTGGGCAGACCATGGCTGCCCATCAGGCCTGGGTTCAGACAGTACCCAAGGCAGCTGTGACAATTTCCTCTGACAGGGGAGTTGGCCACAGGAACAATCAGGTTCTTGATAATTTCTTTCTGTGCTCTCTTTGGCCTGGTCCCTGAAGCCCCTCTCCCTCTCTGCTCCCTCCTTAACCCAGGGATCCAACAGAGAGGGGATTTGGAGCATCTAACCCCTGTTGGGGTGAGTCAGTGAGGGGGCTGGATCTGGTTTGAGTGAGGCAAAAGAAAGGCCACACTTTTTGGTCCTGGCTGAATGGCATGGCTTGGATGGATGACTCACCTTTCATCCACACCAGGGCTTCCGTGCAGACAAAACTACAGACAAAATAACTCTGCGGGCGGATTTGAAATTGCCTTGGCCAATAACAGCTACACCAAGCTGGCCAATAACAGCTACACTGAGCCGAACACGTAAGCTTGCCTGCATTGCTATGGCAACAAGAATTCGGCTTCTATGGGGCTAGGGGCTAGGCCAGGCTTTGGGGAGGGGAACATAGCTGTTGGCAGGGGAAGATATTTCGGTTGGAGACCTCCCATTTTCTGGGTTGGGGACTGTGGTGCCAGCCCCCCTCTGCCCCACATTGCCACCTGGGCTCAGGTCTGAGTCCTGGAACCCAGCCCCTGGAGTCGTGGCCTTCCCCAGGCCTCCCAAGTTAACCAGGACCAGACTTAGTATTTCTTTAAT
Organism: Echinops telfairi; assembly: GCF_000313985.2. Classification (NCBI taxonomy): domain Eukaryota; kingdom Metazoa; phylum Chordata; class Mammalia; order Afrosoricida; family Tenrecidae; genus Echinops; species Echinops telfairi. The sequence goes on along the minus strand of NW_022109491.1, from coordinate 14,944,376 downwards.
TGAGAGCATCAGTTTAGCTTAGCTCAGGAAATCCTAAAAGAGCAGACTCCCGGCTGATTCCAGTCCTGAAATACTGCAAGTCCCTGGTGGCATAGAGCAGCAGCGGTGACATCGTTCTGCTTTGACTTGTGCAGATTTGGACCTCTCTAGGCCCCAAGTCCCTGATCTGAAAAGCTGAATGGATGCTTTCCCTTTACAAGGCTGCTGTGAAGTGGGGAAAATGGCATGTAAAGTGCTGTATAAACTCTGCTGCCTTCCGACCTGCGGGGCTTGGTGACTCTCCACTCCCACACATGAGTGATTTGTGTGGTAGCTCTAGCCCTCAAATCACCACACTCAGTTCAGAGTCTACCTTGGCAGTGCCTCCTGCACCCTCCATCTTTTGTCTTGGTGCTATCTGTGGGCTGGCTCCCTCCTCACAACTAAGTTGTGAGCTAGATCAGGGTTGGGGGCCATAACTCATTCATTTCTGTCATATGTTTTCCTTCTCCCCTTTCTTACCGCGCACCCCTCCTGAGACCAGCCCAGAATCTGATCCCTGGCAGGAGTGTGTCAATTATTACACAAGCAGCAGTAAAACAATCTAAGGAACATTGATCACAATCTCAAATCTCTGAATTCTGCCTACCTGGAGGTGGGCATCGCTGAAGCAGACTCTCAGACGAGGATCAAGGGCACACAGTTTATTTAGGATGTGAGCTCAGGAAACATCAGAGCACTAGTGGTGGAATGGTTATGCATTGGGCTGCGGTCTGCAAGGTTAGCAGTTCGAAACTACCAGCCACTCCTCAGGAGAAGCACAGGGCTTTTTACTCCCATATACAGTTACAGTCTTGGAAACTCATGGGGGGCAGTTCTACCTGTCCTATAGTGTCGCTATGCATCACCATTGACTTGATGGCAGTGAGTTTATTTAGAGCTCAGGAAACAGAGAAGAGAATGAAACCAGAAAAGGTCTTTGGTCAAGTAAGGACCTGCTAGGGCAATTGGACCTTGATCCATCTGGGGGAGCTCTGGGGACCAGCACAGAATAGATACATACCATCCCTCCTAAGGAACCAAGGAGCTAGGATGCTTAACTCTCAAGTCTCACCAGGTTGAGAGAAGGTCAAGGGAGACGTTTAGTCCCAGAATGGCCTGTAGTGAAACTTGAGAACACCAGAAGCCCTTGGGGGGTATGTTAGAAATGCAGAATCCGGAGCCCCTTCTGGAGAAACAACCGGTTAGGCCTGAGGCAGGCCTTTGAAATCTGGGCTTTTAAGAGAATGACTCTGATACCACTCTTTAAGACAGTGGTTTTCAACTTTCCTAATGCCATGACCCTTTAATACAGTTCCTCAGGTTGTGGTGACCCCTAACCATCAAATTATTTTTGTGGCTACTTCCTCACTGTCATTTTGCTACTGTTATGAATTGGGCGACCCCTGTGAAAGGGTCATTCGACTCCCAAAGGGGTCATGACCCACAGGTTGAGAACTGCTACCTTAAGATATTGTTGTCTAGAGCCGGGTTCGACAGCCTTTTCTAAAAAGGGAAATATTAAACAGCATTTCAGCTTGGTAGGTCGTACGCTCTCACCATTCAACTCTGCCATTGCAGTGTGAAAGCAGCCTCGGACAATAAGTCAACAGATAGAGCTGACTGTGCTTCAATAAAACTTTATATACGAAAGCATGTGGCAAGCCAGCTCGGGTCCATGGACTACAGTGTGATCTAGCAGAAAGAACATGGGCTTCAGAGTTAGATTCTAGCTTGCATCTCAACCTCACCACTGCTCAGTTATGTAATTGAGGGGCTAAATCCATGGCTGTCTCTGTCCTTCCCATCTCTTCCTCCATGCACAGAATCCCGAGGTTGATTTGCTTGGTAGTGAACTCACCATGTAAACCAGGCCGAATTGATCATCTTAGTCCCATGCAACCCTCATAACCTCTGTGCTCCAGGACAAAAGAAGAGCCGCCTGGCTCAGGGCATCATAGCTGCAGAGAAGCTACAAGGGAGAAGGGCTCAGAAGGAGTCTGCTGACACCTAGCTCTGAGCTGCACCATGTCCTACAAGAGCCTCACCTTTTTCAGTTGGGCTTTGAGCCACCTTGACAAGTGGGCGTAGTCCTGTGAAATGACCCAGAGGGGCCAGGGAGCACACACACACACCTGCTGCTAAGGAGAGTTAGGGTCTTCCTGGTAATAACACGGACAGATTCTTTTGCAGCGGTTGTCAAGTTGGGTGAGGTCCCTAGCCCTCTCATCACAGCAGAGACAATATTGCACTTCAGGAGGCTTTTTCTTAAAGCCAGCCACCCAAAGTGCAGGTCAATGAAAGCGATTTTATGTAGGGCAAAAGGCTGTGGTCCTTTTATCCTTCAATGGTGTGGCTTAATTCACAGATAGCACTGCAGAGCACCTGGAGGAATGGATGGGCACTGGCAGTTAGTCCTCCAAACATATTGAGCTCTTAATGGGGATTAGGTAGCAATGAATTGGAAGTGAAGTGTGTTGGAAGCAGCCATTTAATGAAGCTCATTAAAGGTAGAGCTGGGTACTTTTGACTGTTCACTTGGTCGGGGGCTGGACTGATGACCTATTAAGAAGGTTGAGTTGCTTCTTAAGGGCTCATGCCTGAAGACCTGGCTGCTCCACCTCCCTAATGATATGAATCTAGGGGCAGGAGTAAGGATCATACACCCTCCCCGCTTATGAGTGTAGCTTAGAAGATTTCAGTTTTTTTTTACCATGGTAAAATATATATGATAAAAACTTGTCTTTGTAACCACTTTTCAGTGTACCATTCAGAGACATTGATTGTTTTACTCTGTTGTGAGACCATCACCTTACCAAGTTCCCAGTGTTTTTCATTATCCTGATAGAGACTCAGTGTCCTAGTCTAGATGGTTTTAAAAATGGGCTTATTAAATGGGCTTAGTAATTCAACCACAAAAGATTTCAAAACATCTAACTTTAAACAGCATCACTTTCTAGGGAGCCTTCCAAGACAGGTTGGTTGATAGCAATGGTTCTCAACCTGTGGGTCGAGACCCCGTTGAGGGTCGAACAACGTTTTCATGGAGGTCGCCCGATTCAGAACAGTAACAAAATGACAGTGATGAAGTAGTAATGAAAATAATGTTATGGTGGGGGCATCCCCGCCACATGAGGAACTGTATGAAAGGGTCACGGCATCAGAAAGGTTGAGAACCACGGGTTTAGAGGAAGACCTTCAGTGAGCTGGATTGACATGGTGGTTGCAATGATGGGGTCAAATATAAGAACAATTATGAGGATGGCACAGGACCACGCGGGGTTTCCTTCTGTTGTACCCGGGGTCACTGTGAGTTTGAATCAACTCGAGAACATCTAACAACAACAGTAACCTACAGCTACAGTAATCAGACAACCTGGTACTGGCATAATAATAGACGAATCGATTGTGTTAAGAAGTGAAAATCCAGAAACAAATGTACACATCTTTGGTCAACTGATTTTTTGACAACTGATTTAAGTCCAGTCCACGGGCAAAGAATCCTTGTCAATAAATGGTGCTGGGGAAAAAAAGAATTTCCACATGCAGAAACATTAAACAGGGTCCATGCCCCACTCCATGTACAAAAACAAATTCCAAAGGATTTAAGACCTAAACGTGCAAACTTGGGCCATAAAAATCTTGAAAGAAAAGCAGGGGCAACACTGTCAGGTTTAGCTTTTAACAATGCATCACCTAATATAATAACAATAGCACAAGCAGCAAAAGATAAAATAAATAAATGGGATTTCATAAATATTAAAGCCTTTTTTCATCAAAAGACTACAAAAAAGTGATAAGGCTGCCTAGGAAAGCATCTTTGGAAACCATATATAAGACAAGAATTGGGGGAAGGGAGACAGCAGTTGGTGTAAGATATGAAAATAATAATTTATAATTTATCAAGGGATCCCAAGGGTGGGAGTGGGGAGGGAGGGAATAAAGAGAAGCTGATACCAAGGGCTCAAATAGAAAGTAATGTCTAGAAAATAATAATAATGGCAACATACGTACAAATATGTTTGATACAGTTGATGTATGGATTGTTCTAAGAGCTGTAAGAGCCCCCCAGTAAAATGATCTTTGGGGAAAAAAAAGACCAATATACATATATAAAACTTTGACAACTGCACAACAAAGAGACAAATAACCCAATCATAAAATGGGCAAACACTTGAGTAGACATTGCAGGGATGCAAAATGGTACAGCCATGGTGTAAAAGAGCAAGCCAGTTGCTCAAAAAACTTAAATGAAAGCTACCCTATGATCCAGCAATTCCCCTCCTAAGCTACCACCCATTGCACTTGCGAGCAGAGGTGCACACAGAGACTCTACAGCAGTGCTGACTACCCACGATGGGCAGGAGGCAGAAACAATCCGACGGCCCACCAGCAGATGAATGGATAAACCCCTCAGCCCGCAGAAGGCATGAGCCTTGCTGCATGCGGGGGTCTTTATGTTTTCCTTTGCGTTGCCACTCAGACTACATTCTCTCCCTCTCCCTCTGCACAAGGGCAGAGAAGAACGATCATCAAAGGCAAATGGCAGCTGCAATAAAGCAGCACCAGGAGCCTGCTTCACACTCAGGAGAGAATGCTGTGCCTCCTCCACGTGGTTTTCGGTGCTCTACATGATCAGAGAATCTTCGCTTGTACGAACTATAGAAATGATCCCTGAAAGTATAGATGGGTCTTAAAAGCTTGAAAGTGTGAACAATGGTTGCACAACCTAAAGAATGTAACAGCTGAATTGGTTTATGTTTTGCTGTGTATATTTTCAATAATAGCTACAAAAAATACTTGTTAAAAGTAAGCACATAAAAGATAGTCAGCATCATTAAGCATTAGGGAAACACAAATTGAAACCATAGTAAGGTATCACTACACACCTATCAAAATGTCTCAAATCTAAATATATGCAACATATATCAATACATATAAATATTTATATAAACATTATATACAAATGATATATATGTAAAACTACTACTAAGTCAGTAGAAGAAATGAAGTCTTATATAGCAGGGATGGGGAAGCTTTTATTGCCAAGTGTCATTTGGATATTTGAAACATCATTCATGAGTCCTACAAAATTATCCACTTAAAAACTTACGTGCTATATTTGGTCATTTAATAACTCCCCCCAAGGTGATGGCTGGAAATGCTTCTCTTTAGTGAGGTGTGTGATGTTAGCTAGTGTTGAGGATTTTGAGGGTCTCAGGAGGCCCACTTAGGAGGCATGACGGTCTCTACTCCTGCTATGAAAACTTTCTGAGGCTGTAAATCTTTACAGGAACTGACAGCCTCAACTTTCTCCCATAGATGTGGCTGATGGATTTGAACTGCTAACCTTTTGATTAGCACCCCCAGGTTTCCTTTGTAGCTAGTTATACAGGATGCTTTGCAATCAGGAAGGATGAATCCTCCTCCTTTTGTCCCTTTCAACTTTGCATTAGTTATTCAGAGCCTCTTGTCATCTCACATAAAGTTGAGGATTGGTTTGGCAGTTCCGGGGAAGAGAAAGTTGCTGGAAGTTTTACTGGGTCTGCACTGAATTTATAGATCACTTTGGGTGGTTGACATTTTCACAACGTTAAGTCTTCCAATCCATGAACATAGAACCTTTTTACATTTAGTTAAGTCTTCTTTAATCTTATCCAGCAATGTCTATGCTTTTCATTTCATAAGTCCTTCACGTTTCTGGCTAGATTTATTCCTGGGTATTCTATCCCTTAGATGCTCTTATAAATAGAATATTCCTGTGATTTCCCTTTCATATTTCTCATTGTTGGTAGATAGAAACCCAGCTTATTTTTTTGTTTGCTCTATTGATGCTAGATGTTTTTTTATGGACTCAGTGATTTTTATGTCTAGGATCACATCATCTGTGAACAGAGATAATTTTATTTTTTCTCAATCTGGATGTCTTAATTTCTTGTTTTAGTGCTAGGACTTCTAATATATAGTGAATAAAAGTTGTGGCACTGGGCACCCTTGTCTTGTTCCCAATTCTAAGGAGAAAGTTAAGTACAATGTTGGATGTTGGCTTTTCATATATGTCCTGAATCACATGAGTTCTTGAGGAATTTCCTTTTTCCTCAATAAAGGGCGTTAGATTTTATCAAAATATTTTCTGCATCCTCTTAGCTGCTACTGTGAAGATGAAAGAGACCAAGTCCTGTGACAATAATACAAGTAAAATTGTTTGAAAGGAGTTGGGGCCTTTTCATCAGAGCAATCACAACTGGTCCTGGGGGCAAGAGATCTTCCACGAGTATTTTTCAGAGCTTGAGCTTTGAAATAGATTTTATTCTGTGAGAAAAGGTCATGAGGGGTCAGGCAGAAAAGAACACCCATGCCTAAAGTTCTAGAAAGATGATTTTGGTTTAAAGGAAAGTATGAACAACTGTCTTGGATTCCCTGTCTCCTTCAATTGTAGTGTTACTCTGGGTCAGTATGATCTGTAGCCTACAAGGACACCTATCAGCTCCTTCATCCTTGTTCTGCAGTCCCCTCTCTCATCTTATTCTTCTCTATGCCCACGCCTCTCGATAAATGTTCCCTCTTACCTTGGAATGTTTGTCCCGTTATCTCCTTCCCAAACTCATTCGCTTTGCAGACTCAGTTCATGTGTCAGACCCTGGTGAAGTCTTACTGACCACTGTCTAGAAGTAGCCACCTGTCCTCTGTATCTCCCGCCCTTATTTTCCATCATTGCTCTCTGTGCACTCGTCCATGGCTGTGTCTGTGTCCCCTTCTACAGAGTCATCCCCTCCAGGGCAGGAGTGGAGTCAGGCCACATTCCTAACAGTGAGGAGCACATGTTGATGGTCTAGCTAAGGTCCTTGGCCTTGATTTTCTTTCCTTTGGTGCAGGTTGGAACCTGCATTGCACAGGGTCCTGCAACTGCTCATTTCAGAGCCCCCATCCCATCCTGGGCCTTGCAACCAGCCTTTCCCCTTCGGCCATCGCTCAATGTCCCAAGAAGGGGGCTGCATCTTTTCCCTTGTGTCAGAGCGTTGGCACACATTTTAAATGATATTTTTCCAGATCATTTTCTAGGAGTAGAAATATTGGCTTAACGTATTATGAGTTTTACAGCTCCTGAAACGCCTTGTCAAATTGCCCTCCAGAAAATTTATTCACTCTTTCTATTTCCTTGAATACTTGATATCGAATATCATCATGAAAAAAACCTTTTCCCAATTTGCTAGGCAAAACAATGTTCTCTGACTGTTGCTTTACTATGTCTGTGTGGGCTTCCTTCCAGCACTTATTTTTATGCCCCAGATTTCCATTCACAGGTCTTTCTCAGAGGGACCAACAGATATTTGTGGCGATGCCTTCTCATATCCCTGTGGGTGCATGTGTGTGCACACGTGCTTTTTGGATATCCCAGAATTTTGTGGCGCAGGTATGAAGATAGGACCTTTCACACCAGGTCCAGTCCACATGTGCCTACCCCTGGTGTATTCCGCTCCCCAGTCCTGAGATGCCATGTCACCGTGTAGCAGGACTCTTTCCCTCAGGGTCCTGGTTTTCTGGACACAAGTCCTGGAGGTTCTTCATGTTCTGAAGTCCTTGTGCACCGAGGCTGGGCTCTCTTGTTTGGCATTAGGGGAGATTATGGCGCGGGAGGGTGGAGGGGGTTGCTCCACAGGTGGTGAGCAGAGCAATAACTGGGAAAACAAGCCAGATCAATATCTAATCCTGTGCAGCCAGCCAACCTTTTCAAAGCCTCATCTGTATTGATTTCTGTGGGTAACACTTCCCTTTCTTGCGTAATCAGTCCCTTTGCTCAGCAGGTGAAAAGTGAGCAATACTTATTTTTTCTTTTGCAAGAACAAGGATGGCTGCTTAACTTTGAGTTTCTGGAGGGGAGGAGAATGAGGCCTCGCTCAGCCTCCTTTGAACCGAATCCTCTGTGCAGCGGCCTGCTGATACAGGGATTTATCTACTCTTATCTTTGTTACGGGGTCCTTACTAAATACTAAAGTGGGTTACCAAATAACTATAAGGTCAGCATCTTAAACCCACGAGTGGATCCTTGATGGAAAGATGAGGCTGTCTAGTCTTATGAAGATTTAAAGACTTGAAAGCCCCAGGGAACAGTTCTACTCTGTCCTATAGGACTGGGATGAGTCAGAATTGACTTGGTGGTAGTGGGTTGAGAATTTTGTGTGTGTGTTTTCCTTATTATAGATTGAAAACTCACAGGTCCAGGGGGACAGAGAGATATGACTTGGAAGCATCATGGTGGAAAAGGCCATTAAGTTCAATGGAAGATTATGAAATGTATTAACTAGTATAAGTTCCCAAGACATAAGCATTCTTATCTTCATTTCACAGATGAATAGATTGATCTATCCAATATTAGACAACTGGAAGGACCAGAATTTAAGCCCAGGTCTGGAGGACCCCAAGGTGACTAGAGAACCTTGTATCCTACACACTTACCCTGTGGCCCTAAGCTAGCATTTTGTGGTGTTAAAAAATCCAGATAATCTGTTTCATCTGAGGTAGCGAGAAGCTATCAGAGAGACATGAAAACTGTGACACGAATGAGTTAGGATTTTGCTTTGGTCCAAAGGACACACCCGGGAGAAGAGAAGGGCAGGTATAAGGAAGCAGATTATTGGCAGTTGCAATCAATTCTCACAGGAATAGCAGTCAAGAAATCAAAAGATGGATTGTGTTGGGCAAATTGGCTGCAAAAGGCCTCTTTAAAGTGCTGGAAAGCAAAGACGTCACATTGAGGACCAAGATGCTCCTGACCCGAGCCATGAGCTGTATGCTCAGTCACCTCCTAGACATGTGAACGTTGGACAATGAGCAAAAAAGAAGAAGAATGGGTACAAATGGACTCTGGTATGAGTGAAGACCATTGACTATATTATGGGCTGACAGAAGAATAGACAATGAGGTCTTGCAACAAGTACAGACGGAATGTATCTTCAATGTGAAGAGGGGAGACTTCATCGCATATGCTTTGGACATGTGATCAGGAGGGACTAGTCCCTGGAGAATGACTTCATGCTTGGTAAAGCGAAGGGCAGCAAAAAAGACGAAGATCACCAATAAGATGGATTGACACAGTGGCTGCACCAATGGGCTCACACATAGCAACACTGGTCCTGATGGCACCGGGCTAGGAAGCATTTCATTTTATTACAGACAGATTTGCTGTGAGTTGGAACTGACTTGATGGGCCCTAACAACCACAACAATAATACCAAAGAGGAAGCACATTCTAAGTAGCTGCAAATTTTAACAAAACCATGGGTTACCATGAGAGCTTCTCCAACCCAGAGGCACAATGGATTACTTCCATACTTCTGAGTTTATCCTGTGAGCCCTGAGAAATCCTATTTATCCGTGAAGACTTAGTACAAATGCCACACATCCATCCATCTATCTATTCATTCCTTAGTATGTATTGAGTGCTTATAAATGCCAGAGAATGTGCTAGGAACTGGAGATCCATGAAGAACAAGATAGGCATAGTCCAGGCCACCTATGTTTGCGCAGACCCTGTCAGTGCCCTACAGATATCTTCTTCGACCTTACCATGACCATACTTAACTGCCTGAGTTCCAACCATTTGAGGCTTTCTCTGGTAACCAGGGCCCACTCTACCAACAAAGGTTCTCAACCAATGCCATGTGGTTCACCAATACCCCAGAATCTCCCCTGTCATTTAGGAAAACTCAACAGCGTGTTCCACACTGCCTCCGTGAGTTCCTTGGTATGAGGAAGATCCAGTTGTCCACAGTGATAGCTGGCTTGAGAAATGTGCCATGCAGTGGCTTTCTGCCTTTCCCTGCCTTGCTCCCCATTTCCTTTTTGGAGTTTCCTAAGGAAACTCCCATCTGAACTCCGTGCCTACGGATCCGCTCAGGGTCTGCTTCTGAGGAGCCCCCACTAAAATGCCGTTGAAGGTAACAGTGGTTAGGAGGAAAAATCACCACGGGGAATCAAGGGATTTCTATTTGAAGACAGTGTTTGTTGCACACGTAGCACATGTGCGGTGTGAGATCTTGTAGCAACGACAGAAGAGTTTTGTGTTTTATCTACTAATAAAATATGTGTGCGTTGTTATGTTCCCTTTTCCTTGCTGCTATCCAGAATGACCAAGCAGAGAAGTGAGGCAGAACAGGAAATCAACAATTCCTTCCATGTCTGACTGTCCCACATAGGCTGTGAGTGCCATCAGGACAGTGCTGTGTGTGTGTATCTCTCTCTCTCATCTATCTATCTATCTATCTATCTATCTATCTATCTATCTATCTATCTATCTATCTATCATCTATCTATCTGTCATCTATCTATCTATCTTTGTGACTTTAGTTCATGGACCTGTGGAAGACCTTGGTTCAGAACAAGCAGCATCAAATGTGGAATTGACTTGGAAAGTGGAGCATTCTCCTTGTGAGTTTCAGTCCTCCCACTACAATCAGGACTGACACAAACTTCTAGGTAATAATCCCTGAAGCACACGCTATGATTGGCTCTTTGCCTAATTTTCTCATTTACTATTCCCACTGTGTCCATACTGATGAGTACTGATACTCCTGTGATAGCCTGCCTCATCTTTTCTTGACCTATGTGGGTTCATTTTGAGAACTTGCTCTATGTATACAGTGCCTCAGGAGAGAAGTAGTGAACGATTTGGGTAGCCCTCAATCACTAGGAGATTGGAATAGGCAGAAAAATGGCTCCAGTCATCCTTTCCTTCTGTGGGAAGATTCTCATGTATGTTTTACACCATTTCTCAGAGCACCTACTATGGACTTGAACTCTAGTGGCTGACAGCAATAACTACTTCTTATCAGCTGCCATCTAGTCCACTCCAAAGCATAGCAACCCAATGTGTGCCCAGGACCTGTGCTCATAGGATTTTCAATGGCTGCTCATTCCAAAGTTGATTGACAGGTCTCTTTCCCAAGGCCCCTCTGGAGACTCAAACCTCTTGTCTCGTGGTTAGCACCTGAGCGCATGAACGGTTTGTCCTACCCAAAGACCTTATCCTATGTAACAAGACACCGTTAGTTGCCTTTTCTCTTTTTCCTTTGTCTCTTTCTCTGCTTCCACATATGCCAAGAAGCAGCACCTGCACCGCAGTCCTGATAGCAGTCTATTACAAGGAACTCACAGCGAGACAACCACTGCTCTATAAAGAACAGTGACATGTCAGCGACCCAGTGGTTTGATCCTGTTTGTTTGGCTAGTGGCAGAAGATTGGAGTGCAGATATGTCTCTTCTGTGCATGGCCATTCAGTTCGACTAGGTTGTATCCCGAAATAAAGACAAAACCTGTATTCAATCACAGAGTAGTTTCCTGCGTTCACGCATAAACACCTATGACAGGCCAGACTCTTCCTTGGGTAGGAGAAATAAAGGATGAATAGTGGCAAAGCCGCAGTCTAAAGTATTTTAGGGTCTACTGGATGGGGAGGCAGGTTGGAAGTATTTGCACATACTCGAAATAGCAAAATGGCTGTGGAAAGGACATCCCATCAGATACATTCTAGTTTAATCAAAACTCAAGAGCAATGACTTGCTAATAATATTTTGTTCATGTATTACACATTTAAACCTAATTTTTGTATACAGTGGGGGTTATAACAAGCCAGTGCTTATTTTGTATTCAGAGTCCAAATACGTTAATTAACATTTTACAGTTTGGTAATTGAACTATGTCACTTTAAATTATTAGTAACATCCTTGAGTGGAACAAAGGGGAGTATTTCTGGAAGCCCCATGCACCCTCAGTGGTTAGCCTCTTGGGCTTGTGGATAAAATTTGGGTCACTGGACACTGTCCTAAGCCATCCCCACTTAGTCTAGGGGAACCCACGCCCTTTACTTTTCTATGAGGTGGGACTTCCAGGGGATATCTCACTAGTCCTTCTTTGGTTTATCATGAGATAGCTCTCTTTTCCTACTTCTGTTTCTTGGCTCACTGTGATGTCTCCCATCTCTGATGGTAACGCCAAAGTATTGACATCACGGTGCTCTGATGCCCCCTGAGGTGTGGCTGATGCTTAAACTTGGGGATCAGTGTTTAGACTTTCAGAAACTTCACCTGTAACTGCCAAAGGAGCTGGCAAGTTATGCTTATCTCCCACATCCCCGTCCTCTGAATGGGGTCCTAACTGCCGGTTCCTGACTAGCTTGCTTACAAAAGGTGAGTGTGTGTGTGTGTGTGTGTGTGTGTGTCTGTGTGTGAGTGTGTGTGTGTGAGAGAGAGAGAAAGAGAGAGAGGGAGAGAGAGAGAGAGAGACAGAGAGAGAGATGGCTAGCGTTTTCTCCTTGAAGAGTGAACAAATCACACCTCTAGGTTTATGTGTAAAGTGGAGATAGTAGTAGGATCTACCTTAACAACGGAAGCAGATCCTTAGTGCCTTCTTCACAGTCTTGGGCTTTTCACCATGTTGTGCAAACTGGCCTAACCTTTCATTGTCAGCACCGTAATTTCTTAGCCCGAGGACTCTATGGCTGCCAGAGACTGTTTTGCTTCTAAGCATGACAACTGGACGTGCCAAGGAACAAATTATTCCTTGGAGAAATCTTCAGCCAAGGACTAAAGGGAGTTGCTATGTAGATATCGTGTATAGTTCCCTGGACCTTGAGTGTGTTCTACCAGGGTTCATTCCAATTGGAAATCCTGCTGAGAACTTACTTTTCCAGATACTGAATTAGAATCTATATTTTAAACAGATTCTGAAGATAAAATTCCTTTCCAACTGGTTCTGATTCAGTATATAGGCCATGGAAAGGCAGATTCTCAGCAGAAGGTGCAACTGGAAAGGACGGGCGAGACTCTGGTTCTACACCGTTTCCCAGAGGCCCCAGGTGCATTAGCGCTCATGGTCTTGGTAGGACTTATGAAAACACGCTCTACTGGCTTCCTGCCCTTTCTTGTCTCACTTCCCCACCTCCCTAGAAGTGTATCTTGCAATTGCCTCCCGAATAAATGACTTGCATTGAAATTTTAATCTCAGATTCTGCTCCTGTGGGGACCCAGAGACCGACACAGAATTGTTGTAAAGAGTAAATAATATATGCATGCATTGCTCTGAGCACAGTGTGTGTGCATATGAGTCATTCGGCACGTACTTGTTGAATAAATGGATATACCCCTTTCTTGAAATCATATGGCTTTGTCTATTATTATTTCTTTGAGTCCCAAGTTCCACATTTTTGTGGTCCCTAAATTCGACTTCTCCTGCTTGTATCAATTTATGAAGAACATTCTCTTGTTAAATAATTCAGAGCCTGCCTCTTACTTGTTTTTGTCCAATAACATTAGTTTTTTTAACATTTATGCACTTCAGAAGGCAATAGTCTGTCGCTTACACAAGAGGTTCATACCAGAAAGAGCTGTGCCTTGATAGTAGCATCAGCCCCAGCTCACTCACAGCACACCTGACTCCATAGCGTCTCACCTCTACGCCGGAGAGATGACTCTGGGCCATTTCAGTGACTCACGGGCCATGTTGTGATTTTCTTGTCCTTGAGGTTCCTTCCATTCCTCAGAGCATTTAATGCCTTGCAGCAGGGCTCCTATATTTATTTTACATCTGTAGGTCCAAGGCAGTGATTCTCAGACTAACTCTGGATGGCAGCTATATTGTGTTTGCTGTAAAGGGTGTAATAAAAATACATGGAGTCAGCATTTAAAAAAAAACAAAGGGAGATTTCACTAAAAATCCGAAATGATGGCCTCTCTTCACAACATTGGGAAATCTCATAGTCCTGGGTTGAATTTCTCTATGGAAGCAACCCTAGGAGTGCGGATTCCCAACAGGCCCCTTCCTCGTCAGTCGGCCATGGTCCCCACCACTCCGCATCGGTTCTCCCTCATCCTCCTCCTTTCAGTTACATCAACTGTCTGGTTTCTTTAGCCGTTGTAGTGGTGAACATGGCCTTCCAGAGATGGAAAAGCACCTGAACCTTCTCTTAGTGATCTAAGGTACAAGAAGAAAAAAAAAGAGAAAGGAAGGAAGACCGAAAGAAGGTAAGAAAGAGAGACAGAAAAAGCTCGTGTCAAAACAGATCTACAAATGGGTTGAGCTTAAAAGAGGATTAGCTTACACAAATGAACACTTTATCATCCAAAGAATAAAACACACCATAATTATGTTCTGGACCACTTAATTGCAGCATTAATTCATGGCACATGAATTCCAGGTGGCGGGGCCTGGTAATGAGACACAATATGAAAGCGGCGTGATGCATATTTGTCAAGTTGCTCTGAGACTGTCTGTATAACCCTAAGTGAAGGTAATTAAGAGCTTTCTTTTAGGGTGGCTCTTGGAAAGGTGGGCGAGGAGGACTGGAAGAAAGGACTCTCTTGTCCATGCCCAGTAATTGCCCTCTAAGCCACTTGGTTTAGAATCACAATCTAATGTCACTTTATGTTACCTCAAATTCTGGGTCTCCTTTTGCTTTGCCTTGGCCAGGTGAATAAATGTCATGCCATGCCTCTTGTTCACAAAGTGAAGATGTCTTGTTCACAAAGTGAAGGAGAGGAGTCATTTCTGAGTCTATCTGTTAGAGGAGTACCTGTCCCTGCTCTCTGGGGGGGAAGGATGGTGACGGTCCGTGTTCCCTGTGAGCAGGTGCGCGCTGAATAACGCCCAGAGGTTTGGCTTGTCAGGGATGCTCAATACTTGTTTGTCCACTTTTTCATTCCCCACATCCACCAGGGATTGAGACAAAATTGGAGACTTTGCTTTAGGAAATTTAATCCAGTCAGATTAGCGAAAAATTCATTAACATCAGGTGGTCTCCAGAAAGCCATGTTTTCTTAATTTATCCATACATTTTTCAGAGGAAGTGTGTCTCTGAAATATGCAAGATTGATGGCCTTTAAACACTGTCATGCTCAGCAAATGCCATTGTGCTCCGGGTGGCACTGACCAGAGCCTGCACTTGGATTAGGTATGCTGTGTCTCTCTCTCTTAATTTTACATTCCGTGGTGATTTGGCTCCCAAATCATGAGCATGCTGTCAGATTTAGTGACCTCATTTCTCACCAGTGACAGCATTAATGACACTCAAATATATCACTCACTTTTTCCTCGTTCCCAAATATACCAACATTGTATATCATCATTCGCCCAACTTGACTTATAGGCTATTTTTTAAATCATTCTCATTCTGCCCAGATCAGATTGGTAATTCAACTGGAACTTATGGCCACAGGAATCCAATAATTATCAAATTTGGAGGAAAATTAATTTCCAACTTAATCTTTTCCAATTTTAATGCTGGCCAGTTTTTCTGAAATTTGTCGGTTATTTTAAAAAAAGATAGAACCGATTTCAGACCCAATTTAACTTCCCATTTACCAGTATCCTGTTAAAAGCAAATGAATGCAGTTTCCACGTTCAAATTAATTCCTAATACACCAGAGTGTGGATTTAAACAGTAGATAAATACAACACCAATAAAAACAACAGTTTCCCTCAGCTCAGTGCCAGCTCTTTAGCTTTATGAAGGGGCCACAGATGCCGGCACATTCTTTGCCTCATGTCTGAGTTGGCTTTCCCAAGAACAGGGCGTGAATCTTGACCCTGCAGCTCTGTAATCAGCTCCCAGGAGCCTTCATTTCTTCCTCTGCTTTCTCCAGTCTCTCTTTGAACAAAACGCCGGCACCTTCATTCTTTTTCCTTTATGGGGAACTTTCTATTTATTTATTTAGTTTAATCATTTTATTAGGGGCTCATACGACTCATCACAATCCATACATACATCAATTGTGTCAAGCACATTAGTACATTCATTGCCCTCGTCATTCTCAAAACATTTGCTCTCCACTTAA
>NW_022109491.1:14922622-14924112 GCF_000313985.2 Echinops telfairi | reverse complement strand
TCTGAAACATTTGACCGAGACTGAAGCATCTATACAGAAATCTGGATTTATATGTACAGTTCGGGATATCATGGTGGTAACCGATAAAAACACAGAAATATATCCCTGCAAATCCAAGCCATGTTCCCTTGTTTCAGGATGCCCGAGATT
This sequence comes from Echinops telfairi, assembly GCF_000313985.2. Classification (NCBI taxonomy): domain Eukaryota; kingdom Metazoa; phylum Chordata; class Mammalia; order Afrosoricida; family Tenrecidae; genus Echinops; species Echinops telfairi. The sequence continues at coordinate 14,923,962 of NW_022109491.1, read as the reverse complement.
CAGACAAATTGTGGGGTGCACATTGTTTTATTTTCAGGGATCCACACTCCCCACAACTCTAGGTGACAATGCTTAATAGAGTGCCTAATGTAGACACGGATGGGCTTGGTATGTCCTGGAGGTATCTTAGAAAAATGCCCTAGGTGTGGAGACAAATGGGAATTATCCTAGAGAGCATTACAGGGAGGGTGGGGCAAGAGGTGGGAACTAGGTTTCCTGTAGTTCGGAAACAGAAAGAGAATTTGGGGATACAGACACTGTTCTTCATGGTCCAGAGGGTTCTGACTATGAGTGTAAAGGTTGGCTGGGGAAAGAGCAGTGCGGGTTCAGTCAGGAAAGAGGAAGCACCGAGCAGTGTGGGAATCTGAGCCTGGAAGAGGAAAGCCACGAAATGTGAGCTATGAGGAGGGTTGTCTAGAGGAGTGTTACCTAGTTGTGAGGATTTAAAAGTATTTAGTTTAGAGGGATTGTAGTGGTGGTTGGCTCAGTGTGTAGGGAGAAGGGGTACCTACGTGATCTTGGGATGATGGTGCGCATGTCTCAAATACTAATCTATCGACTTCATCATGCATTCATCATTTAGCCACCCATTTATCTATGTATCTTCCCAATCATCCATCCTTGAAGCTGAAGAAAAAATTTAAAATTCCCACTGGGTCCAAAATATGTCTTTGGGACAATCCCATCTGAATATGAGACTTGATGCATTGGACACTAATGACTGAAGAAGACCAGATGAGCTGTGGGAGGACATCAAGAACACCACACACGAAGAAAGCAATAGGTCATTCAAAAGACAGGAAAGAAAAGACCAAAGTGGATGTCAGAAGAGGCTATGAACCTTGCTATTGCGTGTGCAGAAGCTAAAGTGATTGGAAGAAATGCTGAAGGGGAAAAAAACAAACCACCCCAAACTAGGGAGTATTTCAAAGTGCACTCTCAAGACCAAGCTAAGTATTATAGTGTTATGTGCAAATGCCGAGAGTTAGAGAACCAAAAGGGAAGAACACAGCATTTTTGAAGTTGAAAGAAATGAAGAAAAAAATTCAAGCCTCTAGTTGCAATATGGAAAGAGTTTATGGGCAAAATATTGAATGAGTCAGGAAACAACAAAAGAAGATGGAAGGAAGACAGAATCACTATACCAAAAGAATTGGCTGACGTACAAATATTTCAAGAGATAGTATGTGAATGCTAAAGGTGGACTTTGGGGCCAGGGCATGGTGCCCCAACAGACTGGACTGGAAAACACTCCTAAAGGCCAGCGATCCTTGAACTAACTACAAGCTTTTCTTTCTTGGTGTGTTTTTATTTGTTCTTTGTCAGTGGGTTGTTGTTGT
>NW_022109491.1:14918534-14920554 GCF_000313985.2 Echinops telfairi | reverse complement strand
TGTGGGCTTGGGCAGCACTGGGTTGGGATGTTTTCTTGATGTGCACTTAACCTTTATATAAAACTCTTTCTTATACACGAGAGTCTGTGGATTTGTTTCTCTAAAGTACCCAGACTAACACAGTATGTAATTAAGGACTGATGGTATTGAAGGAAGAAGTCCAAGCTACACCAAAGGTATTAGTGAAAAATCGAATACTAACTGAAATGTTTCAACAAGCTGATGAAGCTGGGGGAACATTCAGTATTCTGTGCCAAGAACTTTGGAAGACGGTTACCTAGGCAAGGGGCGGAAGAGACCTATTTTTTTTTTTGCCTATTCCAAATAAAAGTGACTCAACAGAATGTGGAAATTATTAAGCAATATCATTAATATCACATACAAGTAAAATTAAACAAATCATTGCATTGACATATAATTCACGTATCATACAATTAAGAGTTCAATCATATTAAGAAGAGTTGTGCAATCATCACCACAATGATTTCCAGAACATCGTCTTCTTTCTCATACTCATTGTTGTTAGCTCCCCATTCCCTCACATTCTCCCCTGCCATGCCCACAGGTAGCTATGAATCCAGTTACTGTCTCTATACAGCTACCTATCCTGGATTTCATATACGGAAAATCATGCAAAGCAAAACCAAGAAACAAGCAAACAAACAAAAGAACCCAACAACAACAAGACAAAACAGAAAAATCTCAATCGCGAAGAAAGCAGAAAATATTAAAAACGGAAACAACTTTAAAATGGGTCAAAAAGAGATCAAATGATCTGATATTACATTTTAACTTAACTACATTTACTACAATTGACTTTACAATGTCATAAAGCAAAGCTGTGCAGAGGGAATTCACTGGAGCCTTAATCTATGTGTGGACCCTACAAATAGATTTTCGGCTTCCACTGTCATCGATAGCCTTCTGCAAACTGGGTATTTAGGGTTTTAGCTCTGATACCATTCCCTCCTTTAGATTTTGAGTTTATTATTTACAGTCCTTGGATCACACAGGCTGGTGTGCTTCTTCCATGTAGACTTAGTTGACACTTCACTTAGCTTGTTTTTTTTTTTTTTTCCCTTAGCTTTACTGCTTGTTTGAAGATAAAGGCCAGTAAAATTTTCTGAAGATAATAAGTACGGTTGCAGCAGTACATCAGCAGAGAACTGCCAGAAATTCAAGCTGGAGTCAGAAGAGGAGGACATCACTGTCAATGTCAGATGAATCTTGGCTGAAAGCAGTGAATTCTAGAAAGATGCTTGCTTGTGTCTTACTGACTATCTGAAGACATTCGTCTGTGTGGAGAATAGCAAATTATGGATAACATTGTGAGAAATTAGAAACCTTTAGTAAAAGGAGGAAGATTTATACGATCTGAAGAGAAACCAGAGTATAGAAATTAGAAATCTAAAATTCTTAATTGTGCTCATTTGGAACAAAACAACAACCAAGAAGCAGTTTTTCAAACAGAACAAAGAGTTACTAAATTAAAAAAAAAGATATTGTGTCAGAGTTGTATCTTTTCAGCATTTTTATTCAATCTGCATGCTGAAAAAATAAAAAATGCCAATCCGAGAAGCTGGACTACATGACGACGAACAGAGCTTCAGGGGAGGAGAAAGGGCCACGAACACCAGCCACATACAGAAGCTGTCCTTGCTTACTGAGAGTGAAGAGGACTTGAAGCACTTACTGCGGCAAATCAAAGACGACTGTTCTCAGTGTGGAGTGTACCTCAATGGAAAGAAAACACTAAGTCCTCACAATGGGCCCAATAAACAATATCATGATCAATCGAGGAATGATTGAAGTTGTAGAAGAGTTTATTTTTCTTAGATCCACAATCAATACTCATGGAAGGAGCGAGCAAGAAGTCAGCCATCATTAGGCAAATCTATTACAGAAGAACTCTTTCAAGTGGTGCGCAGCAAAGCTGTCACTTTGAGGACTAAGGTGGGCCTGGCCCAAACCGTGGTCTTTTCAATCTCCTCGGCTGCATGTGCAAGCTGAAGGAAAACTG
>NW_022109491.1:14913465-14917106 GCF_000313985.2 Echinops telfairi | reverse complement strand
TGTTCCGCTCACTCCTCCCACCACGCACCTGTCACTTTTTGTCACACTGTAGTGGTTTGTGTGTTGCTTTGATGCTGGAACCATGTCCCTGGTATTTAAAATACCATCAGGGTCATGCAAAGTGAACACGTTTCAGTGGAGCTTCCAGACTAAGAAAAGACTGCTTATGAAGAAAGACTAGGCTGTCCCTGTCTGAGGGATCAATTATTGAACATCTTCTGACTAGTAGCAGAGCATTGTAACATATAGTGCCAGAAGATAAGCCCCTTCGCTGGGAAAACCCTCCAAATCCCGCTCAGCAAGCGCTACCTGCTCAGTGTAAACACGTAATGATGTAAATGGAGTAAAGCTTTCGGGACACGTGCTGTCGTGACTCAAGCTGAGAAGAAACAGCTCAAGCATCCATTAATAAACAGAATGTGGAATGCATAAAGTATGAATCCAGGAAAATTGGAAGTCATATAAAAGAAATAGAATGCATAATGGATTGATATACTAGGCATTAATGGGCTGAATGTACTGGTATTGACCATTTTGAATCAGACATTCGTATGGTTTACGATGTCAGCAATGACATGTTCAAGAGGAATGACATTACCTTTATCATCAAAAATAACATTCCCAGATCTCCCTTGAAGGACAATGCTGTCTATGAGATGATAGATAATATCTAAATGTCTATAAGGAAATCCAGTTAATACAACTATTATTCAATTTTATGTACCAACCACTAAAGCCAGCGAGGAAGAACTTGAATAATTCTACCATTTTATTCCATCTAAAATTGATGAAACATGTAATCTGGATGCATTGATAATTATTAGTGATTGAAATGCAGAAGTTGGAAATATGAACTTGGTGATGGAAACAAAGCTGGAGATTGCATGATAAAATTTAGCAAGATGAAGGATTCTTCATTATCTTTTTAAAAAACAATGTAAATGGAATACACAGGAATCAAGTAGACTACATCTGTAGGAAGAGACGACAGAGAAGTTCAATATTAGCAGACAAAACAAGGTCAGGGGCTGACTGTGGAACAAACCACATACCAAAACTCGTATGTAAATTTAGGTTGAATTTAAAGAAAGTTAAAATAATTCAGTGAGAGCCAAAATTTGTCCTTGATATATCTAACTTGCATTTCAAGAACGTTTATTTATTTTTATTTTTCAAAACCAGTTTATTGGGAGCCAATACAGATATATCATTCCACAGTTCAATTGCATCAAGCAGTATTGTACAATTGTTACCGCAATCAGTTTAAAAACATTCTCTTTCTTTCAAGAACATTTCAAGAAGAGATTTGATGGATTGAACACTAAGGACAGAAGATCTGATGAGCTCTGGGATGACGTCAAGGACATTATGCATGAAGAAAGCAAACAGTAAAAAGACACAAAAGGAAAGATCATGAAGAGTCTTGAACCTTGTTCTTGAACACAGAGTGACTAAAGCAAATAGAAGAAACGATGAAGCCAAAGAGCCAAGTGGACAATTTCCAAGGGCAGATCAAGAATATAAAGTGAAGTGTTATAATGGAATGCACAAAGATCCAGGGTTAGGACTAACCTGCTGAAATAACTAAAGAAACTATTCAAACCTCGAATTGCAATATTGAAGGATTGTGTAAGCAAATTACTGAATGATGGAGGAAGCATCAAAAGAAGATGAAGGGAGCACACATGCCAACATTTCCAGAAGTGACATAAGGTCAAGAACCAATAGTGCTGAAGGGAGAAGTTCAAGCTGCACTGAAGACATTCGCCAAAAACTGGGCTCCATCAATGTTTCAACACATCTAAGAAGCGCTGACAGTGCTCATTTGTCTATGCCAAGGAATTTGGCCAACTGACTGGGAGAGATCCATATTTATATCCATTCCCAAAGAAGGATGATTCAACAGAATGCAGAAATTATTGAACCTTATCATAAATATCACATGCAAATAAAATTTTGCTGAAAATAATCCAACAACAGCACAGCAATACTTTAACAGAGAGTGGCCAAAAATTCAAGCTGGATTCAGAAGATATAGAATGAGGGATATCATTGTTGATGTCAGATGGATCTTGGCTAAAAATCAGAGAATATCAGAAAGATATTTACTTGAAAAGGCACTCAACTGTGTGGATCCTAACAAACTATTAATGGCACTGAAAAGAATGGGAATTCCAAAACAATTCATTGTGCTCATGTGGAACCTGTACATAAGCCAAGAGGCAGTCATTTTAATGGAACTAGAGAATACTTTGTGTTTTAAAATCAGAAAAGGTTGTGTGTCAGGGCTGTATTCTTTTACTGTACTTATTCAATCTGTATGCTGAGCACATAATCTGAGAAGCTGCATTACATAAAGAAAAATGTGGCATCAGGGTTGCCTGAAAGTTTATTAAGAATGTATGATTTGCCAAGGGCACAAACTTGAGTGTTGAAAGCAGAGAAATTGAAGCACTTGCTGATGAAAATAAAATAATACAGGCTTGTTCACAGCTAGCCCAATAGACAATGTCATGATAAATAGGGAAAAGATAGAAGCTATCAAATATTTCATTTTGCTTGGATCCACAATCAATGTTCATGGAAGAAGCAGTCAAGATATAAATGATTTATTATATTGGGCAAATCTGCTGCATAAGATCTCTTTAAAGTGTTGAATAGCAAGGATGCCAGTTTGAGGACTCAGAGATGCCTTAGAGAAGCCATTGTACATTTAAACATTTTTGTGATTTAGATGGGGGTTTACATTTCAGACGATCAATTTTGTATTCAATGACTTAACTACTTATCAAACATCTCAATAGCTTGTCCTGCCCCTCACCCCCTTTGATTTATCATCTCACTGTAGTAGAATACTATCATCCCCTTCACCCAAGTTAGCACCCGCCTCCCCTCTAGAATTCAACCTACTCCTTTGCACCCCTCCGTGCCCCGAACCATCAGTTTGTTTCTTTTGGTCTGAAAACCTTTGTCTTGGCTTTCCCTTCATAGCAGTGGTCCTATACAATATTTTTTTCCTTCTGTGACTGATTAATATCACTCAGCAGAATGTTTTCCAAGCCCATTTGGTACCAGTGGGTTCCATTCCATCATATTCTTTAACGTTGCGCATTATTCCATTGTAGTTCCGCACAAAGTTTATTTACCCATCTTCCACTGGTGACCAGTTAGGCTGTTTCCACCTTCTTACTGTTGTGAACAGTACTGCAATGAACATGAGGCTACAGATGTCTATTTGTGCTTGGGCTCTTCCTTCTTTAGGGAATCTCCCCAGCAAAGGGATTGCTGAGTCACACGATATTTCTATTCCCAGTTGTTGGAGGAAGCCACACACTGGTTTCCACAAGGGGTGCACATTTTCACAGTCCCACCAGCAATGTGTGAGGCACCCAAGCTCTCTGAAACCTCTCCAACATTTGCTCTTTTCTGCTTTTAAGAACTTTGCTATCCATGCGGGTATAAAGTGGTATCTCCTCGTTGTTTTGCAACCCCCAGACGCTGCTCACGGGACTGTGACAAGGTGCACTTCCTGTGGAAAGCAGGATGTCACTTCCTTAACCAACTGAGGCTAGAAATGCCACCTGACCCAGCCAGCTCTAGGCTGGCTGGGAATCACAAGCATTTCTTAGTGTGTGTTGTTG
>NW_022109491.1:14903938-14911939 GCF_000313985.2 Echinops telfairi | reverse complement strand
GATGGTGAGAATTCATCTCATATTATCAGCAAGGTAGAATCACCCCCCCCCTCAGTGATGACATTGGTAGAGAATATTGAATATACTATGAATTTCCAGAAGAACAAACAAACAAAATAAGTGCAGACTGAATGCTCCTTAGAAGTGAGGATGGTGAGAATTCATCTCATATTATCAGCAAGGGCCATTTGGAGATGTTGTTAGCATGTATCATTCCCTGGAGAAGGACGTCATTGATGGTAAAGTCAAGGGTCAGCCAAACAGGGCGACTCTCAAGCAGATGATTGAGACAATAGCTGCCACAATGAGTTTAAACATAGCAACGTGTGAGGGCAGTGTTTCAATCTGTCACACACATGTTTCTAGTAGTTGGAATCAAGTCACCACCAACAAGCATTATGGAAAAAGCCCTGGTGGCACTGCTAACAGAGGGGTTAGCTGCTTTTCTGCCATTGAAGGATGCGGCAACTTGCTTCTGTAAAGAGTACAGCCTTGGAAACCCTCTCAAGGGCATTTCTATTCTGTCCTGTAGGGTCACGATGAGCCAGAATCCACTTGAAAACACACAAAAACAGCAATCTTCAAGGGATGTGAGCTCCAGGTCTTTTTTCTCGTGAAATCTTTAGTGAGTTTGAGCTACCAATGTGCTGGCTGGCAGGCAGCACTTAATCATCGTGCCACGGGAGCTCCTTGTCCTTATTTGAGAACGTGAAAACTCTCTTCCTCCATTTTCTTCGGGCTAAATCCTTGGATTGTCTTTCCGGCACATCCTGAATTTAGGATAAGTAGACACAGTCTATTGTCTCACCTTCAAAATACATCTTGAATCCTACCAATTCACACAAGTTCTACTGTTATCATCTCAGACTGAGCCTACCTGCGCCCCTCCCGTGGATGTGTTACTGAAAATAACCCTTTTAATGGCTCTCTCTGCTTTAGTTCATGGCTTCTTGCACTCTATTCTCAAGATAGCAGTCAGAGTGAGGCTTCAGTTTTCATATCACATCCCCCCTCTCTCCCAAACCTCCTGTTGGTTCCCATATCCTTCACAATAAAAGCCCAAACAGACAAACCAGCAAAACCCAAACCTTTCTGTGACCTACAAGAGCCTACACAATGTGGGCCACTAACCTCATTACCTATTGGTCTCCCTTTACCTCTCTCTATTTCAATGCCATTAGCATCCTGGTTCCTCAGACACATTGGTATAGTCCTATTTCAGGGTCTTGACTCTACACATGAGTCTCAACCTCACAATATCAGGACTTCATCTTTTTTGTTTATCCCTATGTCCAAGGCACTGTAGTCTTTCATCTCTATTAGTAAGCGCTTCAAGTGCTCTTTGCTTTCAGCAAGGAAAGTTGTCTCACTGGTGCATAGCTAGTTCTTCCATGTGCTCTTTAGAATCCAGTTGGCAGTGTGTCAATCTACTGTTGCAATCATTTTTTAATTATCTTCAGCAAAATTTTACTTGCATGTGATATTCTTGATATTTTTTGACAATGTCTACAATCTGTTGGGTCACTTTTCTTTGGAATGGGCACAAAGAGGGATCCCTTCTAGTTGGTTGGCCAAGCAGCTATCTTCCAAATTTATTGTCATGGATGAGTGAACACCTCCAGCGCTGCACCTATTTGTTGAAACATTTTGTTTTTAATTAAATCATTTTATTGGGGGCTCGTACAATTCTTATCACAATCCATATATCCATCCATTGTGTCAAGCACATTTGTACATTTGTTGCCATCATCATTCTCAAAACATTTGCTTTCTACTTGAGCCCTTGATATCAGCTCCTCATTTCCCCCTCCCTCCCTGCTCCCCCGTCTCTCATGAACCCTTGATAATTGGAAGAAGCACACCAGAACTATGTGACCACAAGGTGTAGGTATCAGGCATCAAAGAACAAAAATCATATCAGTGGGTGCCCACCTTCCCGATATGATTGCTGAAGACAAAGCAGGTGCATAAGCAAATGTGGTGAAGAGAGCTGATGGTGCCTGACTATCAAAAGATAAAGTGTCTGGAGTCTTAAAGGCTTGAAGATAAACAAGTGGCCATCTAGCTCAGAAGCAACAAAGCCCACATGGAAGAAGCACACCAGCCTGTGTGACCATGAGGTGTCGAAGGGAGCAGGTATCAGGCATCAAAGAACAAAAAATCATATCATTGTTGAAACATCTTAATTGGTATTCTATTACTTTCTGGAGCCTGTTTATCACCAATGCCTTCAGGGTATCTTGGACTTCTTCCTTCAAATACCGATGGTTACAGAACACATGAACAACAACCTCTTGAAATGGTTCAATGGCAACAAGTCTTTTGGGTGCAGTGGCTGTGAATGCCTTCTATCTTCTTTTGATGCTTCTTGTGTTGCTCTATGTTTTGCCATCGGACCCTTCCATAGTACAGCTTGAGGGTTACATTTTTCTTCTGTTCTTTCAATTTGAGAAGTGTGTGTCACTCTTTTTTGTTTTCTAATCCTCGGACTTTGCACATTTCCTTATAATAATGTCCTTTGTCTTCTTGAGATACCCTTGGAGATATTCTGCCCAGTTCTTTTACGTAAAGAAAATAAACCCTCTCATAATCGGGTTCATAAAACATCATGGTAAATGGATATTTCGAAGTTTCCAAGGATTTCATTTTCCTTGGATTCACAATCAACATCCATGAAAGCAGCAGGCTGGAAGTCAAACTACATATGGCATCGAGCAACTCACCTAGAAAACATCCCTTTAAAGTGATGAACATGAAGACTAGGGCGAGCCTGACCCAAGCAGTTTTCAGTTGCCTCATATATGCATGCAAAAGCTGGACAATTAATAAAGAAGACTGGAGAAAAATCGATACCTTTGAACTATGACATTGATGAAGAATACTGAGTATCCCATGGACTGTCAGAAGAACAAACAAATCTGTCATGGAAGAAGCACAGCCAGTATAAATGCTTCTTAGAAATGAGGATGGTGAGAATCGTGTCACGTCCTGTGGTCATATTCTCAGGAGGGACTAGTCCATGGAGAAAGACATTGTTTTGGTAGAGGACCAATGACAAAGAGGACGGCCTTCACTAAGATGCATTGACACAGTGGCTGCAGTAATGAACTTGCACGTAGTAATGAATGTGACCCTGCACTAGAGCTGGTCAGCAATCAATTCTGTAGCCCAGACTGCTCTGTCTTGGAACGGACGCAATAGCACTTAACAACAGCATTTAACAGCAGAATGCTATAGGAATACATTATTTACACTTAAATCTTTTTTCTTCCAGTAATGTAAAAATATATTATTGTCAGCTTCTTTTCTCTCCAAGACTCATAAGCTTCTTCATCACAGGGATCTGAAAATAGTATACATGCTATAAGTTTGTAAAAAGTAAATAAGGCATCACAGCTAAAGTTCTTGACCAGGTACCTGGCTTATAGAGTTGCATCTAACGACAACCTTGTGCATTTTAGAGCTAGAGCTAGACACATCAACACCTGAGTTAATTATACATCAAGCATTTAGAACAGCGCCAAGCACAGGTGGGTGTTGCTCTGTGCCAGTAGTCAGTTCTGACTCGGAGCTGCTCTCTGAATGACAGAAGGAAAGCCCGCCCCGCCCTGCTCCATCTTCACGATGGTAGTTCTGTTACAGCCTGTTGTTGCAGCCACTGGATCAATCCATCTGACCGAGGGGCATCCTCTGTCCTTTGACTTCACCAAGCATGATGTCCTTCTCCAGGGACTGGTCTCTCCTGATGACATTCCAACGGGCTTGAGACAAAGTCTCACTAGCCTCACTTCTAAGGGGCCTTCTGGTTGGACGTCCTCCACCACAGCTGTGCTTGCCCTTCAGGAAGTCCAGGGTATTTTCCATGGTGTACACTGTTAAGTGGTCAGCGGCTGACAGACAGGTTGGGGGGTTGACCCCACTCAGAGGCTTCTCAGAAGAAAGGCCTGGAATCCTCTTCTGAAAGGTCTCATTCCCGAAAACCCTGGGGTTCTGTTCGGCAACCCATGGGATTGCCAGGAGTTGGGTTTGGCTTGGGTTTATATGCCAGGTGCTGGTAGTGGCTCTCACAAATAAATGTAACCCTTACAACTGTCCTATGAGGTAACTATTGTTCCTTCACATTGTGGACGGGAGGAAAACAGAGACCCAGGGCGGTGATGGAATTTGCTCAAAGCAGGAGATATGGTGAACTAGAATCACAGTTGGGAATCCAAGGATCTTACCCTTTCTACCACAACAGGGCCCTTCCTCCCAGATGCTCAGTCTGTTTCACTGCCATCTTACCCTTGAAAGCGCTGAGGTGACACTCAGGGAATCATGTCTCAGCTGGTCCTCCTTGGACTAGAAACCACCAGAACCCCCTTTGCCCCTTTGGCTAGGTCCATGAGCATATTGTGAGGTGAATATTGTGAGGTGCCTGAAACTTGCTCCTGGCTAGACTCATCTCTAGCAAGATGTCCAACATCAATATCAAAGTATGATTGGAAAGATAATTCCAGCCTTTGGTGTGTGCTTTATTGATCTCTGAAATCTCTTAATTCCTGTATTTTGGGGGTGGTTTTATTACCTGTGATTACCTGTGCTAAAGGTTATCTGTAATAGCTACTCAGATTTCGTGAGGCTCAGGGCTCCCAGGGCTTCTTGGCCTGTCAGTGTTGATGGGATTTTCTTTTTTCCTTTTTTGATGGGATTTTCTTATTCTCTTTTGCCAGCTCACTGACACTTTCCTTTTAAAGTCCCAAAGCTTTCTGAAGGAGCTGCAAAAGGAAAAAGTGATTGTTATCTTTCGGCTAATTAAAGGGAGAGAACAAACAAACAAACCCAACAACAACAACAACTGAGGCATGGAGTGGCTATGAGAATGCACCTTTCAGCTCTCCTGCTTCTGGAAATGTAACTGACCACAGGTGACTGCTGATCTGCTTTGAAGTCATCACTGCGTGTCTGCCCAGGCTGTCCACCCAGACTGTTATTGCTGTGCGGTCCATCAATTTGGTCCTGACTCATCGATGTCTTAAGTGTGACAGAAGTGCACAGTGGCCTCGTCCCGAGCCATTCGCACAAGAGGAGGCTTGTTTGATCTTCTTGCTGGAGTCGCTGTGTCAATCCTTCTCCTGATCGGTCTTCTCCTTTTCCACTGACCCGCTACTTTACCAACCACGATGTCCTTCTCCAGGCACTGGTTCGCCTTGATTAGATTTCCAAAGCCATAGACTCTTCTAAGGAACATTCCGGCTAATCATTCTCTAAGATAGATTTGTTTGTTTTCCTGCTGGCCCATGGAACATTCACATTCTTCACCAACATCATAATGACCGAGGCAAGGATTTTTAAAAAAAATTATTTTATTGGGGCTTGTACAATTCTTATCACAATCCATACATCCATCCATTGTGTCAAGCACATATGTACATTTGTTGCCCTCATCATTCTCAAAATATTTGCCTTCTACTTTAGCACTTAATATCAGTTGCTCATTTCCCCCCCCTCTCCACCAACCCCTCCCTCGGCAAGGATTTAAGGCAGACCCATTTGTACAAGACATAGGACTCCTTTAATGAGCAACTTCGGCACTAAGATTCCTGTGGCAGGCCGAAGAACGACTCTTCAACGATGTCTGTGTTGTTCTAATCCCATGGCCTGTAAATATGTTTGATCCACAGCAGAAGTCATAAAGGTTGCAGATGGTATTAATTTTGCTGATCAACTGACCTTGAAAAGGGGAGATGAACCTGGATTATCCTAGTGGGGCCAGTCTAATCACATGAGTTCCTTACAAGCAGGTATTCAAACAGGAACATTCTGGTTCAACTCCCTGTTGAGAATTTGCCTTCCCACCCCTCAGATCTACTGAGCCAGAGTCTACAGTTGAACAAGAGTCCCAGGTGGTTTTTATTATGCACAAGAAACACCTTGTATCTATAATGATTACCTGGCCTTTTGTTTGTTTGTTACACATAAGAATCACTTGGCTCCTTCACTGCCTTGGAGTCAGTATGGACTCAGAGACCCTATAGGCCAGGGTAGAATTGCCCCTGTGAGTTTCTGAGACTGGAACTGCTTATAGAAGTAAATAGTCCCTTCTTTCTCCTGCTGAGCAGCTGGTGGCTTTGAACTGCCAACTTGGTGGATTGCAGCCCCATCTGTAACCACGACACCACCAGGGTTCTTCTAAGAATCACTTGGGCATCTTATTAAAATATAGATTATGATTCAGTATGTCTGGGATTGTGAAAGGGAACATTCTCAGCAGAAGGTTAAGTAGGAATGAGCTGGTCCAAAGCCCTGATAAAAGTGGAGACCCTTTCCCACTTGTGGTCAGAGGGAGAGAGGCAATGTTGGAAGAAGGGTCATGTGAGAAATGTAATGTGAGAAGAATTTGACACGCCGTCCCTGGCTTGGAAGTTGGAAGAAGGGGCCATGAGCCAAGTGATGCAGGTGGCCTCTAGAATTAGGAAGCGGATTCTCCTTCAGAACCTCCAGAGAGGAATGAATGCAACCATGCTGACATCTTGATTATAGACAGCCCCTGAGACTTGTGTCACACCTGTAAGATACTAATTTTGAATTGCTTTAAGTTCCTCTATTTGTGGCAAGGAGTGATAGCAGCAATAGAATACTAATATAATTCCCAATCAACCTTGCTAAACGTTCTTGTAACTGCACTGGTGTCTAAGACTCTTTCTATGCAATCACCGTCTTTCCCTCTGCCCTTCATGGTGTCCGAATATCAACATCCACCTGCATTACAGTCTAGAAGCTGTAACTCTCCACCTCCTCCACCTCATCCTTCAATTTCTCCCCTGGGTGTTCCCCTAATGCATCTCTGCATATCTAATGCCACCTGAATATTTGCTTCTCTGAAGATGTAAGCAACATAGGAGTAACAAGGAAACCAAAGGCTTAAAGTAAGTTCTAGAGCTGCACTGCTTAATATGGTAATCACGAGCCTCATGTTCCACCCCTCCTCTGTCAATTTGTCAAACTATGTTGGGTTGTGTGTTGCTGTGGGGCTGGAAGCTATGCCACCAGTATTTCAAATACCAGTCACCCATGGTGGGTAGGCTTCAGTGGAGTTGTCAGACTAAGACAAACTAAGAAGAAGGACCTGATGATCCACATAGGAAAAAAATAGCCTCTGTAAAAGTTATGAATAGTGCAGCACCAGGATATGGTCTGATAAGCATCTAGCAAGAAGATGAACCCCTCAGTTTGGGAGGTCCTCCACATATGACTGGAGAAGAGCTCCTTCTTCAAACTAGAGTGAGCTTTAATGACATGGAGGAGCAAAGCTTTTGGAACCTTTGTTGGCCCATGTGGCATGACTCAGAATGAGGACAAACAGTTTTAGATGTCCATTAATAATAGGAATGTGGATGTATGAAGTATGAATCTAGGAAAATTGGAAGCCATCAAAAAATGAAATGGAGCACATATTAAGATTGAGATCCTAGGCATTAATGAGCTGAAATGAACTGATGTTGGAAATTTTGAACAAGATAATCATGTGATCTATTAAGCCAGGACTCACAAATGGGAGAGGAATAGTATCACATTCATCATCAAAAAGCGCATTTCAAGATATATGCTGAAGGACAATGCTATCATTGATAGCATAATATCTATATGCTGTTATTATGACTATTCAAAATTTACACACTAACGACTAATGCCTAAGTTGAAGAAATTGAAGGTTTTCACCAATTTCTGCCACCTGAAATTGATCAAACATGGAATAAGATGCATTGGCAATTTACTTGTTATTGGAATGCCAAAATTGGAAACAAAAAGGAGGATCAAAAGTTGGTGATAGACTCAACAAGATCACTGAAGACAAAATGGGTGCATAAGCACATGTGGTGAAGAAAGCTGATGGTTCCCAGCTATCAAAAGATATAGTATCTGGCTTGAAGATAAACAAGCAGCCATCTAGCTCAGAAGTAACAAAGCCCACATGGAAGAAGCACACCAGCCTGTGTGATCATGACCTGTCAATGGGAT
>NW_022109491.1:14894005-14903683 GCF_000313985.2 Echinops telfairi | reverse complement strand
GAGCATGCACACTGCTACTGATAAGAGCCCTTAAGCACAGGGAATCCAGGATAGATAAACCCCTCAGGGCCAACAATGAGAGTAGAGATACCAGGGGGGTTTGGGGGGGGTGGGGGGGGAAAAGGGGGAATCGATCACAAGGATCAACCTAGAACCCCCCTCCCAGGGGAACGAATAATGGAAAAGTGCATGAGGGGCGATGGAGGACGTTGTAAGATATGGGAATAATAATCTATAACTTATCAAGAGTTTGTGAGGGAGGGCGGGTGGGGGAGATAGGGGAAAAATGGGGAGCTGATAACAGGGGCTCAAGGGTGAAGAGAATGCTTTGAAAATGATGATGGTGGCATATGTGCAAATGTGCTTGACACATTGGATGAAGGTATGGATTGTGATAAGAGATGTAAGAGCCCCCAATAAAAGTATTTAAAAAATATTAGGAGACTTTAAAACCATTTCTAACAAAACTAAAAAAAGTGTTGGTGATAGAACTGACACTGGAGAATGCATAGAGAAAAACCAATGACCTACTAATTGCACATACTTTTTGTCAACAACATAAATGATGATTATACATGTGGACTTTGCCAGGTGGAATCAGCAGGAATCAAATGTACCATATCTGTGGAAAGAAACAAATGGAGAAACTCAATATCATCACTCCGAATACGACCAGGGGCCAACTGTGGAACAGACCTTGAAATGCTCACTTTCAAGTGGACATTGAAGCAGGAGAAAAGTACAACAAGCCCACAAGAGTGAAGTATGATCTGAGTAGAGAACTCCCCTCTAGCATAGATATGATGCACTGAATCCTAAATCCCAAAGACCAGACCTGTGGTGAAATACGATCCAGGATACCACACTCGAAGAAACCACAGGACCACTGAAGGGAGCAGCAAGCAAACACCATGACGAATGTCAGAAGCGACTCAGAATTTGCCCGAGAACGTAGAAGACTAAAGAAAACAGAAGACGGGATGAAGCGAAAGGACTGAATTAAAAATTTCAAAGGCCGGCTCAAGAAAACAAAGTATTTTCCGGTTAGAAAACTAAAAAGGGAGCATATAGTCAGTATTTCTCAAGCTGAAAGAACTAAAGAAAAACATGAAGCCTGGAGTTTCATGGGCATAATGAGGGATTTTTTGTCCCATGAAGAGTTCCAGTCTCGGGAACAGAGAGGGGCAGTTCTATTCTGTCCTACAGGGTCACTATGAGTTTGAAATGACTTGATGGCTGTGATTTTCTTAAGGGCAGAACTTTGAATGATACAGGAAGCATCAAAAGAAGATGGAAGTAAGACACAAAGTCACTGTACCGAAAAGAATTGGTGAATGTGCAGCCATCTGAAGAGGTAGCACATGATCCCAAACTAGTGATATCAAAGAAAGGAGTCCAAGTTGCACTGAGGGAATTCACGACAAACAAGCCTTCGGGAATTCATGGAATACCAATTGAAATGGTTTGGCATATGGATTCCATGCTGGAAATGCTCACTTGCCTATGCCAAGAAATTTGGAAGACAGCTACCTGGTCAACTGACTGGAAGAGATCGTGTTCCATATTTGTACTCCTTCGAAAGAAAGGTAATCACCAAATATGTAAATTATTGAACAATGTCATTAATAATATGCAATAACATTTTGCTGAAGATAATTAAAATATTTTCAGGTGCACATTGCAGGGAACTGCCAAAAAGTCAGACTAGATTTGAAAGAGGACCTGGGAGCCGGGATATTATTGTTATTGGGTGGATGTTGACTGAAAGCAGAGACTACCAGCAAAATGTTTCCCTTTGTATTATTGACTATGCAAATGCATAATAAATAATTGTGTGGATCATAACAAGTTGTGGATAACATTGGCATAATTGTGTGGAATTATAACAAATTATGCATGCTATTGAGATGAATGAGAATTGCAGAATATTGATCGTTTGGAACCTGAGCATAGACCTAGAGTCAGTTGCTTAAACAGAACATAGTGCATGGCACCAAATCAGGAAAGGCGTGTGTCAGGGTTGTCATCTTTCACCATATCTGTGCAACCAGTGTGCTAAGCAAATACTTAGGATTGGAGGAAGGGTCATTAACAATCTGCAATGAGCAGCTGACACAACCTTGGTTGTCGAAAATGAAGAGGACCCGAAGCACGTACTAATGACGTTTGAAGACTGTAACTGTCAATATGGCTTGCCTCTCAACAAAAAAGAAAACCCAAATCTTCACAACTGGCTAAATAAGCAACATCACGATAAATTGAGAAAACAGGAAGGCTGTCAAGGATTTCATTGTACTTAGGTCTGCAATCAATGCTGACGGACACAGGCGTCAGGAAGTCACAGTTCACAGAGCAGTGGGAAAATTACCTGTAAAGGACCTCCTTAAAGGGCTAATAAAACAGACTTTCTCTTTGAAGACTAAGCTGGGCCTGACCAAAGCCTTGGTATTTTCAATCACTTCAAATGCATGTGAAAGTTGGACAATGAATAAGAAAGAAGACAGTGCATTTGGATTATAGTGTCGGCAAAGACTATTGAACATACCAGAAACGGCCAGAGGAATGAACAGATCTGTCTTGGAACAAGAACAACCAGAAGTTGTGGACGGGGAGACTTTGCCACTTGTACTTGGGATATGCTATCAAGAAAGAACAGTCACTGGAGAAGGATATCATGTGTGACAAAGAAGAATAGTAGCAAAAAAAAAAAAAAAAAATGAAGACCCTCAAAAGGAATTGAGGCTTCAACAATGAGCTTGAACCTGAAACCAATTGTGAGGATGTGCGGGACCAGACAATGCTTTGGTCCATTGTACACAGGGTTGCTATGATTTGGAACCAAAACGATGCCACCTGTGACAGTTAGTTTATTTGTGCCAACATGGCACCTGTAAGAAGATATGGGTGGAGTTTAGCCTGTCAATCAGATTGCAACTTGATGACCTCATTCAGAGGTGTCCCCAAGATAAATGGCTCTCAGGAGGCGGGCTACTTTCTCTCCCTACTTCACCTTCTGGTTGGGGGGCCACGTGGCTGAGACCTGTGATGCTTACACCACCATTGGATCCACAAGATTCTGCACCCATCACTTTGATCTCCCTGCATTCTCCATCATTGCATGCAGCTGCCTGGGTCTGAAGAGGGATTCATGGACTAGTATCGGACTTATGGACTTAATTTGGACTGGGTTGGGAGGTTTTCTTGATATCCAGTTCCTGCTGAAATAAAACTCTTTCTTACATATGTCTGAGTGTCAGTGACTTTATTCCTTTGGTCAACCTGCCCTAACAAACCACAGGACTGTAATAAGCCCCATGAGAAAGGAGCCCTGGGAGTGCAACAGAAAGGTGACTGGTATGAACTCAGTCACTGCTGCATGAGAGAAAGATGTGGCAGTTGGCTTCCCTAATGATGATAGCCTTGGAAACCCGATGGAACAGCTGTACTTTGTCCTATAAGGTTGCTCTATATGGAAATTGATTCAATGCAGTGGCTTTTTAATGCATAGCCCCATATTGCTATTGAGCATTTAAAATGTGGTTTGTATGAATGAGGCACTGCAATTTCAATTTAATTAATTTCAAAACTTAAAAAGGACACTCAATTCAGCTATTGGGAAAATTTAATTATTTTTGGAATAATTTGGGTATGTGAATCTACTTTTTCATTGTACGTTCTCTGAGCTTTAGATACAGATCAAATATTTCTGATGAAAATTTTGTGTCTGAATTGAGATGTGTTGTAATGCAAAACATACCCTGGCTTTCAAGGATTCTGAATGAAAAAGAGGATATAATAGACTTCATGAAAAAATTTAATATTTATTTCATATTAAAATGCTATTTTAGAATATTGAGTTATGTAAATGTGCTATTAAAGTTTATTTCTCTTGTTTCTTTTACTTTAAAAATATCATTTTATTGGGGGCTCATACAACTCTTATCACAATCCATCCATCCATCCATTGCATCAAGCACATTTGTACATTTGTTGCCATCATCATTCTCAAAGCATTTTCTTTCTACTTGGGACCTCGGTATCAGCTCCTCATTCCCCCCCCCCTCCTTCCCTGTTCTCCCCTCCCTTATGAACCCTTGATAATTTATAAATTATTATTATTTGTTCTTTTACTTTTTAAGATATAGCTACCAGAATATTAAAAATGATGCACCTTCCTAGTACAATAGGGATATTGCTGTTCTCAGTCAGTCACTGCCATGGAGACAGTAGAGCTGCCCCTGTGGGTTTCCAAGGCTGTAATCTTTGCAGCAGCAGAAAGCCTCATCTTTCTCCTTCGGAGCAGGTGGTGGGTGCAAACTGCTAACCCTGTGGTTCACAGCCCAACATGTAATCCACCACCCCAGCAGGACTCTTCATTGCTGTTTTAAATGCTATTACTTTTTATATGATGGGAGTAGCAGACATGGAGTGCTTACTAAGTGTTAGGCACATTGCTAAATATTTTCCAGGATGTATTTTGACTCCTCAAAATAGTCCCGTATTACAGATGAGGAAGCCAATGGTAAAGGGACTTGCTCAGGGGCATTCCATGATAAAGCTTGCTCTCACTGCCATCGAGCTGAGGCTGACCAACAGAGAATCTACAGGACAGAGTAGAGCTGCTCCACTTCTTGTTTTCTGAGACTTTATAGGAGTAGAAAGTCTCATCTTTTGCTTGTAGTGCCACTGCTGGTTTCAAATTCCTGACCTTTCAGTTCGAAGCCCGATGTGGTGCCCCCAGGCCTCCTTCAAGTATCAGTGAAGCAGAGGAAATAAGATGCAGGTCTGACATGTTCCGAGGCAGGGTGGGCACGCACAACCACATCCTATGAGAAAGAGTGGAGGAAACTGGATCTGCCCAAGCTGGATTTATAGGAGACATCAGATTGCTTTAAAAATACTTCCCACACTGCCACGTGGGCGTGGAATAAACTTGCTCCAAATGGCTCTGGTGAAAGGAGCCTGGGGAGTCCCAAATCGCTCTCTTCTGCCAACATTTTTCTTCCGAGCTCTGGTATCATAAATTCAACTACCTTCTGGACTCTTCCATGTGCTGGCCTCACAGGTATTTCAATGTTAACACAGCCAAAGCCCATTTGGTTTCTTTCTTGCAACACTTTCTTCACCATTTGAGTCCCCAGACTCAGTAGATGGCCTTGGCCACCATGACAGTTTTCAGCACAAGAACACAGGTGCCATCATGAACTTCACTTTCTCCTTTAGCCTCTGTGGTTAATTGGTTACTCCAAACCCACTGTGCATTAAAAAACCAAACCTTCTTAATTACTCTGTCTCTACTCATTATGTATGGCTGTGCAACAAATTACCCCAAGCAGCCGATGACAACACTTACGAGCTCATGATGTCTGAGGGCTTAGCTAGGTCCTTTGGGCCAGGTGCCTCTTAGGGTACTTGAAGGAAGGTGTACGCTGGGCTGCAGTCACCTCAAGAGTCCACTGCAGGAAAATCCACTTCCAAGTTCACGCATGTGGTTGTTAGTATGCCTCATTTCCCTGCTGGCTATTCACTGGAGGCCTCCCTTAAGGTCTTTGCTATGCGTGCCGCTCCACCAGGCAATGTTCCAATGTGCTCCCTGCTTTCCATTAGAGCCAGGGAGATAGGAGAAAAGATGAAAGGGAGTTCTTTTGTAACTAATTATAAAAGTGAAAACCCATCATTTTTGTCGTACTTGATTTTTTAGAAGCAAGTCCCTAAACCCTGCCCCTATACAAGTGAGGGTGTTGTACGAATCAAAAATACACACGTACCATACAGCCAGGATCACAGGGAACTTCTTAGAAGTTGTGTGCCATAGTGCCCCAACAATGACAAGGATCTGCCCTGGTGCTGCAGTGGTTACCCATTGCACTGCCGACTGCAAGGTCAGTAGTTCGAAACCACCGGCCACTCTGTGGGAGAAAGATGAGGCTTTTACTCCCATAAAGACTTACAGTCTCAGAAACCCACAGGGGCAGTTCTACCCTGTGCCATTGGGTTACTGTGAGTCAGAATCAACTAGATGGCAGTGAGTTTGCTGGAACATTCTGTTGGTCATTGCATTCCATTCCTGTTGTTGTTGTTGGGTGCCCTTGAGTTGCTTGACCCATACCCCCAGGGTGAGACATTGTCCTCTTGGACTTGAGCCATCGTCACCATCATTGTTAGGCTTGACGTCGTTGTGGCAGCCACGGAAGCAACCCGTATTCTGAAGTCTTCCACTTTCTCCCTGGCTACTACCTCACGCAGCACCCTGCTCTTCTCCAGGGATGGGTCCTTCTTGACAACATGGCATTTCGTTGTCTGACATTGAGATGACATTTGTCATCTTTTCTTTTAAGGAGTATTCCGACTGTGCTTCTCCAGATAGATTTGTTCACTCGTCCATGAATATGTGTTCATTCTTCTAAATATGACAGTCCGTGTTATAGTTCATATTTTTCAACAGCACCATCATTCAAAGACCTCAATTCCCTTTCTACCTTCCTCATTCATTGTCCAGCTTTTACAGGTGTATGAGTGGTTGAAAATACCATGGTCTGGGCCAGGAGCACCTTATTTCTCAAGGTAGCATCTCTGCTTTTAAACCATTTCTGGAGGTCTTTTGTATTAGATTTGTCACATGCAATACATACTTTAATTTGTTGACTGCTGCGTCCACGAACATTGATTGTGGATCCACGCAAAATGAACATCTTGACAACTTCAGTAGCTGCTCTGTCGTCTTTAATCTTCATCAGCAAGTGCTTCAAGTCCTCTTTGCTTTCATCGAGCAAGGCCATATCATGCAGGTTGTGGATGAGTCTTCCTCCAGTTTTAATGCTGTGGGTTTTTGGGTCACAATTGAATAACTCTGGTGAAAGGACACCTGAATCCCATTATCCCATGATTATCACCATAGTGTTTTGGACATCTGTACATATACGATGGTCCTCTGGGACAAAAACAAAAGCCCCCTAGCTGCTCTTCCTCTTTCCATGCATGTCATCTTTCTAGCTTTGTGGATAAGGCAATGAGTCTACCTTCAGATCCACCCATTAGGCAACGGCCTATTTGCAGAGTGGTTATAATCCAGGTGGATAATGAACCTCAAAGGTTTTCCCTAGGACAGTGAGGTTGGAAGACAGGCAGGAGCAAGGAAGTCCAATATCAATGAGTAATGTATGAATTTAGGGTCCTGGCGTTGGCCTTAGAATACAGAGCAAAAGCAGGGCCAGTGCCTAGGCGTAGCAGAGATTCAGACTGGTGAGGCTGGGATCCCATTCTCCATCCTCAGAATTCCATCCCCATCACTGTGCCATGGAACCAAGATGGCCTGTCATGTGTAGGGCTGAACCTTGCTCCTCTAGGCCCACCACCCAAGGCCACCAAGTGACTCTTTAATTCACTCCACTCTCATCTGTTACCATAGGCTTCACTCCCATGCTTTCAAACTACAGAGATTGGAAGGGCTGTATCCAGAGTAGGGGGGTCTCCTGAGGTTCTGAGACCATCACTTCCCAGCTTAAAGGACTTGCTCTAGTTTTAGGAGGAATAGAACAGTAGAGAGAACACAAGCTCCAGAGAAGACAACGCTAAGGTCAAATTCTGGCTCTGCCCCTGATTTTCCGCTGTGCATCCTGGGAAGTTATTTAACTTTTGGAGCCGGTAACCAGAAGGGACATTTTTAACAAAATCCCCAGGTGATTCTTATATGGACATAGGAAATATGGTAACAAGATATACCCCTGAATTCCAGCATTCCAGTATTACCACCACAATCCACTGGGCATGTGTGCGCATAAGAACCAGCTGGGGGGTTGTTAAAATGTAGATTCTAATTCAATGTGTCTCGATGGAAAAGCAAATTCATGGCAGGGGAGCAGACTGGAAGGACTGGAAGCTCAGGCTGTATTTGAATGAGCTTTCCTCATGGTGGCAGCACAGGAGAACTGCACTATAGGGCTTCCTAGGTTGGGATTTTTATGTAAGCAGACAGTCAGGCCTTCTCTCCTTAATTGTGCCAACCTGGCCAGTAAACACATGTGGGGCTAATTGAAAGGCGGAGGGATAAATGGGTGGTGAGCCTCGCCTTTCTTGTTCTTGGGTCTCTTGCTTTGTGATGGTCGCACCAGGGTGCAGCTGCCTTAGCCAGTTTCCTGCTTCAGCTAGCACTGCTTACTTCCTTCAAGACATCCCCAAGGAGAAGCCACATGGGCTTATCCTGATGCAGCCCTGGGTGTTGAGCAGCCATGTGGAGACCCCTGCTAGTGCTGAGATGCTTATTCGTTCACTAACTCAGCTTTCCTCCTGCAGTCGGCATCATTGCCTCTGTTTTGTGAGGTGGAGGACTTTGTGGACTGGTGTTGGGTTAATGGATTAATGTTGGACTTGTGGGCTTGGGCAGCATTGGGTTGGGGTGTTTTCGTGATGCACACTTTCTTTACATAAAACTCTCTTATACATGAGTTGCTGTGGATTTGTTTCTCTAAAGTACCTAGACTAGTACATCTCCCATGGAGTGCCTGGTAGGTTTGAATGGCCAACTTTTTGATTAAGAGGCAAGTGCTGTAACTGCTGTACCCATACCAAAACCAAACCAAAGTCACTGCTATTGAATCAATTTTGACTCATGGTTACCCTATAGGTAGGTTAGTGTCAAACTTCTCCTTGGGGTATCCAAGATTGTAGATCTTTATAGAAGCAATCAGCCTCATCTTTCTCCCATGGAATGGCTAATAGGTTTGACTGCCAACCTTGCAGTTAGCAATCCAACCCTTAGCCCCCTGTGTCACCAAAACACCCACACTTGACTAAGCATTTCCCATTTACTCCCCTCTGTTCTAATGAGCAGATCCCCAAAGCCAAACTCACTGCCATCGAGTCAATTCAGACTCACAGCGACCCTCTAGGACAGGGCAGAACTTCCCCTGTGGGTTTCTGAGACTCTAACTCTTTGCAGGAGTAGAAACATCTCGTCTGTCTCCCAAGGACTGGCTGGTGGTTTTGAACTGCAGAGCTCGTGGTTAGCAGCCCAATGCACAACCCACTATTCACCCAGGCTCCAATAAATAGATGGGTACAATTTTTATCCTCCCTTTCCAGATGGACCAGTAACTTGCCATCATTTACTTGGCAAACTACGCAGAAGGAGAAGAGGTCGGTAATGCTTAGGTCAACCTAAGATATACACATAAATGTAGATTCTGACTCAGTCTATCTGGGGAAGAAACACAAATTCCCAGGGAGTTGAACCAGAAGGAACCGGTTCTGGTTGGCAGGCCCTGCTGACTTGAACTGTAGCACACATTTGAAGGAACCCCTGCAGCTACAGAATCCGCTCTGGGAAACAGACAAAGGACATGATGCAGGCATCCCACGGTTCGCAGCTCATGAGGGAAATCAGCCTCTCAGGACTGGTTGTTACCGGCCAGTCAGACAGGAAATGTCTCAGGCAGAGCCTTGTTTTTCTGCTGCAGAAATTAAAGTTCAGAGGCAGCTGCAAGGAAATCAATACCTAGCTACTAAACCCTTAATGAGCGACAGCAAAAGGCTGATAGTGTTGCCTAAAACAGCTTTTTCAAAGCTGCTTGTCTGGGGTGAGAGCGTTAACAAGAATTGATTGCGTTTCTATGAGGTGTGGTTTCTCGAGCGTGGCCAGCAGGTGTAGGGAAACGTGCATCGGACCCAGAAGCTGTTGCT
>NW_022109491.1:14879693-14893905 GCF_000313985.2 Echinops telfairi | reverse complement strand
GGTCTGGTTGTTATGCAACCACGTATCCCTCTCTCCCACCTATGTCTGCTGGCCAGGGGTCAATAGCTACATGAGAAACAAAGCCCAAGCTCTATCAATAATTGGGCAACTGCACAGAATTACAATTCATAGCCCCCTGGGCGTGACTGAGTTGAGGAAGGTGGCTCTGGTGAGCAAGGTGAACTAGACTTTCTAAATTCAAGTCTGTTTTCTTCAATCTGAGTGTGTTGTACCAAAGAAACCTCTAACTGTTGAACAGAGGACCTGGCAGAAGGGGCGGCATGTGGCGCATCAACGATCCGGTGCCAGGGAAAGGGGACCCAGTTAATGCCACACCCTGACAGATCCCATGAGCTTCTCCTTAGGACAGGGCTGAGAGTGGGCAGGACCTGCAGTGGACTTCTTTAAAGTCTGGCTAGGAACGTGAAGAGCTGCAGGAGATGATAATTCCCACAGAGCCATTTTATCTGGCTTGACTCTCCATTTCCCCACCTCTACAATGAGCACACACTTTGTGCCCTATGACTGGGGAGGGAGGGGGTCTAAGAGAATTAATAAGATAGCAGCCATGCGCATGGCTTATCATTGGAGCTGCCCCACCTCCCCCCAAACCACGGTGATAGAACACTTTTATTTACCAACTTGGGGGAAGAAGGCTGAGTGCAGAGAAAAAACAAAAAAGCAACACAGTAGCTGGCCTTTTATTGACCCATGTAGTGGGGTCAATAGGCAATGGGCTGTAATCCTCAAGGTAAGTGGTTTGAAACCAACAGCTGCTCTGGGGGAGCCCCTGTAGAGTCCCGGAAACTCACAGGTTCAAAAAGTTCTACCCTGCCCTATGGGGTCGCTAGGAGTCTTTACGGACTCAACGGCAGTGAGGTTTTTACAATTATGTTTTGGTGCTCAGGAAGACTCATGCCTGTGAGTCCTCGCAGAGCCCCTGTAAAAACAAAACAAAAACAAAAAATAAACTTACTGCCATCAAGTCAATTTAGGCACATAGTGACCCTACAGGACAGGATGGAACTGCCCCGTGCGTTTTGAGACTGGAATTGTTTATGGAAGGAGCAAGCCCTGTCTTTCTCTTGTGGCATGGCAGGGATTTTTCGGATTTTGGACCTTGCAGATTTTAGCCTAACCCATAACCACTATGACATCCGAGCTCCACAGAGACCCTGGAGGCAAATATCAGCAGTCTTCTTTTTAAAAAGCGGACACTACAGCAGGGTATTCACGCATCTTTCTTTTCCTAGGGCTGAGGGGTTTTCTAAGGAGTTGGGTGGCACTGTTGGGTACTTTCAACTATGAACTGCAAAGTCACCAGTTCAAACCCACCTGCTGCTCTTCTGGAGACTGAGAAGGCGATCTCAAAGGTAAAGCTGTCTGCTCCCGTGAAGATTGATAGCCCCAGAAACCCTGTCTGCTAGAGCTTTCTGACTCCCTGGCAGTGGGTTTTGAGGAGTTTCCTGGAATATGGGGTGTACAGGGGGAATCAAAATGACTTGGTCCAGAAAGGTTGTGCAACGTGTCCAAATGTCACAGCAAGCAAGAGGTAGGATCAGGATTTGAAGAGTTAAACAAGCATCCATGGTCTCCCTGCAACCCACCCCTCCCATTCAGAGATGATGTCAGAGCTGACCACTGAGAGAACACGTGAGCACCAAGGCTCTTTCCTGGAAGCCCTTGTGGAGTGGCCTTGCAGGAGCAATTCTTAGGGAGCTACTCGGCACCTCCTTCATGGACACCCCCAACTCCCCTTCCCTATTTTAGATAGTAGGGAACCCCTTGCTTGCTCAGGGGCTAGTCCTGTCCCTGGCAGCCTCCACAGGGCGACGGGCTGTACTGCACCTCTGTCAGTAACCTTCCCATAAATAATAAAGCCCATGTCTCCCAAGTGACTCCGGGTCTGTTCTAGTTCTCAGCACCTAGCAATTGGGCAGGAATGTCCCTGTTCACATGACTCCAGCGTGGGGCAGTTACCCTTGTGCCCCTTTCTCCTGGGCCTCCAGCTGGGTTGAGTGAAATGTGTGCAGGCGAGCCGCTGCATGTGGGGTGAGTAGGCAACAGATGCCCTCTCTAGGAAGGTGTATTCCTTGCGATACTTGAGATCACAAGCTGGGTGGCTCTTTTTAAGGGTTTTCTTAGGAAGCTGGACCCAGGCCTGGATAAGGCCCTGCTTTATAAGCCAAGTGACACTTTGGCCGGCACTTTTATAAGGGTTGTTTTATTGCGTCCAGGGCCTCTTAAACTTTAAGAGCTGGGCAGCTTATTAAAACGCCTGTCCGTGGCCCTGCCATCAGATAACCCGATTCAGCGTGTTAGGAGGGCCCACAGATTGCATCTGAGTGACCTGGTTAAATCATCCCTCCCTTTGCTTCTCCCTGGAATGACTGCGGCAATGCTATAACCAGCCTCTTCCTCTGCAAAGCATCCTACACTGACTGCCCGGTGGCTCCTGGGTAAATGCAGGCTCTTTAGCCCGGCTGACAAGGCCCTCCAGGATCTGTCTCCAAGGGCCCTCCAGCCCCACTTGCCCTCCCATCTCCAGCAGGCGCAATCCTTGCACAGGCGTCCAGGCTCCCTGTGCTGCTGCCGCCTCTCCCCGGGGGTCCTCCTCAGCTTGGGGGACTCCTCCTCCCACCACATCAGCCACCACTAACGCTACCTTTCCTACATGATTCCGTTCAGCTTTTTACAAAGATGGTGACAGCAAGGAAGGAAGCAAGCCCCTGCCTCTCCCCAAACAGAAACCAAAGCCAAGGTTTTACGGGCCAAGAAAGCCATGCTGAAAGGCATCCACAGCCACAAAAACAAAAAAGATTCGCATGTCACCCGCTGCCCTGCAGCCCAAGACCCTGAGGCTAAGCAGGCACCCTAAATACCCTCAGAAGAGCTCCCCCAGGGGAAACAAACTGGACCACTATGCCATCATCAAGCCTCCTGACCACAGAGCCCGCCATGAGGAAGATCAAAGGTAACAACACACTGGTTTCCTTATGGCTGTCAAAAGCAACAAGCACCTGATCAGACAGGCTGTGAAGAAGCTCCATGACGCTGATGTAGTCAAGGTCAACAGCTTGATGAAGCCTGAGGAAGAAGGCATATGTTCCACTGGCTCCTAACCCTTCAGATGTTGCCAAGAAAAATCGGAATCGTTTAAGCTGAGTCCAGCTGGCCATTGCTAAATATTACCTTTTCCAGTACGAAAACAGAAAGAAAAGGGAAAAAAGATTCAGCTGAGGGATCCCCACCTGCAGGAAGCGACCCCAGGCTCGTCCCCCTCTCCCTGCTCACCCCCCTGCTTTAGGTAGCTTCCTTTAAAAGCCAAAGCCAAGCCCCTTCCTGTGAGTTGAGTCCTCATCATGGTGACTCGGTGCCTTACAGACCCCCACACCTATCTGCCACAGTAGGTGTGGAACACCATACCGGTGGATAAGTGCAAAGTTGAGTGTAAACCGTTTGCACCTTTAGGGACCTGTTCTCCTTCCACCCAAACCCAAGCCCACTGCCATGCAGTTGATTCTGACTCCTTGAGGCCGTACGATTCTGACTCCTTGAGGCTGTACGTATGCAGGGCTTTGGTACCCGTCAATCGTTATGGGGGCAGAGAGCTGCATCTGTCTTCTGCAGCCTGGCTGGTGGCTTTGAAACCCTGTCCTTGTGGTGAACATATATTCCACAGCATCCCCAGGGCTCTTTGTCCACTTCAGTATGTATGGCTCAAATAGCCCATTAGGGTTAGTCTTTCCTGGAGAATGAGCGCTTCCTAGAGGGAAGGGCTGGTTTTATTTACCTTTCATACCAAAACCAAACCAAACCAGAACCAACCACCAACCAACCCCACTGACACTGAATTGATACCAACTCATAGTGACCCTGTTGTAGGGTTATTGAAATGATAACTCTTGATTGGGGCAGATAGCCTCTGTTTTCACCTACAGAGCAGCTGGTGGGTTTGAGCCCCTGATCTTGTGAGTAGCAGTCCACGGCTTAACCCACAGTGCCACCAGGGCTCCTTCTTTTGTCATAAGGGCTCCATGAGTGATGGTGCAAACGGAACCAGGGCTGAGGCCGGGGTGTTGTTGACTTGGTTTTGGCTCTGCGCGCTCCCATAAGCCGTTGGAGGCCGTGATTACTGACATGCTGAGCACAATAGATCCGTGTAACAAGGAACTCAGCAATATTGCAATCATCAGTTTCAATTGCCACAGTGAGAGGGGATTAGGGAATAGCAAACTGACAACCCGGCTTATTCTAAGGGCTAAATTAGGAACGGGTTGGCAGGCTGGTTGGAAGATAGAATGCATTTGCAAGGGGCTGTATGTAGAGGGAAATTTGGGGTGTTCATGAGATGCTGGTAAGAGTTAAACTCTTAAGACTTTAGGTTTAGAAATGAACAGTGGTTTTTGCCATAGAGAGCACTCTATAGAATTAAACCCACTTCCATAGCCCTTAGCACAGCTGTTAAACACAGTGGCTTGGTATACTCGATAAAGGCAGGAAATTGCCTGTTGCCATTGTATCCTCAGTGCCCAGCACGGTGCCTGGCATAGGGATAGCAACTCAGTTAGTTTTGTTGACTGCTTGAATGACTAGCCACTTTCCACACTGCATGTGCCCATCTTCCTTCTCTCTTCTAGGCCAGCCTGCCTTTATCCCTCCTGCACGCTTGCTGGTCCAGGAGAATGAGTCTGGATTGGTTTCTGTCCATCCATTCTTCCCTGTCTTTCCTTGTTCCAGAACTTCTTGGTTCTTTCCCTGCTCAGCTCTGGGATGAGGACCCCTGTTTTGGGCCTAGGTTATGGGCTGAGTATGCTCGTGACTTCGTGTTTAGACGTTGGCTGACCTTGGGCTTGGTCTCCCTCGGTGCCCCCAGGGATCGCCATGGTCTTGGGTTTTCAGTCCTGGATTTAGTTATGCGGAAGCTACCAGCTTGGCTGGTTTCTTGAGGAGCTCAGCCAAGTCAGCTCCAGCCCAGGTGAGAAGAGGATGTCACACTTTCTGACCTCAGTGTCTCCCCCAGGTCACCTCCCAGCTCAGGCTGTCTCCACTGACACCTTTAAGATGTCAGAATGAGCCCAACTTCAGTCCACTGCTTCTCTGGGGCTCAGTATCACTTTCCTCTTTCTTGATCTGAAAGTCAAAAGCCCAGTCATTTCTACAAAGGCCTTGGGTTTGGTTTTAAAAAGGGGCCCAGAAATAGGTTTCTAGGGGGCCTTCCAAGGAAATAAGCCAGACTGATACAGAGGAATTATAGTTACAGAGAATGCTGTTTGTGTATGTGTGTGCAAGCAAGTGCATTCCTGCAGTCTACGCAGAGTGTAAACGCATGTGTGCGACATATGTGGTATGCATATGTGTGTACTATATCATGTGGTGTACATGTCATTTGTACACTTAAGGCATGTGTATGTATATACATGGTATGCCTGTATGCGTATGGGGTGTGTATGCATGGTATGAATATGCATGCATCATGGCCTATATGGACCATGTATGTGGGGTATACATGCATGGATATATATATGTATGTAGAGTGTATATGTGTGTGTGAAGTGTGGTATGTATACATAGTGTGTACACATGTGATTGGAGCGGGCATATGGTGTACATCTATGCATGTGAGACAGGTGCTCGAGAGGTGTACCTGGTGAGACTATATACATACGGAATGTGCATGGTGTGCATATGGTCTACACGGTATGTAGACATGGGTGTGATATGTGTGGAGAGTACTGAGGTCTAGCCAGGGTGGGGACCGCTGCCACTCAGGCGGGCAAAGCAGGAAGTGGCCTGAAGGGCATGTGTGAGCCAAGGTCTCTGCTGGAGGAATCACATGGAGACGCGACCGTCAGGAACCTGAGACGAGTGTGGGTGAGTGAGTGGTAAGGAAAGGGAGTGGGAGGCCTACTGAGCTGACATGGGACATGGCCCAAGACAAAGCCATGGGCAAGGAGGTGCCGGATCTCCCTTCTCGAAGCAATGCAGACTGGGTCAAAGGTCAGCCTCTGGGAAGGAAATGAGCAAGTGCCTCTGTCAGCTGTCCATGATGACAACCGTGGTAATCTTGACACCACAGGGAGGTGCTGAAGACACTGTGACACATTGGATGTGGCCCCTGGCTCACAGAAAACAAATCCCCATCCCAAAATGCTGGGGCTATCACTGGGGAGGGGGAAGAGGGAGTGAGAAAATGGGAGGGAGAGGGAGAGCATTCTAGGACGAGGGTGGCGCACAAAGACAGAGGCTGTCCCTCTGTGTGGAGTGGGGAGGAGCCATCACTGGAATGAGAAGGCTGTGTGCAACTTTTTCAAGAGACTTTGTTATTTTTGAACGGTTATTAAAATAAGTGGATCCAGGCCCCCTCCTAGCCCTGATGACTTCCCATTACCCTGCTCAGCCTTCTCTACTGCACTCTGAGACCCAACCCTCTACATAGCCTCCTCTAGTCCCTGTCACCCTGACCTCCAGGCCACCCCCCTAATTCCCAAACTTCTGAAGGAGCTATGTTAGGTCATGGACGTCTCCTCTCCTCCCTGCAGACCAGTGCCTGCCTTTTTGCCATGTTAGTAAATCTGATAGATGGTGGCAACCACTTGAGGATTACATGTTGTAATCAGGGAAATGTCCCCTCCCTCCCGCCTCTGTCTGTGGGTCTGGCACTCACTGATTCTGGGGAGTCAGCAGATGGATGGATGGCTTTTGCTAATGCTTTGCTGGAGTGATAGAATGTGTGGCGGGAATAACCCACAGGCTCCCGAGCAAAAGAGGAGCAGCAATAACTCCGAGAAGCGGAGGAACTGAACTGGGTGGAGTATAAATCAGAGTCAAGGAGAGACCCCTGTTTCAACCTTGCCCACGGTGCTTCCTCGGGCATCTAACTCTTTTCTAGTGTGTCCAGTGGTCTGGTCCCTGTTGCCTGGCTACTCCCAAGCTGACCAATGGCAAACGGCTCACACCCTCCATCCCCTCCATCCTTTCATCCAACACTCAGCCCTGATGATCTCCTACAGCACAACTCTGACCAACTGCCCCCCTGCTCTCATACCTCCCATGGCTCCCCACTGCCCATCAAATGCCGAGAAAACCCTCAGTTGAACATCAGAGACTTTATTTGACATTTCTCCATGTTGACTACCCTTGCCATCAGTCAGTTGTGCAAAAAGATATTTGTGAGCATGGCTTTCAAGCTTCCTCTCAATTGCTCTTCTCCCTGGATTATTGTCCTCCTTTCTATTCTGTCCATTTGGAAATCCCATCTAACCTAAGCTCACCTCAAGTGTCATCTTGGTATACTGAGTTTGTAAGGGACCTGTAAGATGTCATTTGGTCCCCTAATGCAGTTATTACTCGAAACTCCTGAATTACGGCTATGTTTGGGTCTCTCTCTGCCATTAGGCTGTGAACCTGTGAAGACAGTGTCAGATTTAGTTCTCTGTCTTCAAGGTGGTCTCCTCTGCTTCAGGTTTGTCCAGCCACTGTGATGAGGTGAAATTTGTTGAATTAAAGTAATTGTAAATGATCCTACCTCATAAGGCAAAAGCAACATTACAGTTATTTGGTGCAGGGTGTGATTTTAGGGGGAGAGTGTTATCTTTTAAGACAATTATAACTTATAAGTCCCAGTACATGATCATTTCAGATGTTCAACCCTGCATTCCACAGTCTAAACAATCAGTCAATTCCCGCCACAGCCCCTCCCTCCCCTGCTCCTTGATTAACTCACATGCTCTGGTGGATCACCATCCTCCGCTGCACCCAGGTCAGCACCCTTCAACGGTCCAGTCCACTGCTTCATCCTCCCTCCCCCACCCTCCCCACTTTGGCCAACTCTACAGTCTGTTCCCTTTGGTATGAAAGTCTTTGTCTTCTTTTGCTTTTCTCCCCTTATAACAGTGACTTTATAGAATATTTGTCCTTTTGTCATTAGAAAGACTCATTTTTTTTTTTTACTGCAGAGGATTTTGGCATCTTGTGAAGATTTCTCTGTCACCATTTGATGGTAAAGTTGTCAGTTTTGCTGTGTAACAACCACACTCAAAAATCTCAGTGGCTTTTAACTGGTAACATGTATTTGGGGGCAGGCAGGTCAGTGAATCTTGGTCCTGGCTCTGGGTGAAGGTCAAGTTGATGGGTTGATTCAGTCGGAACTTCAGGTCTCTTCCTTCTCCTTCAATCAGTGACTACCTGGGGCCTGCTTTCCTCAGAGAAGATCCGAAGGAGTGCCAGAGACTGAGCCCAACCATACAAACACCTAAGAAGCGTCTCTGTTTGTTTTCTTTCAACCCCATTGGCCAAAGCAAGTCACACAGCTCAGCCTGATGTCCCTGGATTGAAGACATGGACCCGCTGCCGCAGTGGTAGAAACAAACAGTCCTATGGTAAAGGACTTGGAGGTACAACTTTGATGCAGGGAGCAAATGAGAACGGGAGGCACTATTCCAATCCACCTCGAGAGAATAGCTTTAGGGAATCAAATGACTCTAAGAGTAGGTCCAAGGAGACCGAATTTAAAGAGGCTGGTTCAAGGGGAACAGTACCAGGTTTGTCCTTGACCAGCTTGGACCTTCCAAACCACACATTTGTGACTGGACTCCATAAATTCTCCGAACTTCATTTTTCTCCATTATCAAGGCGAAGATACAGGTATTTCTTGGGAGAGCCTGTTGAAATAGGCTACAGATGCTAATTGCCAACATCTTGAGCATCCTCTACAGGTGCTAGCTGAAATGCGAGACCTCTGTGGAGTGTTCAAGCCATGGGAGAAGCTGCCTTTGGTAGCCAGAAAGAGGGAGAAGGCAGGTGAACTGCCGCTGCAGTGCCTGTGCCCTACTCAAGCCTGCCTGCCTGGGGGTAGGTGGTTGACCAGCTGCCGACAGTCTGTGCTACACGCCCACATGCACACACCTGGGCTGTGACCCCCATGTCCCCAGCCACTATCCTCATCTCAGACAAGGCCTCATTGTGTGACTATGAAGATTCCATGCCAGGAACTAATAGCACAATGCCAGGCATGGGGTGTGGGCCCAAGACATATTGCTGACACAAGCACACAGAATCGCATGTTTGCCAAATGAACAAGGGCTTATGCACATATCTGTTTCAGACGTTTCTTTGCTCAACAGAATTTACAGGAACGCAATCCATTCATCGCCTGCAGTCATCCACCGGGATGTGGAAATCGCTCAGATTAACTTGTTAAATCCATCAAACTGGTATTTGTTAAAATGGGATTGTATGTGTCGGCCACATAAATATTCATCCATTCACGGCCGTACGGAAGCACATACCATGGCTTCTGCTTCCTCACCAGCCTGCCAGGAGGAAACATCTCTTGACATCAAAATGAAGCTGCTGTTGTTTACCTGCCACAGTGTTCAGACTCCTCAACGCAGACCTCTGACAAGAAACCTGCTTCCTAACAAACAGCCCACAGCCACCACTGCCTTCCCCACTGCCCTCTGCAGAGCTAATGCCTGCTCTTCTTCCTCTGCATTCCCAGCTACACCAGGCCCTGGTGTATCCATCAAATCCTTGTCCTTTTTCAGGAGAAAGAAATCGATAGACATTGATGTGAAAATGCCGACCTTTATCAACTGCCATCTGTCACTCTAAGACAGATACTTGTGATTTTGTGGTGGTATAGAAGTTTCCTCTGACCAAGTCTCCCCTCTTGATTCTGACCGTCGGTGGTGTGTCACCAGTTAGTCCCTGAATAAATATTCTCTGGGGGTCTCCTAGAGAGGCAGAGCTATGGCAGAATAGGTGAATGTGTGGGATTCAGAAGCCTGGGTTTCAATCCTGCCTCTATCTCTCGTTGACTTGCTGTGTGACCTTATGAAAATTATTTCACTTTCCAGACCATCAGAAGCCGCAGCTAACAGATTAGGATAATACAGCTGTTGTTAGCTGCCGTTGAGCGGTGGTCCTTCATGGAAACTGTGTGTGACATAATGAAGTACTGCTGGGTCCGGCGCCATCTTTGGGATCATTGGCATGTCTGTTTCCAGTTGGACAATGTTCTGTTGTGACCCATAGGATTTCCACTGGGTATTTTTTGGAAGTAGATCACCAAGCCTTTTTTCGTTCTTTCTTACTTTTCCTTAATCTAGAAACTTCGTGGAAACCTGTACACCATGGGTGACCCTGCTGGCATTTAAAAACTGGTGAAAAACCAATTGGTGAAAGAGTTTTCAGCACCATGGCACTACACAAGCCACTGCAGTATGACATAGGGACAGATGGGGGTGAGTAATAACAGACTATACTTTATGGGGTTGTGAGAATGAAATGGTAAGCCATGTAAACAAATTGCAAAACATGCAAGGAAAGATAAATAGTGTTGTTGTTGTTAGGAGTTGTTGAGTTGTTTCCAACTCACAGCAACCTTATGTGCAATAGACTGAAATACTGCCCAGTTCTGTCCTATCTTCACCATTGCTCTCTTTGAGCCCATTGTTGCAGCCAGTGTAGAAACCATCTCGTTGAGGGTCTTCCTCTTTTATTTGCTGACTCGCTACCAAGCATATGAGGTCCTTCTCCAGGGACGGATCCCTCTTGAGAGCAAGTATAAAGTATGTGAGACAGTCTCACCGTCTACTCTTCAAAGGAGCATGCTGACTGTATTTTTTTAAAACACGGATTGATATGTTCATCTAGCGGCTCATGGTACTTTCAATATTACTCACCAGCACCATAATTCAAATGCATCCATTCTGTTTCCTTATTCAGTGCCCAGCTTTCCTATGCATATGAGATCATTGAAAAGATCACGACTTTAAAGAGGTCTTGTGCAACGGATTTGCCCAGTGCAATACATCATTCGATATCTTGAATGCTGCTTCCAGGAGCATTGACTGTGGTAGATCAAAGTAAAATGAAGTCCTTGACAACGTCTATCTTTTCTCCATTTATCATGATGTTGATAGTCACGTTGTTTACTGGTCCAGCTGTGAGGATGTTTGCTTTCTTTACATCGAGTTGTAAGCATTCTGAAGGTTATATTCTTTGATCTTCATCAGTAAGCACTTCAAGTCCTCTTGGCTTTCAACAAGCACGGTTGTGTTACTTGCATAACACAGAATGTTAATGAACATTTCTCCAGTCTTGATGCTGTATTCTTCTTCATATGGTACATCTTTTTGGATTATTTGCTCAATTTATTATTGAATAAGTATGGTGAAAGGATTCAGCACACCTATCCAGATTTTAAAC
This sequence comes from Echinops telfairi, assembly GCF_000313985.2. Lineage (NCBI taxonomy): Eukaryota > Metazoa > Chordata > Mammalia > Afrosoricida > Tenrecidae > Echinops > Echinops telfairi. The sequence goes on along the minus strand of NW_022109491.1, from coordinate 14,882,691 downwards.
CATGTCCTCTCCCCCTTCTGTTTAAACAACTGCCACTTGAACTATGCACAGGTTCCAGATGAGCCCAATTAAGGGTTCTGGAATTCCAATTTTTCACAATTATTCATAATTTGATATGATCTACACAGTCAAATGCCTTTACATAGACAATAAAACACAGGTGAACATCTTTCTGGTATTCTCTGCTTTCAGCCAAGATCCATCTGACATCATTCTTGAAATCTCTCATTCCATGTCCTCTTTTGAGCCAGGTTTGATGTCCTGTCAATTCCCTTTCAATATGTTGCTACAAAAGTTTGCATTAGCTTTAACAAAACTCTCCTTGCATGTGATCAAAATGATATCGCTCAGTAATTTCCACATTCTATTGGATCACTTTTCTTTGGAATGTGTATCAATATGGCTTTCTTCCACTTGGTTGACTAGGAAGCGGTCTTCTAAATTTCTCGGCATAGCTGAGTAGGTACTTCTATCCCTGCATCAGTTTGTTGAAACGTTTCAGTTGATACTCTGTCCCTTCCTGGAGCTTTGTTTTTCATGAATCCCTTTAGTGCAGCTCGGACTTCTTCATTCAATACAACCCGTTTTTGATCATATGTGACCTCTTGGTGCATGATTCTGTGTTTTACTTCCACCTTCTTTTTTGTTCTGTTTGTTTGTTTGATTCAGTGCAAACCTGTTATTTGGCAATACCACAGGATACATAAGCTCCGCGTCTCGAAGAAACAGCAAATCCACCTTCAGAACAGGTCATTGTTGTGGTTGTGAGGTGCCATCAAGCTCCTTCTGACTCGCAGTGACCCAGTGCCCAACCCAACGAAGCACTGTCCGGTCCTTTGCCATCCTTGCAATTGTTCCGATGCTTGGACCCATCACTGGAACCACGGTGCCAACCAATCTCCTTGAGGGCCTTCCATTCCTTCACTGCCCCTCACTTTACCAAACGTAGTGTCCTCTCCAGGGACTGGGCTCTCCTGACAACTTGTCCAGAGTAAGTAAGATGAAGTCTCACCATCCTTGCCTCTAAGGAGCGCTTCTTCCAACACCGGTTGGTTTGTCTTTCAATATTCTTTGCCAGCACCACAATTGAAGTGCGTTGATTCTTTTGTGGGCTTCCTTAGTCAACGTCCAACTTTCACATGCACGAGGCAATCGAATATACCATGGCTTGGTTCAGGCACACCTTATTCCTCAAAGTAACATCCTTGCTTTTCAATACTCTAAAGAGATCTTGTGCAGCAAATTTACCTAATGCAACTCGCTTTGTGATCTGCCGCTTCTATGAGCATTGATCGTGGATCCAAGCACGATGAAATCCTTCACAGCGTTGAATGTTCTCCATTGATCATGATGTTACCCCTGGCTTCAGTTGTGGGATTTTGGTCTTCCTTGCACTGAGTTGTCATCCATAGTGAAGGCTGCAATCCCTGGTCTTCATCAGCAAGTGCTTCCAGTCCTCCTCACTTTCAGCGAGGAAAATCATATCATCTGCATATTGTGGTGTTTCAGCAATCAAAGTTGTGTCATCTCCATTGATATCTGCATATTGATAAGAATTCCTCCAATCCTGATGCTACACTTTTCTTCATATAATCTAGCTTCTCTGATGATTTGCTCAGCATCCAGATTGAATAAGTATGGTGAGAGAGCACATCCCTGAACAATTTTCTTGATTTTAAACCTGGAGTATTCACTTGTTCTGTTCACACAACTGCCTCTTGATACATGTACAAACTAAATAGTACAAGCATAAATAGTAAGTCTACCTAATTTGTATTTATTGTGTCTGATATCATATAGGCACCATCTGCCGCCCCACTAAATTACTAGAAACCCCTATCCTAAATCAGAATTCAAGCTTGCTGCAGATGGGTTTCCTGGAAGCAGCCCAGGTCACCGCAGGAAGGCTCCAGGGAGTGCTCTTGGGTTCCAGCCCAGGAGGAGGGGAGGGGAGTAAAGGAATTAAGGCTGGCAGAGGAAGGAACGGCTGTGGTGCAGACACAGCGAGGCCTCAGTTGGACCTCATGAGGAATTCTGGAGTTGGATAGGAGTCCCAAAATGGAGTGAGGAGGCAATTGCTCTGCGGAAGACCTCAGTAGCTCCACATCGAGCAGTCGGACGGACGGTACAGGCTGCCCCCAGAGGGGCACGCGAGCATGGAGGAGGCTGCACTTTTCAGTAAAGGAGATTGGCAGCTGCGACCTGGTGGAACAGTAGGTGGACCAATTGGTCAACCCACCGTGCAATCAGAGATTGGGGAATTATTTCCTTCTATCCTGAAGGGGAATATGGGTGCAGAGGAGCTATCTCCAGCTAGTATCTGAGCCTGGCAGCTCAAATATACAAATGATTCCATCTTCTTTTGATGTTTCTTATATCACTCATTTTTTTCCCTCCAGTAATTTCCGCTTGTAAATGTGGATTATGTGATTCCATTTTGGTTTTCTAACTCCAGGTTTTTGCATATTTCACTATCATTTACTTTGTTTCCTAACAATTGCTTGGAATTTTCTTTTTGGATTTCCCTCCATTTCTTTCATTCACTTTAGCAACTCTACATTCAAAAGCACGTTAGATTGTCTTCTGACATCCACTTTGGCATCCACCTTTATTTCCTTTCATGTCACTTTAATGAACTTTTGCTTTCTTCATATACTGTTTTTTTAAAATATATATTATCCCACACCTAACTCTAGTCTTCAGCCATTAAGATGCAACCATCAAGTTTGTTGAGATGGGCTTAAATTTAGGTGAAATAGACCCAAAGTTGTATGCTGACTCTTGTGGGTTTGTTTTAATTTTAGTCAGCTTCACCCTGAACTTTTTCTTTCTTTTTTTAAATCGTTTTATTAGGGGCTCATACAACTCTTATTACAATCCATACATACATCAGTTGTGTAAAGCACGTGTACATTCGTTGCCCTCATCATTCTCAAAACATCCGCTCCCCACCCAAGCCCCTGGCATCAGCTCCTCATTTCCCCCCTCCCCCCTCCCC
>NW_022109491.1:14864288-14879099 GCF_000313985.2 Echinops telfairi | reverse complement strand
ACCCCAGATGCTGTATCTTTTGATAGCCAGGCACCATCAGCTTTCTTCACCACATTTGCTTATGCACCTGCTTTGTCTTCAGCGATTGTGTCGGGAAGGTGAGCATCATAGAATGCCAATTTAATAGAACAAAGAATTCTTGCAATGAGGGAATACTTGAGTGGAGGCCCAATGTCCATCTGTTACCTTAATACATAACATATAAATATATGCACATAGATCTATTTCCCCATCCTCAGATATAAATATATTTACATATGTACCTGCCTTTATTTAGACCTCGATAAATTCCCTTTGCCTCCTAGTTCTTTCCTCTATTTCCTTTGACTTTCCTCTTGTCCCACTATCATGCTCAGTCTTCACTGGGTTTCAGTAATTCCTCTTGGTTACATTACCCTTGATCATGTCCTACCAGGCCAACTATACCCACCTCACCACCAATTTTGATCACTTGTTGTTCCCTTGTCTCTGGGTTTGCTAACACCACTACCTTTCCCCCTACCTCCCACTATCCCATGTCCCCTGGGAACTGTTGGTCCCGTTGTTTTCTACTCCAGATTGTTCATCCAGCCTATCTTATTTAGACAGACCTGTGGAGATAATAACATACACAAAAACAAGACTGAGCAAAAGCAAGCAACAATATACAACAAAACAACAACAACAAACCAATGACAAAAAACAACAAAACAAAACACATCAAGAAAGAAAAGCTTGTAGTTAGTTTAAGGATTGTTTGTTGGTCTTTAGGAGTGTTTTCCAGTCCAGTCTGTTGGGGCACTAAGCCCTCTCCCCAAAGTCCACTTTCGGCATTCCCTGGGGACCTGGCTGCTCTATTCCCTTGCTGTTCTGTTGCACCCCCTTAGTGTTTACCTTGGTGTGGTGGGATCAGATTGGGTGCAATTCCCACACTGTGTCTCCAGTGTTGTCCCCTGTAGGGCTGTGGGTCAGTGAGGGGCGTCATGTCTCATAGTGGGGCAGGCCATGTGGTCTTCTCTATGGACTGGCTGCTCTGAGTGGGAACATCGTCCTCAAGGCCTGGTGGGCCAGGATGTGCTCCACTCTCTCCTCCTCCCCCTTCATCTGCTCCCGTGTGCTCTGATCAGATATGTCCTTCTCCCTGAGCTGCAGATTCAGTGCCATCCTCTGACATAAATTTTTCTGTGGGGAGGGGCAGCACCCTGAACTTTCTTATGAGCAATTGATGACCTGTTCCACAGTTGGTCCCTGGTCTTGTTTGGGTGTTGATATAGTACTTCTCCATTTTCTCCGACTACAGATCCCCGTGTATTCCATCTGGCGAAGTATATGTGTATAGTCACTATTTATGCTGTTGAAAAAAGGTACTTGCAATCAAAAGGTCATAGGTCTTTCAAATTCTATCCTGTGATCTCCAGCTTTGTTTCTATACCAAGGCCAAGACCATATTTTCTAACTACTGGTCTCTCCTCTTTGTTTCCAACTTCTCCATTCTAATCATCAGTCATTATCAATGCATCCTGAGTGCATGTTTGATCGATTTCAGGGAAGGAGTTGGTAGAATTCCTAAATTTTTTCATCACTGGCATTAGTGGTTGGTGTGTACATTTGAATAATTGCTATTCAATTATGAATATTAACTAGTCTTCCTTAAAGGCATATCAATATTATTCTAGCACAGGCAGCATTGTACTTCAAGATAGATCTTGGTGTGTTCTTTTTGATGGTGAATGTGTCACTATTCCATTTGAATTTGTCATTCCTGACGTAGTACACTATATGGCTGTCTAATGCAAAATTGACCATTTTGATCAATTTTGATATTGATCTTTGTATGTTCCTTTTTGTTTTTGACAACTTCCAATATTCCAAGATTCATCCTTTTTATGTTCCATGTTGCAATTATTAGGGGTCATGCCCCATCTATAAATGAAAGTCCTTGCAAGTGTTCTCTCGCTGCATCATTAAATTGATTCTACTTGGAAGAGCCAGCTCTTCTCAAGTCATGTTTTGGGCGTCTTCCAAATGCTGATCTAGTCATCCAGTTCATTAAGTTAACCACTCAGGGCTCTGGAGATAGAACAGTAAACAAAACAAGCAAAATATATGCTTCTATACCTTACAATGCTGTTGGGAGATGAAATGCAGGGAGGGAGAGGGAGTAAAAAGCATGATTTCCAAGTTTCCTGCCCCAAGGGATGGTGTGCTATTTGCTCCATGATGGGATTTTGAAGACCTTGGTAGAATTCTTGCCTTCTATGTAGAAGACTCAGTTTTGACCCCTGTGCCTCATGCACAGTCACCATCCATCCATCCATCCATCAGTTGTGGCTTGAGGGTTGCTATGATGATGAACAGGTTTCAGCAAAACTTTCAGACTAAGCCAGACTAGGAAGAAAAGTTAGGTGGTCTACTTCTAAGAACCAGCCAATGAAAACCCTATCACAGTCAGTTGATCCACAATAGGCCATACGGATGTCATGGGCAGAACAGTGTTTTGTTCTGTTGTGTATGGAATCCCCATGGTTGGGACCATCTCAACAAATAATGACAGCTATGGAGTAACTTCTTGCCTGGTCAATTCCAATCCCTCTTCCCTTCTGTGAGGCTTTGGACCCTATTTTGGGTTTCCTATGCAAAGTTACCTTTTACACAGAGTCTTTATTTTTTCAACCTGGATGGCCTTCAATATGGCCCAGCTCCACATGTTGCTGGGGTTTAAGGAAGTTTCTTCTCTGCTGTTATACTCAGCAAGGTAATGGTCATAAGCACATCATCCCTTACTCTTTTGCTCCAATGGGAGGCCTCATGTTCTGCAGAAAGTAACAGCAGGCAGTTCCCGGGTCCAAACTGACCCTAAAATGCTTTCACCTGGACAATGTTCCAGATTCCACTGGACATGCTCAGGGCCACAATCGAACGCTGCTTTCTGTATTTTATTACCCAGCTAGTCTTGTCTTGCTCCCCAGGCAATGTTTGATGCATTGAGTGGCAAAGGCTAAGATTCCAGAGGAAAGGCATAGCATGCGCAGAATCAAGGTGTGCAGGCAGGGAGTTCATAGAGAGTCAGGGGCCAGCCTGATGGTCACAACCCATCAAGCCTTGGCTTAGGATGCTCCTTGGGTGGTAGCTAGGGCTCTCTTGAGTGTGGAACATCAGCTGGTGATCCACCTTCACCTCCCTGCTGGGAGAATATATGGAAGAAGCCTCTCATTTAGAATTATAAATGATCCTAGTGAACATAATTTCAGCAATTACCGATGTTCAGTAATTATGCTAATACTGATGCACAAAGGGCTGTTATTTGCTCAGCATGCTCTATGCGCATTATCTCTTTACCTGACTAACCGTGTTTTCTCTCTGCATTGAGGGTTTGCTTGTCAAGTTAAGTGATGTTTGCATCTTTGAGCTTGTCAAGACACTAGGATTAAAGCTGAAGTTCTGTTCCTACCCCCACTCAAAGATTTTCTTGTGAGCTTCTTGAGGAAAAGAGGAGGTTGGGGGGAACAGTAAAGAGGGAGTGGAAAAAGGATCCCTCTTGACTGAGGGGAAAATGATGGTTCAGAGAGCAAAGTGACTTGCACAAGGCTGGTGAGAGGTAGAATTTGCACTTGCCTCTTTCTGGTTCCAGATATGGTCTCTGGCCGTATGATGAAGGCTGAGAGCTGGCTTGTTTTCCTTCATCTCTGACACAACAGTATTTTGCTTGGTTTGAAATGGTCAGGTACCATTGTCAGCCTCTGCTTCAAGTTGAAAGAGTGCTTAGAGATCAGGTACGCCAGTGATTCGAAAAACCTGGTCCCACACCAGCAGCATCCACCTTACCTGGGGACTGGTTAGAATGACAAATTAAAGGACTCCACCAGAACCCAAAGGATCTGAAACCCCTGGGTAGGGCCCAGAAACCCATGTTGTTACAAGCCTTTACAGGTGACCCTTGTATCAAACACTTAATTCTACCCTAGTTATGTAAATATAAGCACATTTAACAAGTTGTCTGATGCACATTAAGTTGGATGAATTACACTCTAGGTACTTGATTAAGGTGACCAGATTTTAACATTGCTAAAGCGGGACAAAAGTGGGACACCATTGATAAAACTCATATCCTGGTGAAATAGCCACACAGCAGCCGAAAACCGTATACCCTAGCTTGTCATGCATTCTTTCCAAAAATTGGACCTGGGAAAAATTGTTAAAAATCGGACTGTCCCTCCAAAAGCGGGACATCTGGTCACCTTATACTTGATACCAGGGCTTTGAACAGGTTCGTTTCAGTTTTAGCCCTTGTTGAGAATTTACATTTCCACCCGCTACTAAAGCAGAGAATCAGAATCTACATTTTAACAAGATTCCTAGGGGGATTCTTAATGGTAGCTACAACTCAGGATCTTTAAGAACCACTTGAGGAGTTTGTTAAACTGTAGATTCTGAGTGAGTATATCTTGGACATGGGAATTCTCAGCAGAAAGTTGAGCAGGAATGGATCCGTTTAAAGTCCTGGTTGATACTCAAGGGGTGGTCCACAGACAGAAGCATCAGCATTGACCAGGAGCTTGTTATCAAGCACCCAACCTACTGATTCACAGTCAGCACATAGTTTAACCAGGCTCCCAGGTGATTCTGACATTGGCTCAAGTTTGAGTACCACTTATTCAAATCCAAATACTTCCATTTACTATTGATAAAAGAATGACTTAATGGGTGTTCCTAATTAGTGACAGACCAGGGCTGTAATTACCATTACCAATCCCAACAGGTAATGTAACTATTCTACTCTCTGCCATTGAGTCAATGCTGACTCATAGGGACTCCCTGTGGTTTCCCAAGACTGTAACTGTTTACAGGAGTAGAAAGCACAGTCTTTCTCCCATGGAGCTGCTGCTGGTGGTGGTTTTGAACTGCCAACCATGCAGACCGCAGACCAATATGCAACCACTACGCTACCAGGGCTCTTTAGGTAATGTTAGTGGATATATTCTGAGGATCCTTGGGCTTAGTTGTTAACTATAAGGTTGGTGGTTCAAACCCTAAACCAGCCACACCAAAGGAAAAAGGTGTAGCAGTTTGTTGTTTTAAAGATTACAGCTTTGGTAATTCCACGGGGCAGTTCTATGCTGCCCTATAGGGTTTCCACAAGTCAGGATCCATTGGCCGACATTGGGTTTGTGGGTATTTTCTGAGGTCATTATCTTAGAGATGGTATCATTATTGTCCCACTATTAACAGGCTTTAAAGCTGAGCTCTTATCAAAATCCATCCATCCATCCATCCATCCATGTGTCTAGCACATTTGTACAACATTGAATTATTCCAGGGTTTGTGATTCTAGTAGTCAAGGTAACTGATAAAGATAGGCTTGGAAACAACTCTTAGAAGCAGAAGTGAATGTGTTTGCATGACAATAACTGACCCTGGACATGCAAGGGTCCTGGGCTTCAGTCAGCTAGTCTCACCGAGAAAAATGTTGGTTTAAATTGAGATCTTAAACCATCGTATTACTAACTCTATGAGGTTCAGAAGGAGCACTTGGCTGCTAATCAAAAGATTGTCGGCTTTGGTTCGAACTTTCCTAGTTGCTCTGTGGAGAAAAACCTGGTCAAGAAAACCCAATGCACCCTGGATCACTAGGAATTTGAATCAAGCCAATGGCACCCTACAAAAATACCATGAGGTCCAGAGAGGTTGAGGACTCAAGCCAGGATGACTTGGAGTTGGAATGTTGAGTCTCAGTGGGTCTGAGTCCGGAGTCCCTACAAGACTCTCCTGGATTTCTCATCTTTTTAGATAGAATTACCTTGTTACGTCAACAAGTTATAAATACTCCATGTTTCCTCTTTCTCTGTACTTACTTTGGCAAGAGCACTTGGTATTCCTGACAGATGAAGCAATTGAAAAGGAGGCATTAATTGATTTAAATGTCTACCCATTAATATTCTCTGACAAAACATTGTCAGTGTATCTCATGGCACAGGTTTGGTTAATCGAGAGGAAAAAAAATAAAGCAGAAGCAGGAATCAATGAGCATGGAAAGTTTAGTTGAGCCCCTTGAATACGTGTTTATGACTAACTTGCATATCTACTTCCACTACCAGATTCCCATGAACCAAAACCAAACAGACTATCAAAGAATCGCTTCTGACTCATAGCAACCTGATAGGACAGAGTAGCACTGCACCCATGGGTTTCCAAGACTGTAATGCTTCAAAGGAATAGAAAGCTTCATCCTTTTCCATGGAGTTGCTGATGGTTTCGAACTGTTGACCTTGTAAGCAGCCCAGTGAGTAACCCCTGGTCAGCCCAGTGAGTAACCCCTATGCCACCAGGGCTCCTCCAGAACTTCACAGTATTTTGAATATGTCTTCAAAAATACATACGATCATGTAATGGACTGTAATCAAACTAGTTGCTGTCTATTGATTCTGATTCATGGCAAAATCATTGCATTTCCAATAGCTGGTCATTTAGAAGTAGATCATCAGGCTTTTCTTTTGAGGCACCTGTCAGTGGACCTGAACCTTTTCCCGGTTGAGCAAGCAGCCGAGCATGTTGATGATGTGCATCACCCAGACTCCGTCACGTATATCCAGTGAAATGCGGCCCTTTGTGGTCCTGGTTCTAATATTATCTCCCTGTCTCATCTTTTCTGCCTGGACTTCCATGTAAACTGTGGCAAGCTACTTGCCTTCTGTGCTCCATCTGTAAAAACTGGGATAAGTATCGTATCTGTCTACTGAGCTGTACTGTAGAGAGGAATCCATGGGAAAAGCTCAGCACAATGCCTAGTAAATGATACTATTGGCACAATGATTAAAGTGCTTGGCTATTAAAAAACAACTTGGTGGGTCGAACCGACTAGCCACTTGATGGGAGAAGAGATCTAGTGATCTGTACCCATCAAGGCTAACTTTAATCAAGTAGATGGCATACAACAACAACAACAATACAACTGATGTTGTGGCTCTGTTGCTGCCTTTCCTTTTTCCCAAAGAAATGGAGGAAGAGAGTCAATCAGATATAGCAAAGAGAAGTATCTCTTTGGGTGATTTTGGCCATTTAAAATGATCTTTAATGACCCTAGGCCAGTGCTCTAGGCACAGTAAGTGCCCAATGAATATTTGGGCAATGTTGAATGAAAAAATCCTAGGTCCATGTTCTTTAGATGTTGGAACACATGTTAGATGTTTCCTTGTATTTTTGAGCCTTTGGCACTTCTGTAGTTAAAAGAATTCTGTTTGTCCGTCTGCAATTGCTTACAATCTTCACACTGCCAAGTGTAGGCTTTTCTGAACTAGGTTCTACAGGTGATTGTGGGTTCCTCTCATATCTCTAGTGAAACGCCTGCAGACAATGGCATAGAGAAATGGCCAGTGGCTTTCCTGCTTTGCCCCCCTGTTCCATGCCTTGGATCTGAGTGTTCTGTGATCTGAGGCTCGTGTTGCTTAGTTGTCTGAGTCCCACTGTGGTTTTATAGCCCCTGGCTTTGGGGCCCAGAAACTAACTTCTGGATTTTTCTTAGCTGAAAAAGTCTCCGTTCTGTGTGCAGGAATCCTCCTGCGGTAGCCAAAGTCAGGAAAATGGAATGGTTGGGAAGCAGAGAAGGAAGTCCTGTAATGTAGATGTCAGGGCAGCAGGAGGCGCTCTTGAGAAATCATCCTGAGAGAGAGAAAGGAAGCTGAGGCAAAGCACCCCAGTGCTTTGTATGTTTCTACATCTCCATGGGGTTTTGACCTGGAATTGTCTGGGAAATGGCTGGGAACTTAGGTTGGGTAAATACCTGTGTGGAGACCACCTGCAGCTCTTTTAAACCTTAGATCAGCAGTTCTCAAACTGAGGGTCATGACCCCTTTGGGGATCAAGTGACCCTTTCACAAGGGTCGCCCAAGACCCTCTGAAAACGCATATTTCCAATGGTCTTAGGAACCAAGACACTGCTTCTCTATCTGTCTCCAGGCGGGTCTGCCCACATGCAGATATGCCCACATCCGAGTACACAGCGTGATGACATCATTGTGCCAACCCCATCACACACACCATGTACAAATACAGGTGTATGTGACAGGGTTGACACCATAATGTACTTATGCGGACTAGTCACACGTGTAGAGAGCAGCTACTGTGTGGAAAGCAGCTGCTGGGTTGAATGCAGATACTCAGTTAAAAACAGCTACTGTGCTGAAAGTAGCAGTATTGGAGGTAAAACGACACTTCATGAATTATAATTACTGAGTAAACGTAAAATAATGTCCTGTCAAATCATCAACAACTGCAACAACAACAAAAATATATCTGTGCCATGGGAACTTAATCTGGATGCTGATCGGTCTTTTTATATTCAGCTGTGGTTGATGTGAATACTGCCCCTTTGTGATAGTAACAGCTATGTTAAAAAAACCAAAACACAGAGAATGGCAAGTCATAGGAAACTTTAATGAACTTTACTGTCTGAACTATGCCATGTATCATCTTTTGTACTATTAAAGCTGTTGTTATGTATTATTTTCATTAGCAAACCATCCCATGACAATGGATCATGCAGAGAAGAACATTAAGAAAAGAAAATATAGTGAGGATATTTTACAGTATGGTTTTACCTCAATAATTACAGCAGGAATTGAGGAACCGCATTGTGTTATTTGTTGTGAAGTTCTTCAGCTGAATCTATGAAGCTGAACAAACTAAAACGCCATTTTGATAACTAGAATCCAAGCTTTGCCAGCAAGGATACCAACTATTTTAGAAGCAAAGTTGATGGACTCAAGAAACCAGACTTGACACTGGTGGCAAGTACCACAAGCAAAATCTAGCAGCCGTTGAAGCTTCGTATTTGATGGCACTCAGAATCGCCAGAGCTATGAAACCTCACCCCATTGCTGAGGATGTACTGTTGCCAGCGGCCAAAGACATTGTTCAAATTATGATCGGAGATGAATTTGTTATGAAATTGAGTGCAATTTCCTTATATCACGATACTGTCCACAGAAGAATAGATGACATGTCTGCTGATATTCTTGATCAGGTAATCCAGGAAATGAAATCTGCTTCCCTTCCAAGATTTAGCATCCAGCTTGATGAATCGACAGACATTGCAAATTGTTCACAGTTATTGGTTTACATGAGGTTTATTAATGATGGTGACTTTAAAGACAAGTTTCTTTTTTCCAAACCTCTTGAAACAGCAACTACTACATGTGATGTATTTGACACAGTTGGTTCATTTCTGAAAGATCTCTTGGGAAAAGGTTTGTGGTGTTTGCACAGATGGTACTCCAGCTATGCTAGGATGTCGACCTGAATTTCAATGTTTGTTACTGAATGAGTCACCAAAAGTCATCGGAACTCACTGTATGATTCATCAGCAAATATTAGCAATGAAGAGACTGCCACAAGACTTACAAGAAATAATGAAAAGCGTCATAAGTTCTGTCAGTTTTGTAAAGGTGAGCACTTTAAACAGTCAACTCTTTTCGCAACTGTGCAATGACTTGGCTGCACCAAATAATGCCCTGCTCTTTCACACTGAAGTGAGATGGTTGTCGAGGGGAAAAGTTTTAAAACATGTTTTTGAGCCTCGTGATGAACTCAAAACGTTTTTTAATCAGAAAGCAAAAAGCACTTTTCAGCGATAAAAGTGAACTGCAGATAAAAGCTTACTTGGTTGACAACTTTGTCTTCTTGAATGAGTTAAATTTATCACTGCAAGGACCAAATGAAACATGCCTTGATTTGAAATGAAACTTCAGTTTTGACAAAAAAAAAAAATTCGATGAAAATAAAATTTACATGTTGCCTACCTTATCTGCTTTCTTTGAGGAACATGACATCGAGCCAGAGAAAAGAATTACGATGGTAATTTCTGTGAAAGAACACTTGCGCTTGTTTGCAGATGAAATTTCATCATACTTTCCAAATCTACCTGACACCCCGTTTGCACTTTCCAGAAGACCATTCACAGTCAAAGTTGAAGATGTCCCTGAGACAGCACAAGAGGAGTTTGTTGAACTTATTAACAGCGATGCAGCAAGAACTGACGTCTCTACAATGCCAGTTACAAAATTCTGGATCAAGTGTTTGTAGTCATATCCTGTTCTGTCTGAGACTGGGTTGCACCTTCTTCTTCCATTTCCAACAGCATATCTGTGTGAAACAGGGTTTTCCAGCTTGGTGGTTATCAAGTCTAAATACAGAAGCAGACTTGTGGTGGAAAATGATCTTCATTGTGCTCTTGCAAGGACTGCCCCGAGAATTTCTGATCTGGTGAGAAGAAGCAATGTCAACCTTTGCACTGACGTTGGTTTTTTATGCACACTATCGCAAAATGTAGCAATGTAGTTTACTGTTGTTATATTAAGACTGTTACCCATGCTACACCATGCTTCAAGACAAAATTTCATTTATTTGTAATTAGAAATAAATATTTCACAATATATTATTACATGTTGTTTTGTGATTAATCACTATGCTTCAATTATGTTCAATTTGTAACAATGAAAATACATCCTGCATATCAGATATTTACATTATGATTCATAACAGTAGCAAAATGACAGTTATGAAGTAGCAACGAAAATAATGTTATATTTGGGGGTCACCACAACATGAGGAACTATATTAAAGGGTCGTGGCATTAGGAAGGTTGAGAACCACTGCCTTAGATGTTTGTGACAAATGTCTTCCAAAAACCTCCCTGGGATCGACTCTTACTCTTAACCCTTCCCCATGCTTTATTTCCCAGAAGGATGACCCAGAAGCATCCTCTGATTCTTGCTGGGACCTTGACTATTGTAATCTCAAGTTGCTCTGCTTCTCTGAGAAGAATCCACAAGAGGAAAATACTACACTTGGGGAGATAAGAGAAGCGATTTTAGTTGTGAGCAATGGAAATCAATCCTGGAGAGTTGAAGCAGTAAAGGAATTGATTGGTGGGTTATCAGGTAGCTCACAGAAAGAACTTGGAAGGTTGAGAAGGAGACAGGAGCTGGGCAGCAGGGCCCACAGAGACTTTCTGGAAGGAAATGACTGCTGATTACTACCTGGCTGGCTCCTAATGAGATCTCTGCTGCTGTGGCTGCGCGCTCACCTGTCCCTGCAGGTTTGCGACATCTCCTTCATGTTCAGAATCCCAGATAGGGCATCTTTTTGGCCGAGATATTCCGCACCACAGTCATTGGACAGGGAGAAATGAAAGCTTCTCTTTTCCGTCAGCTGGTTCCTTTAGGTTTGAAACCTACAGATAAAGAGATGGTCCATGGCCAGTGTCTTTTCTTCTTTTTTGCTGCTCCCCACTCCATTTCCTCCTCCTTTTCCTCCATCCCAGGAGCCACACCTCTGGGGTGACTCCTTCAGGACTGGGGTTGGGGAAAGAGGAGAGAAAGTTCTGGTCCGGAAAAGGTCTTCCGTGGAGGAGATTGTCTTGGCCCGATGTTCCCGATGCCTGAGCTTGGCACGTCTTCAGAGCTGAATCTTGCTCTCACCGATGGAATCGCTTCCCATTCTGGCTTCTGACGTCCCAGCTCTTCGGTGGAAGTCCCGTGCCCCTCAAGCCATTCTCTTGGGAGAAATCCAAGACCCCATGTGATGGACCCCCACGGCTGCTTAAAACTCATGCTACCCCCTCCTTGACCTTTGTCAAAGGCAGAAAGATTGTGATGAATTAACAGCTCACACTGTTCCGGCTGGTTGTGGTGGAGGCAAGTCATCCAGCTTACAGGCACAGGGTGGCTGAAGATCTCACTGCGACCCAGAGGTTTTACCCTGGGCTCGCTCTGTGCAGCGACTGATCGAATGAAGCCCAGAACCACTGACTGAAGTTCCTGGACAGGAGCCAAGGTGGAGAGCCCAGAAGACGAGCAAAGTGGCTCTCTCAGGACAAATTTCTCCTCGAAGGATTCCCAGAAGATTGGAAGTTCCTGTGACGCATCTGCTCCTTCTGACCGTTTCCTAGAAAAAGAACTCAGCCTTTTCATGGCCTGAAACCCTTAAAAATATCCACTTGGCCAAGTGGTGCCTCGGTCTGGCTAACTGGACCCTGTTTCATTGTATGGTCTGTGCATCTTCATTCTGTTTCGCAGGTCTCATTTGCTGTTTGGAATAAGTACCTGTTCCGTTTCAGGGCACCAGCCCATGGAATCCGGGTTGTTAGTCCATCCCAAGCCATGTTCTCAATAAGAAAGCTGAGTACATGTAAATGCGCTGAGCTCTGACGGAGAAGCCTCTGTCACATCAAACCAGGACCACAGTCTGGTACTTGGCTGTGACCTGCCTTGAGGGAGAAGGTCCTACCCCACCCATAGAACTTTCTTCTCCTCCTCCCTCCTGAGCTACCAAAGGTCAAAGGAAAGACAGGGGTGAGGAGAGTTTCACTAGGGTCATTATCATCATCCGCTTTTCTTGGTGGTGCTAAATTTTAGGACAGTTTTCCAAAATGTTAAAGGAAGATGAACATGGGACCTACTGGATCGATGTTGCAAGTGCTTAATGCATGGAACACAGGGTCATGTTGGTGATGGAGCCTCTTGTGGTCTCTGCCCCATAGGACAAGAGTGTTCATTTTCAGCTAAACATTTGGAGTCACAGATTATATGGAGATAAGTGACAGGAATTTCTTGCGTTTGAAAAAAAAATGAACATTTCTTCTTGAGTCCTTATTATGTTCATCCCCATCACTCATAATCTCTTCTTCAATCTCTCTGGTATTTTCTTTCCTTTTTTAAATTTATAGATCATTTTATGGGGGGGCTCTATCAGCTCTTCTAACAATCCATACATCAATTGCATCGAACACATCAGGATTAGTGTCACATCAGTATGATCATTTTGGGTCTTCTGATTCTTGATACCTTATCCCGTTGACACCTCATAATCACACAGGCTGGTGTGCTTCTTCCATGTGGGCTTTGTTGCTTCCCTGCTAGGCGGCTGCTTGTTTACCTTCAAGCCTTTAAGATCCCAGGTGCTATGTCTTTTATTTATTTTTGTTTGCTTAAAAAATAATTTTATTGGGGGCTCTTACAGCTCTTATCACAATCCATCCATCCATTGTGTCAAGCACATTTGTGCATTTGTTGCCATCATCATTTTCAAGACATTTTCTTTCTACTTGAGCCCTGGGTATCAGCTCATTTCTCCCCCCTCCCCCCCACCCCTTCCCTAATGGACCCTTGATAATTTATAAATTATTATTTTTTCATGTCTTACACCCACGTATGTCTCCCTTCACCCACATTTCTGTTGTCCGTCCTCCTAGGAGGGGGGTTATATGTCAATCATTATGATCTGTTCCCCCTTTCTCCTCCCCACCCCTTCCCTTTCCCCTCCTGATATCACTACTCTCATTATTGGTCCTGAGGTGTTTATCTGTCCTGGATTCCCTGTGTTTCAAGCGCTATCTGTACCAGTGTACATGATCTGATCTAGCCAGATTTATAAGGTGGAATTGGGGTCATGATAGTGGGGGATGGGGGAGGAAGCATTAAAGGACTAGAGGAAAGTTATATGTATCTTCTGTGTTATACTGCACCCTGACTGGCTCCTCTCTTCCTTGTGACCCTACTGTAAGGGGATGTCAAATTGTCTACAGATGGACTTTGGGTCTCCACTCCATTCTCCCCCTCATCAATATGATTTTTTGTTCTGGGTCTTTGATGCCTGATACCTGATCCCACTGATAACTCATGACCACTCAGGCTGGTGTGCTTCTTCCATGTGGGCTTTGCTGCTTCTCAGCTAGATGGCTGCTTGTTTATTTTCAAGCCTTTAAGATCCCAGACACTTCATCTTTTGATAGCCAGTCACCATCAGCTTTCTTCACCACATTTGGTTATGCACTCATTTTGTCTTTAGCAATTAGGTCGGGAAGGTGAGCATCACAGAATGCTGGGTTATTAGAACAAGGTGTTCTTGAGTTGAGGGAGTACTTGAGTAGAGGCCCAATGTCTTTCTACTTCCTTAATACATAACATATAAGTATATGTACATAGGGCTATATCCCTATCATTATATATTAATATATATATATGTACATGCTTATATTTTATATCTCTATAAATGTCTTTTGCCTCATATTCTTTCCTCTATTTTCTTTTAATTTCTTCCTGTCCCACTATCATATTCAATCTTCATTTGGTTCTCAGTAATTCCTCTCGGCTGCATTGCACTAGATCAAATCCCACCAGGCATTCTATGCCCTCCTTGCCATTGATTTTAGATCACTTGTTGTTCCCTTGTCCCTGGATTTGTTGGCTCCTCCCTCCTTTTCCCCCACCTCCCCCTCTCCCCTGTCCCCCTGGAACTGTTGGTCCCATTGTTTTCTCTTCAGGATTTAAAAAAATAATTTTATTGGGGGCTCATACAACTCTGATCGCAATTCATACATACATCCATTGTGTCATTTGTACATTTGTTGCCATCATCATTTCAAAACATTTTATTTCTACTTGAGCCCTTGGTATCAGCTCCTCATTCCCTCCCCCTTCCCCCTCCTTTCCTCCCTCCCTCAAGAACCCTAGATAATTTATAAATTATTATTATATTTTCATGTCTTACACATGCAAAGTCTGCCTTCACCCACTTTTCTGTTGTCCGTGCCCCAGGGAGGGGGTTATATGTAGATCATTGCAATCAGTTTCCTCTTTCTTCCCCACCTTCCCCTTCCCCTCCTGGTATCGCTACTCTCATTATTGGCTCCGAGGGGTTTATCTGTCCTGGATTCCCTGTGTTTCCAGTTCCTATCTGTACCAGGGTACATCTTCTGGTTTAGCCAGATTTGTAAGGTAGAATTGGGATCATGATAGTGGGAGGGAGTAAGTATTAAAGAACTAGAGGAAAGTTGTA
>NW_022109491.1:14857504-14863359 GCF_000313985.2 Echinops telfairi | reverse complement strand
CTGTGGGTCAGTGAGGGGGATACCATGTCTTGTGGTAAGGGCGGCCCTATGGTCCTCTCTGTGCCTTGACTGCTTTGAGCAGGAGTGTCATTCTTGGGACTTGGTGGACTAAGATGTGGTTCTTTCTCTCTCCCTCCTTTCCTCCCTCCCACTTAGTTTGCTCCTGTGTGATTAGGGCCGACCTGCCACTTTCCCTGGGCTGTATCTTCAGTGCTGTTCTCTGTAGTGCAATCTCAGGTTGTGGAGACTGGGATTCACATGGTCTTGCTAGTCCTTTGGGCTGTTTCCTTACATCTCTGATTTTCATCACCCCTTTTTGCTCTGGATGGGGAGAGATTCTTAGATGCACCTCAGATGGCTGCTCACAAGCTTGTAGGAGTCCAGTAGCTACTCACCAAAGTAGGAAAGGCCATTGTGGACAATGTTATGCTAATTGACCTTTGTATACTCCGTAGACTCTGGTTCTGATCCCCCTGGCCCAGTTACTGATTCCTTCAAGGTACTGGGCTGAGGCTAAAAAGTTTTCATAATTTTGTCCATTGTGTTCTCTACTACATGAGGGTAAGTCAGGAAGTATTGGTAGTAGGATTCCAATTCATAAACACATGGGTTTATTTCAAACAAAGCATGATCAGTGGATAGCTGCAGACAAATTCTCATGTTAATATACTTGCCTTAGTCTTATTGGGGTACTTTAAAAAATGAGGTCCAATCTAAACAGTCGTTCCTGAGGGCATATGCTGGGCTCATTAACATTCATGACAGAGTGGTTAGCTCAGAAAGTAATGGTGGAAGTTTGATTTTTAAAACATTTGATTGTGAGTGGGTTTACAGGGTGGATCATCAGTTTTACATTTAACAATTCACATACATTTGAATGTATACATTTCCTCTCATCCATTGAAATTCCCTCACTGTATCATGGGGATTGGGATGTTAGGGATCCCCAAAGGGTAATCTGGATAGATTTTCTCCAAGGGCACAGAACAATCATGGAGGCTTGCTATAAAAAATGATTTTTTTAAAAATTGAAAATGGCATCTGTGAGTAAAAGGCCAGGCAAGTTGCACCACCCTCTTTTAAAAACATATATTGATTCCCCATTTGTTTGTTTCTATTTGTGTATTGCACTCAATTTTCTACTTCATTCCCCCTTTTCTTGCTAATATGTAAGAAGCCCTTAAATAGTAAGGCTATTAACCCTTTGTCTGGCATGCACATTGCAAGTAATTTTCTCATTTATCCTTTGGCTTCCAATTTTCTTCCAAGTGTTTCTTGACATATTGAAATATTACATTTTTATAGCGGTAGATCAATTTTTTTAACTTGTCATTTTTCTCCCTTTGGTATTATGATTAGATTTCAGACTTATATAAATCTCTGCCTACATTTTCTTTTTAACACGTAAATAGTTCTGTTCCCTACATTTAAATCTTTAAGACATCCAGGATGTATTTTGGTATGTAGTTGGTATGAGGTTGGACTCTCTTTTCCAATAGTTAAATAACTTGAGTAATGCTTATTAAACCTAGTTCTTTCCTATTGATTTAAAATGCTCCATTATCATACACTAAATATTTACACTTAAGGCATTTACTGTGCTTATTGATCTGCCTGTCTAATCTTGTACTGTGCCCAAGTGGGTTTATAATAGAAACTTTATATACTGTTTTGCTTTTTGGCAATATTTCCTTTCTCCAATTACCCTTCCTACTTGAAATGTTGTAGTGACTTCTTATGCCCATCGCAGCAGTTAAACTTTAGACTAGTTTTTGGAGTTAAATCAACAGCTTGAAATTTAAAATTGATTTGGGATAATTCATATGTATTAATATGATTGAGGTTTGCCACTCAGAAACATTGTATATCTTGTTGTTAATCACAAGGTCAGTCACCACTTTGAACCTACTAGCTGTTCCATGGGGGAAAGATGAGACTTTCTGGTCCTCTAAAAATGTACAGTCTTGGAAGCCCAAATGGTAGGTAGCTAGGATGGGGATAGAGGGGGTTGTCCCTCCCATGCCTACACAGGCCCCCAGAAAGAAGGTTGGGAAGGAATTAGGCAAGCATTAGCTACCCATGCACAATACCTTCCATTATGCCTCTCCAGCCAGTGGTTTAAAATACTTTGGCAGAGGGAAGGTGGGCTCTTTGACTCCAACTCCTCGTCACTGGCAGGTCAGAGAGTGTGTTATCTGGGTACTTTAAAGAAACAAATTCACTGAAACTCATGTATAATTGAGAGTTTTATATAAAGGTTAAGTGTGCATCAAGAAAACATCCCAACCCAGTGCTGCCCATGCCCACAAGTCCAACATTAGCCCATTAACCCATATGGCCGACAGCAATCCACAAAATCCTCCTCCATCTCACAAAACACGCAATGACGCTGACTGCAGGAGGGAAGCCAAATCAGTGAACGTGTAAGCACCTCAGTGCTGGCAGGGGTCTTCACACAGCTGCTCCAGCACCCAGGGCTGCATCGGGGTAGGTCCATGCGGCTTCTCCTCAGGGATGTCTTGCAGGAAGTGAACCTTGCCAGCTGAAGCAGGGAACTGCTAAGGTAGCTGCACCCTGGTCCGACCATCAGAAAGCAAGAGACCTGAGAACTAGAAAGGGGAGGCTCACTGAGCCATTTATGCCTCCACCCTTCAATTAATACCACATGTGTTTATTGGCAAGTTTGGCACAATAAACATTAACTATCTCAGAGAGAATTCTTTCCTCTCTTTTACCCTGCTCCTGTGCGCACTCGGCTGTGCGGTGATCCGTCTCTCTCAGTTCACCACGTGTTTGTGTGCAGTCCCATGAGGCTGCCTATGTTGAGTTGTGAGCCCCAGTGTGGCTTACTCAAGGTTTGGCATGCTTCCTTGAAATAGCTTGTACTCTTTTGGGACTGTAAAACCTGAATCTTCTCCTGTCCTTCATAAAACTCACTTGGATTACAAACCAGGCTTCGGCTGAATTCTTTCTTGTGCAAAGCCAAGAACCCAGGTATTACCCAGCCGAGAACCCTAACACAAGGGGCAGCTTTATTCTGTTTTATATGGTTGCTATGAATCAGAATTGACTTGATAGCAGTGGGTTTTGCTTGGACTATGGGGGAACAGGATCATATTTAATGACCTCAGTACAATTTTGGTGTTTTCCTCATAAAGATTGTATTTGTTCTTAAGGAAATTTACTCTTCGATATTTTATATTTTGTGTGATTGTGCATGGGATTGCTTCCTGTCTTTTCTCAAGGATAGGCTTATACAAGGATCCCTGGTGGCTCAGAGGTTAAGCGCTCAGCTGCTAACCCAAAGGTTGGCCATTTAAAAGCAGGGGCCCCTCTGCAGGATGAAGATGTGGCAGTCAGCTCCTGTATAAGGCTGGTGTACTCTGCCCTATAGGGTCACGATGAGTTGGAATTGACAGCAATTTTTTTAAAAGGGGAAGTTACTGTACTTGTTTCTTATGTTTTTAATATTGATTTAGTAACCACCAAATTTACTGAATGATCTTAATACGTTAGGATCATTAAGAGCTGATTCTCTGGAACTTCCTAAGTAGAAACTGGCATTATTTTCAGTAACTGTATATATGTTTTCCTTTTTTAGTATTTTTCTTCCTCTTTCCCCCTTCTTCTCTTTCTCCCTCTTTTTCTTTCTTCTTGGTTTCTTCCCCAATTAGTATTTCTAAAATAGAAAACGGGCCACAGTTAAGTCATAGTGAACAGCCCTCTGCTCTTGAAAAGCAAGCCCTTTCTCGCTTTTCACGCATTAATTTTGTTACATTTGATGCTATTGCATTAATTATTTAAAACTATACTAGTATGCAAATGTGACCCGAGGGTTTGTTTTTTTCTCCCACCCGTTTCTGTTTTGGGTATTGTGTTCTGCTCATTTGAAAACAGAGCAGATAATCTTGCATGCTTTTTCCTTCCCTCTGGAGGAGTTTCGTTATTGTGGTCAGTAGCTGCTCCATGAAAATTCAAATGGATGCCCCTGGAAAGCTGCTTGGGGTCCGCTCCTTTCATGGAGGCCATTCCTTCTCACAGCTTCCTATTGTCTAGGAATCCCTCCAACACACCTTGCTGAGGCCCCACTGGCTGCATACATTCTCTGGGAGCCTGCTTCCTTGCCCATCGCTGGTTGAGTCGCTTCTG
Source organism: Echinops telfairi (assembly GCF_000313985.2). NCBI lineage: Eukaryota > Metazoa > Chordata > Mammalia > Afrosoricida > Tenrecidae > Echinops > Echinops telfairi. The sequence continues at coordinate 14,859,210 of NW_022109491.1, read as the reverse complement.
GATTTATTTATTTTTAAGTACAGGACTATACCAACCCCGCTTTGGATTGTGGGAGCCATGGGATGGGGTGTAGAAATTGCAGCTGAGCAAACTCCTTACCACGAGGAGGACAGAGTGAATTGCTAGATTCCTCGTGTGGACATACCTCGGTCCTTGGCTTCACAGGAGAAAGCATTCACACCGAAGCCTGATCGATGATCAAAGTGAGTTTTATAAAAGACAGAAGCAGTTTCAGGTTTTACACAGGCCCCCTCAGGGCACGTCACACCCACGCATGGAAACCTGAAGTCAGAGAAACCACAGCTGGGGCAGAGGAGCAGATGGGAAAGAGAGGGTGGTGGGCTTCTGATTCTGGCTTTTCAGGGCCCTCCACTGGGAGGCATGGTCAACAGTAGTGGTTGACCCCCTTAGCTGGATTAAGCCCACCTGGCCTAGATTGGGGCCCTCCCAGGTGTACTGGCTTCCTGTCTCAAAGGCCTGAATTTGTGCATGCCCTCTTGCCTTGATCCGTTTCCAATTTCATGTAAGGGTGGGGGGCGGGGAGGCCTTGGCATGTAGTGGGACAATCCCTGGTGTCTGCCTCTAGCTACCCAACAGAATCAGATGCATTGAGAAGAAAAGAGAAAAACCAGCAGGGATGATGGTGCCAGCTGCTTCTAACGCACTCTACTGAGTGTCCCTCGTTCCCACAGTTACATGGGGCACCCCTTCATCTTCCCAATAAATCCCATTAGTGCCAAGATGAGTTTGAAATAGCTTTATGGTATTTCTACTCAAAAGACTACAGGCTCTTCTTCCCCCTCTCCCCAATATTTTCTACCTAATTCCTGGTTTCCTAGAGTCTTCCAACTTCCCAAATAGTCATAAGAAAATATTAACGATCAGAATTTATTTTATCGAAGTTTTCACACTTATTAGGAGAGCATTATTTGTAATTTTTTTTTAACAAGTAAAAAGGAACCTACCTATGATGGTGAAAATAATCAACCTTTTCCAAATCACCTATTTTTTTTAATATGCGACATATACTTGTCCCAATATCTTTTCGCAGTCTAAGCTGGTGCGAAATAGTCATATGATTAGAAATACTACATTTTAAATATCATATTATGAAAACCTTTATTTCCATGTGACAAAAGTGTAGGTTGGAGTTAGAGAGTTTCAGACCCACAAGAAGTTTTTTCCCCCCTTCTTTTTCTCCAGAAATGTCAATAAAAAGGTTTATTTATTTTTATTCCTGCAGGTGTATTTTGTTATTGCAAACTAAAAATGAGAAATTGATTTATCAATACTGGCAGAAACAAACCCAAATGCTTCCTTATTTGCCCCATTGTCACACAGCAGGAGACTCCATTCTCCCTGAGTCACTTTTGAACTTAACCTCACCCTTCTGCCTGCAGCATGGTTTATACGAACCAACAGTAAGAATAAAAGAAGGCTAAAATGGGAGGAAAAATAAAAGTAAACCGCCTAAGATGATATGCACTCACTCCCGCAGGCAGCAGGCCTTCTTGGTTTTAGACTACTGCATGTCTAATTCTGGACCAATTTATAGTACACCAAGGTAAGTGAGTTAGTTAATTGTGCCAGCCTGGCCGATAATCACATGTGGGTCTGGTTGAAAGGCGGAGGGATAAATGGGTGGTGAAGCCTCGCCTTTCTAGTTCTCGGGTCTCTTGTTTTGTGATGGTTGCATCGGGTGCAGC
>NW_022109491.1:14851976-14856860 GCF_000313985.2 Echinops telfairi | reverse complement strand
GGTGTTGGGTTAATGGGTTAATGTTGGACTTGTGGGCTTGGGCAGCATTGGGTTGGGATGTTTTCGTGATGCACCTTTTCTTTACATAAAACTCTCTCTTATACGTGAGTCGCAGTGGATTTGTTTCTCCAAAGTACCCAGACTAATACAGTAAGTAAAATTGTATTGCTACTAAAACATGGAAACCTTGGTTAAACAGAATTATCAAAATGTGAGGCTATTGCTCTCAACCTATCCTTCATCTAGGTCCATACGCTTCGGAAGGCAGTGTTTCCATCGCTCTGACCCTTTCCCAAAGAAGCTACTCTTTGATCTACATCATGTCTAAGCAGCAGTTTGGGCTTTCTTGAAGGACTCAAATGTGTTCCTCTGAAACGTTCTTTGAGTTTGGGAACAAAAGGAAATCAGAGCTGTAGGGTGGAGGAAGTCAGGTTTCCCTAAACTTTAACCATGTCTCTTCTCCACCCAGAAAGAATCTGAGTTGTCTTCCGGGTAAGAATCTTCCATGAGCTGCTGCTTGTATCTAGCCTTGTCTCCCTCTGCTCTCTCACAAATCCGTGATCATCAGAATCCTCATACCAAATCCATTGCCATCAAGTCGATTCTGACTTACAGCGAGTCTATAGGATGGAGTAAGGTGGCTCCTTAGACAGTAAATCTGTTATGGAGCAGACAGCCTCTCTGAGCTCCCTCAGAGCAGCTGGTGGCTTGAGCCTCCCACCTTGCAATTAGCATCCCAATGGTCATCCATTGTACTGATCATCATAAATATAATTTATGGGTTCTTTAGAGAGTTGGGCCAGTACTAGGAACTATCTGTACCTTATCTCACTGACTCTAAGAACGATCCCACCTGTAGGTCTGACCACCTTTTGACTACAGTCCACCTGGTACTGTGTGCCATGAACTCCTCATTGGTCCTTGGTCATATAGTACTTCCTGAGATTGTTGTATGCTGGCCCGTTCTTTTTGGTACAGTTACTCTGTGGATTGTTTCCATCTGCTTTGGAGGGTTCCTGCTTCATTCAGTATTTTGCAACTCAAGGCTTGGGTGTTTCCTTTGATTCTCTCAGCTTCAGAAACGCCGTAACACTTGGTGGCTTTGCTTTCTGGAGGAGCCCTTTGACCCCTTTTGCTCAGATCCTTATGTCATCATTTCTTGCATTCACTTTAGCTACTCTACACTTGAGAGCAAGTTCCAGAGTCTTTTCTGACATCCATTTTTAGCCTTTCTTCTTCCCTGTGTTTTTAATAGCTCTTTTGCATTCTCCAGGTATAATAGCCTTGATGCTATTCCACAACTCATCTAGTCTTCAGTCATTAGTGCTCAATACCTCAAACAAGTTCTTTTAAAAATTTTAAATAGTTCTACTGACATATAATTTATATATCAGTATACACACACACACACACACACAGGTTAAACATATTAAAAAGAGTTACATAATCATTGCTCCAATCAATTTCAGAACGTTTTCTTCTTCCTTGTACTCATTATTATTGTCTACTCCTTTACACCACCTCCTCTGCCATAACCCCAAGAAACTATTAATCCAGTTACTGTCTCCATCAGATCCATTCCTTAGATTGTCTCTAAATTCAATCAGGAAATGCTTAAGGTTGTGCATTGGCTCTTACAAACCTTTAAGCATTTTCTTCAGCTTCAACTTGAACTTGGATATGAGCAGTTAATGGTCTATATTCTGCAGTTGGTCCCTGGGTGTGTTCTGACGGAAGCTATAGAGATTCTCCATTGTCTCTTTCAATGGACATAAATGATTTCATTCCTGTGTATAGTCACTGTTTATGTTGTTGAAAAAGGTATTTGCAATGAAGGAGTTGTTGGTCTTGCAACATTCTACTGTGTGATCTTCAGTGTGCTTTTTATTACCAAGGTCATATTTTTCAACCACTGATGGTTTTCCTTGGTTCCAGCTTTCACAGTCCAATAACCAGTACTTATCAATATTTCTTGAGTTCATGTTTGATCAATTTCACACTGAAGAAGTTGGTAAAGTCTTCAATTTCTTCATTTTGGCATTAGTGGTTGGTACGTAACTTTGAATAATAGTCTTCTTAAGTCATTTTCCTTGTAGGCATATAGCTATTATTGCATCACTGGCAAATTTGTATTTCAGGATAAATCTAAAAATGTTCTTTTTTGATAATGAATGTGACACCATTCCGCCTCAATTAATCAGTCTCAGCATATTAGACTATGTGATTGCTTCAAAATGTTCAATACCAGTCTGCAAAAATGGTTTAAGGGCAGCATCTAATCACCTTTAACTTACAAGGGACACAGAGAGAATCAAGCTCATTATCAGCCCAAGATTCCTATGAGGCAGCGGTCAGCCCCATGCCTCTATCCTTCAATTCTTTCACCAACTCTGACACTAACCACCCGATCATAGCACTCTCTACTTTTCTGCTAGGTTGTATAATTTGTTGCAATGGCCACACAGAACTCAAAAACAAGATTCAGTTATGGGTTGTATTAGAAGAGTAACAGGCTACAATTCCCGATCAGCAATAATTTAGATACAGTTCTTCCTTAAGGACAGTCTCTTCTGCGGTGCCCACATACTTGTCCAGATCCATGGCCTTCTTGTGTAAGTGTTACAATACTCTTAGCTCTGCCCAAGCATGTCCAAAGGCACCCCGCTCCCCTGAGTAAGTGCCTGGGAGGCTTGCCAGTCTGTCTTGTTCTGTGAGTTAGAAAGTCCACCACTCTGTCTCATGCCTCTTCTGCTTCCTCTTCTGCCCCTGCTGCTGCCACTTCTCTACCACTGCTTCTACTGCTCACTTCTCTTCCTTCTTTTTCTCCGCTTCCTCCTCCTCCTCCTCCTCCTTCTTGTCTCTTGTTTCATAAATTCTGTCTCTTGGATTAAGGAGGTTCAGCGCGGAGATCTCAGGTCTGAAGGATGTGTTCCACTCGTGGCTGTTTGTTCTTGATGCTCATGATATCCCCCCTTTCCACCTTTGGGATGGCTCATTGTAAACAGCAGGGTGGCTAAACTGACCAATCCTCATTGCTGAAGCTTCATACATCTTATTTGCATGATCCCACCCCAAGGGTCCCTTATTTATATTATTAGCATGCTATCCAATTCACTTAAAAAACTCCAAGCTCTCTGCCATGAAGTCAATTCCAGTTCCTAGCGACCCTTTAGGACTGGGTAGAACTTCCCCTGGGGGATTCCCAGACCATAACTCTTGCCTGGAGTAGAAAGCCCTGTCTTTCCCCCAAGGAGTGGCTGGTGGTTTTGAACTGACTTTGTGATTAGCAGCCCAACAAGTAACCACTAGGGCCACCAGGGTTCCAGTCCACTTAGCGGGCTACAGGCTAGTCATTTGTTGAGAATGACACAGATGATGGTAAGAAGGGCCATATTAAGTGATCCGCAGCAGTGCACAGTCTATTTTAGCTCACCACTGCCTAGGAGATCCATCTACAAGTGTTCTGCTTCATTTTTGACAGCCTCCAATTTTCCTTGATTCATACTTGTACATTCCATGTTCTGATTATTAGACGATGTTTGCAGATTTTTTTTCTTCTCCCATTTTGGGTTATGCTACATCAGCAAATGAAGGTTCTGAAAACTTGGCTCCATTCAAGTCATGAAGGTCAACTCCAAATTTGAGTTCCAACTGGAGGGGTCATCTTGTGGTACTGTGCCAGCTTGTGTGCCTCTGTTACCCATAATGTTCTCTCACTGCCAATGTGTTCAGAGGCAGGTAGCCAGTTCCTCCATCCGGCTCCGTCTTAGTCTGAATGTTCCCCTGACAGTTGGCCACCATGAGTGACGTCATTTGAAAGGACAGAGGCTCAGCTTCCTGCATCAGGCAACATGGAAGCCATCACAGTAGGACCCACTGAAAGTCAAGTCGTGGATGTAGTCATGGCATTAGCTATAGTCTCTCCATTTTGATAGGCTTTCTTTTCATTATGATTCCAATAAAATTACTTTCTCATCTTCCCAGTGATTTCGTCTTTGATCCAAGGCTCATCTACATGTGTCTTTCTGGTTTCAAATGTCCAAACACATGAGGATTTTTCCCGTTATTATTTGTTCTTGATTTCTAGCTTCATTCCACGGTCATCAGAAACCTTACTTTGCATGATTTAAAACTGTGAGATTTGCTGATGCTTGCTTTGATCTAGGATATGGTCAATTTTTGTAATTAATGTTCTGTGTGTCCTTGTACTTACGCCTTTTGTTACATGTTCTTCCGGGAGAACTGAGGCTAAGATAGGACAGTTGAATCTTCGTTGTGAATGCTAGATTTTATCAGTAGAAAACAACCTTTACTGTCCTGTTTAATATGCTTTTTTTGGGTCTTGAATTTACTTTATCTGATATGAAAGTTGTACTTGTGCTTTTAATATTTGCATTTGTGTAGTATACATTGCCCTTTTTATGCCTAACAGAAAAGGAGACTTTTGTCTCTTGAAAAGTCTATCATTGGATTTTGTCTTTGACTTAATTTTGTCTGAAGTTTTGCCTTTTAATAGTAGAATTGAAGGCACTGGCGGTTACTGTTAAAACTATTTCATATGACTTATTTAGTTGTGCTTCATGCTTCTAATTTTAAATGCCTTGTTGGTTTTCTTTGTACTACTTTTTCTATAGAACTGTATTTACTTTGCATTTTTAAAACGTTATTTTGGAAGCTCTATTTTAATTAGAGCAGGGGCTTTTAGTAAGGTTGAAAAAAATTTTTAACTGATGTTTTTCTAATTTTGGTAATCAAATGTGAAATTGCGTTTTTGAGCCTATTCTACTTGGTACACAGCATGAGTGTATTTTTATCCTTGACTTGGAGGGCTTTATGAACAGCACCGGTTGTCTCATGCTAGATTATTCTGTATAAAGAATCATT
>NW_022109491.1:14846429-14850029 GCF_000313985.2 Echinops telfairi | reverse complement strand
GGCTTTCCATTCCCATAAAGTTACAGTCTCGCAAACTCACAGGGTAATTCTACCCTGTCCTGTAGGATGACCAGGAGTTGGCATCGACTCCCGGGCAGGGAGTTTGGTTTTGTTTCTCCGGAGGCCTGTGGAAGGGCATTCTGCTGCACAGTGGGTAAGGTATTGAACTGGTCACTACCAGGGTGGTGGTACAAATCCGGCAGCAGCTTTGTGGGAAATAGACAAGACCATCTGCTCTGGTGAAGATAGATCATTTCAGGAGCCCAGACGGATCACTCTGTTGTGTCCGATAGGGTCGCTGTGACTGAGAACTGACTGGATGGTATCAGAGGTGGGTTAGCCCCGTTGACATGGTTCCTGGAAGGTTGTGCTTTATTTCCATAGAACTTGGGCATGGGGATGGTAGATGGGTGCTCTACAACTATGCTTGTGGTGGTCCCAGGCCTGCAGATTTCTCCTGTCTGCTTGCACACCTCCATAGTTCACTCCCCGATGGAACCCTGTCCAGCAGGGTCAGGAGATCAAGCAAGAGGCCGGAGGAAGAACTCACAGAGTCACCCGGGGCAAGGCCTTGGAGGCTGGTGATCGAGGTGGATCAGGCTGGAATAAGGACAGCAGTTTGGTAAGGACTCAGGGTCAGGAATAGGCCATCCATAGACAGAATGGATGCCTATGGTGAGTCTGGCACACAAGACAGGTTTCAGATGGGCGGAGAGTTTGGGGCATATTCTGGGAAGTGGAGAGAGACTATGAGATAGAGTCAGCGAGCTGGTGAGCAATTAGTGCACAGGCACAGATCTGGGGTTTACACACTCGGTCTGTATGTTAGTGTGCCTCATGTTAGTGCAAGAAAAACTCCAAGTCTTCAGTGAGTTCAAGGCTACACTACACATGCAGTAAGTGAGAGTGATTGTGACGAAGAAAATGTTTTGAGCATGGGGTGGCATAGAAGGTTACACATTGGGCTGCTAAGGGTATGGGCAGTGGTTCAAATCCATCAGTCACATGGTGGGAGAAAGATGAAACTTTCTGCTCCCATAAGGATTTATAGCCTCAGAAACCTGATGGGGCAATTCTACTCTTTATGGTCATTATGGGTGCAAATCGACTCAGTGGCAGCATTGTGGGCTTTGGTTTCGGGATGGGTTCAGTCCAGTGAGCACCAATCTGCATCACATTAAAGGGCACATCGGAACTGTCCATAAGTCTGAGGTTTGTCAACCAGGGACTGCCTGCATTCGTTCCTTAGGAGTCCTGTGATCAAGCACCACAAACTGGGTATGACCTTTGGGCCTGGCTTCCTTCTCTCATCATGCTTTTGAGGTTCCTCCTATGGTGGTGTGTGGCTTTCATTTTGAACTTCTGCTGGCTCCCGACGTGCCCAAACTTGGATTCCTTCCATTCAGATTCTCAGTAGAGCATTCCCCTTCCCTCGCCACAGCCGGTGAGGTGGATCCCCTGGGCCATGAGCCTGGGCCCGGTCCACTGTGACTGGAGAGTCAGATGGGGAGGGATAGCTACCTGCTAGCCAGGATGTGAATAGGGCTGGGGTGTCTTTGAAGAAGGTGGGGCTAGAAAGGCCACGCTCAGCACCTTCAGCTTCGATAAGGCTCATCAAAGAGCTGGGAAACCTGATGATGTCAGCATGGATGAGCAGAGTCGGCTACAGCAAATAGATTTTTTATGATTTCTTATACTCAAATGGGATAATAAACAATCCCCACGACAGTGCTTGGCAGGCGAGAGTCAATCGATGAAGGTTAGTTTCTCCCTGACTTCTCCCTTTTCTTAGGAGAGAGAGAGAGAAAGAGAGAGAGAGAGAGAGAGAGAGAGAGTCAGAGTCTAGATTTGAAAGCTTATTCTCCTCCAAATCTCTGTTGAGATTTACATTCTGGGCATTTCAAAAATAATCCACAATGTGGTTTGAAATAGATTTCTTATGCCTTTTCGTCACAGCTGAATCTCTTTCCATATTCCTGCCATACTGATGTCTGTGGCAGGGGCCATCCATCTCCTGGAGGGCCTCCCATGCTCCCCCTGGCCCTCCATTTCACCAAACCCGATGTTTTTCTCCAGCATCAGATCCTCCCTGATGATATAATCAAAGCCAATGAGTCGGGCAATATTCCGTTTAGATCCATAAAGGTTCAACTGGCAGACTTTTGGAAGTAGATCACGGGGCCTTGCTCCCTAGCCTGTCTTCATCCAGCAGCTTTGCTGAAACCTGTCCACCACGGGCGATTCTGACGTTTAAAATGTCAGTGGTAAAGCCTCCAGCATCCTAGCAACCTGCCAGCCAGGCTGACCTCCTGACAGATGTGGGTGGCTTTCCTGATAGCTAAATCAAAGCCTTGCCCAAACTCCCTGCCATCAAGTCGATTCTAACTCATCGTGACCCTAATACGTAAAGGTTTCCCAGACTGTAAATCTTTATGGGAGGAGACAGCGTCATCTTTCTCCCGAGGAGCGGCTGATGTGTTTGAAACAATGACCTTGCAGTTAGTCACCCACTGCCAAACCCACAATGCCACCAGGGCACCTTGAATTTCCAGATGTTGTTGTCCTTGCTAGGTACCATTGAGTCAGTTCCGACTCATAGCGACCCTCTGTACAGTAGAACGAAATACGCTGATAGTTGCTGTTGATGCTATGGGAATCCACGGACGAATGGTGTGGTTTTTCCTGTGGCAGCTTTAAAATAAATAATTCTGGATAGATTGGCTATTGGTTACTCCATCCAGAAGTCAGACAAATAAATGGTGATGAGGCTACCCATGGTTAAGGCCCTCTGAAGACGGCCCATGGCTCAGAAGAGAGAACTCACGTGCTTGCCATGTTCTACAAGACACCATCTCTGTGTCTCCCCATCGGTGCTCATCAAGCTCTCTCCTTGTTGATAATTACACCAAACGCCTTTCTACCCGAGCTCTGCCTCACACGCTATTCCATTCTGACATGCCGCCCTCCTACTTCTCCACCCGGCTCACTTCTGAGTCTCAACCTGAAAGCCACTTCCTAAGGGAGGCCTTCGGTGACAACTTTTCCCCAATCTAGACCAGGCCCTGGTACTTATCTTCATGTATAATGTTCATAGCCATAGTAACCGTGTTGGCATTAGGAGAATTATTCATAAAAGTATCGTGTCTGCCTCCTCATTAGGCAGTCAGCTCGTTGAAGGAAGAGCCTGCATGATTAGGATCGTAGCTCTGATGTCCACCACAGGGCCTGGCTCAAAGCAGATAATACGAGTTGACTTGGCTGTCAACTGTCTTCGTATCTCTTCTGGCTCTGGCACCCATACCTACAAGAGAACAAAAGGTTGCCCAGTCCCGTGCCATCCTCACAATTGCCCATGCGTGTGATTCTATTGTTGCAGCCCATTCACTTCTCAGAAAGTGGTAGCGAACACATGAGCCCGAGGCTATCGCTGTGGGAGGATTACAGCACACACATGCCCCGCTTGATTCCCCATGGGTTTAAACATGTCTCTGCTATCAGGGGCTGGCTGCAGACACGTTCTCTTAGCAACACACGTGTCTTAGTCTGATGAAGGTGACTTTAAGAAAGATGCATCAAAACAGCGACTTGCAAGGGGGTCTG
>NW_022109491.1:14843849-14845859 GCF_000313985.2 Echinops telfairi | reverse complement strand
CCAAACTCAAAGATCATTAAAAAGGAGCATTATTTGAGCACCTGCTCCCCCAACCAAGGATGCCAAAATTGCTGGTTTGATGTGGTGACAATTGAAGAGCACGGAATCCTTGGGGGGAAGAGTTAAACCCCAACCAAATCCTCTGACATCACATCAACTCCAACTCATGTTATAGTTGTTGTTCGGTGCCATCAAAGTGGTCCTAACCCATAGCGACCCTACACACAACAGCAGGGAACACTGCCCGGTCCTGCGCCATCCTCACAAGGGTTCCTGTGCCTGAGCCCATTGTGGCAGCCGCCATGTCGCTCCTTGTTGTTGAGAGCCTTCCTCTTTTTTGCTGCCACCACTGGTCTATCAGTTGGTCTCACTGTGGTGGCTTGTGTGTTGCTGTGATGCTGGAAGGTAGGACACTGGTATTTCAAATGCCAGCAGGGTCCCTCAAAATGAACAGATTTCTAGCATCCTCTCCAGACTAAGAACAGACAACGAAGAAGAAATTGGCTGCCCATCTTCCATAGCCACCAAAAAGCTTAGGTATAGCTTTGAAACATTGGCAGGTACAGAGAGTCTAATGAATAGAAGCAGAACATCGTCCGAGAGGAGGAGCCCCTCAGGCCCAAAGGCACTTAAATGTCACTGAGGAAGAGCTGCTTCCTTGCAACGTGGTCAACCACGGTGACACGAATGGAGTCAAGTCTGTGGGACTGGTGCCACAGGTGCCATCGGTCTTCAGTGGCCGATGGGGCCTGACTCAAGATAAGAAGAAACAGCTGCAAACATCTGCTAATGATCAGAACTTGGAATGTACAAAGTGTGATTTTAGAAAAATCGCAAGTGGTCAAAATGCATGAAGATCGATATCCTAGGCATTAAGGGGCCGAAATGGACCGGCATTGACCATTTTGAATCAGAAGATCATATGATTTACTATGTCGGAATCACACCATCCAACTCATAGCAATGCCACATGGGGTTTCTGAGACTACATCTTCACCAGAGCAGACAGCCTCATCTTTCATCCGCAGAGGGGCTGGTAGTCTTGAACTGCCCAATAAGAGCTTGCCGCCCAGTGCTGACCTGGCAGAGCCACTGGAGCGCATTCAGAGAGCTATCATGGTGATTCCGGGAGAGGGTGGGCCAATTTGGTTCTGCCTCTTCTCTGTGTTTCACTTTGTGGCTTTGACACTGTCTGATAGAAGATTCTCAGGGCCTGATCATTTTCAAATGTTTATTTGCCTCTCTGCTCACTAAGCTATTCATGCGTATTTATCACCTGAATGAAAGAACAGGGCTGGCCAGCCAGTAAATAGCTGACAGATGAGGTTATGTAATGAGAAAATTAGAACTTCACAACACCCATGAAAGCCTAGAGTCCGTCGTAATAGCTTGGAGCTTCCTGCAGCTTGTGGGTGAAAGGGAGACCTGATTCCAAGAAGAAATATGATAATTGGAGGCCTGGGGGGAGGCCAGACAGCTTTGGCCAAATAGGAAATTACCTTCCATTGCTCTGTTACTGTAATTCCGCAACTCCAATTATCACAAGGTGATAAAGGGTTTGGCTGTGTTATATAACACTGCCTTGTGTTTGTCCGAATCCATTATGGAAGCTTTAATGAAATCATTATCCTTATGATGCCTAATTATGCTTGATATTACTCCCACGATCAGTGTAAGGGCTAGTGAAATATAAAGAATCAAAGAAAGGCCAATTAATACAAGATGTGGGAACCCTTCCGCGCTGCTTCAGCTTGACGGCAAGGCGTGGGTGTTTCTATGGGACCGACAGAGAGAGAAACTGGGATGGGAAGGGGGATGGGTGCTTCTTGATGCTGGAGCTGATTGTGGCTCGAGGAATCCATCCGATTGTCATCTTTCTGGCTGCCGTGGCTGATAAAGCAACAAAAGATACTCAGTGCTCATTTCTTGACACCAGGAGCACCCTCGTGTATCCACCAAGGCGGCATGCTTCCTCCAGCTGAGCCCCCATGGGGTTTCATCCCCGAGGCG
>NW_022109491.1:14841409-14842586 GCF_000313985.2 Echinops telfairi | reverse complement strand
GATGGCTGTGATCTTGCAGAAAGGGAGATCTTTCTTTGTAGAGCGTGTTCAAAGTACCAGCTTTTCAGTGACACAAGGAGACCTCGAACCATTCCCATAGGAAGATGGTGGGAGTATTTTATTTGTTTAATACATCGTTCTTGCCAACTGCCATACTATTTCTTAGACAGCCCAGAAACAATCACAATGAGGATATCCATGATAGTAAATACATTCTCTTAGTGAGAATCCTGCTACCCACTCCTCTCCTGCCTCTCTTTGGGTGTAGATATCTTTTCAGACTTATTTCTAGGCTCAAAAGTGACTTCTGAGTTTCTTTGCACCTCCTCCCGAGTACAATATGTTGGATGCCTTAGCTGGGCTGGGGATTCTTCTAGAGCTTTGAAGCCCTTTGAAAGAATTATGAACCTAGATATGGTGACCTTCTCTCCCTACCTGATGGCTTCAGGTGGGGGCCACATGCTAAATGCAGCTGCCCAATTGAGACGAGATACCAAATGACGTTGCTAAAAACAAGACAATGGCTGTCTACTGATGCAGAACTCTGGTTGAAGCTGTCTGCCTTCTATGTGGAAGCAGGCAGCCTCGAGGCCCACACGACACATGGTTTTTCCACACGGTGACCCCGCTCTCAGAAAGCACCCATGTTTCGATGAATGCAATAGGTATTGATCAGTGTTATGGGGTAAACTGCATTTCCGCTCTCCTCAACCCTGAAAGTTACGTTGAAGTTCTGATACCTCTTTCTGTGAATTTGACCTTTTGGAAAGAGAGGTTTTCTTTTGTTCCATTAATGAGGACATCACTGAGGAGGGTGGGTCCTCAACCTGGTCACTTCTGAGAGGTGTCTTATAAAAGAGCAGAAGAGACAGGTACACACATACACAGAGGTGGGATGCTTGGGGAAGCCAGGTGAGGACCTGTCTAAATCAATAAGAACATCAAACATGGCTGGCAGACACCAGAATCGGGGAGAGAGGCCCGTAGAAAGAACTGACAGGGCAAAGACCCTGTTTTGGACTTTCAGCCTCCAGAATTGTGAGAAAATCCACTTCTGTTCTTTAAAGCCACCCTCTTTTGTGATGGCCAACCCACCAGACCAACCCCGCTGCCTTCAACGTTAATCTGACATCAAACAGTCCCATGGGATTTCCAAGGCTGTACTTTTAAAAAAAAA
>NW_022109491.1:14830061-14839415 GCF_000313985.2 Echinops telfairi | reverse complement strand
AGGGCATGTTCAGCAACCGCTGCTCTGGCCAGCTTTCCTCTGCACCTCTCCCTGCTGAGGTGTCTGGTCTTGCGCCCTTCAATTCAAAGATGCCAGGAGCCTGCTGTGGAGCGCTGCTCTTTTCACCGTCTGGTTTGGAACTGGAAACTCCCCATTTGGCTGCTGGCAGGCAGGCAGCCATCCCTGCCGTGAGCAGGAAGCCTCACCACAAGGCAGCAGTACAGGCAGAGGTCAGCTCGCACTGGGGCAAGATGTCTCTGCCACGCATGGATGTAGTCCCACCCCCTTGAATCTGTTCCTGCAGACCCTCCAGAATTGTACAATTATTGTTACACGGTCAAACTCTCCTCTCGGGTCTGCAATGATGCCAGGTCCTGTATGTGTGGGTGGTGGTGGTGGTGGTGGTGGGGCGTTTACAGATATTAGGCAGCCTGTCTGCTCTCTCTCATTCAGGACATCTGTTAGTTACTGAGCAAGTGCTCTGTTCCAATTATGGCAAGAGCTCTGTGCCAGGCACATTGCATCGAGGGGCTGGAGAGAAAAAAGAAAAAATATCTGGCCTGTCTGTTCATGGATTTTAACTCTAGTAAAGAATAGAGGCACTCAAAAACAAACAAACAAACAAAAACAGAGAAATTCACACACACACACACACACACACACACACACACACACACCAGAATAAGCCATGCAAAATCACGAAACCCTCTCAAACTGGGGTCCTTTTATGTCTATGAAGTGTGACTCATTTGAAACAGCCTGGTAGGGTCAGCCATGAAAGCTCCGGAGAGCAGGGCCTCCCTGGAGTCTCCTGCTGGCTCTTATTCCTCCCATCCAGGGCTTCAGAGGAAAAAAGATGGTAGGGGAGTGGGGGAGTGATTGCCAGCGGTGAGCATATATGTTGGGGTGAGGCTGGGTCAGGATGAGGTAGTCACTGTAGCTCATGCTGGTGAGCGCGTGGAGGGCAGATGCACAGGACAGACAATGTGCCTCCTAGTGATGCCAACACCCAAACTCGAGGGCTAAGCTTTCTGTTGTTGGTGTTGTTAGGTGCCACGGAGTCCCTACTGACCCATAGCAACCCGAAGCACAACCGAAGGAAACCCGGCCCGGTCCTGTGGCACCCTCACCATTGTTCTTATGTTTGAGTGGGGGGTTGCCACCACTGTGTCACTCCATTTTGCCGAAGGTCTTCTTTTTTTAACAGCTCCTCTGCTTTACAAGCAGGATGTCCCTCTTCAGGGACTGATCTCTCCAGACAACATGTCCAAAGCCCGTGAGATGAAGTCTCCCCATCCTTGCCTCTGAGGAGCATGCTGGCTGCCCTTGTTCCAAGAGAGATTTGTATGTTCTTTTGGCAGTCCCCGGTACCTTCAATATTCTTTGTCAGCGCCATCGCTCAATACATTGTCTTTTCTTCCGTCTTTCTTACTCCATGCCCCCTTTGTCTGCTGTGAATTGGAGGTCCTCGTGTGGACTGCCTCAGTAGTAGACCATCCCCTTGGGGGTGAGTTTGTAAAGATTCCATCGAAGGTGAAAGTTGAGGGCAAAGTCAGCCCTTGGGAAAAACAAAGTTCCTTTGATCCCTGCACCAAGTCCAATATGCAGAGTTGGCAGTCTGATAACCCGTGTATACAGTCAGGATATAAGCAACGCTTGAGGCGTGAGTTCATAGGCAAAACACTATTCATAAGACTGTCTTTATCAATGCCCTTCCTTCAAAGGTTAAGCGAAGTGCTGTTGCCAATATTAGGACCTTTTCGATTTATAAAAAGCAATTTCATGTGGGTAGACTCAGGGGTGGGTGGATTATCTAATAAGCATGGTAAGCACAAGCTTACTTGTGCTTACTTATGGGTGTCAAGAAAAGTTGTTCAGATTAGTAAGTAAGAACAAGTAAGTCCATGCTTATCTTGCTTATTGGGCTACCTGACACAAGTGCCACCCAATACGTGACACCTTTTCTCTTTTGCTTTGTGCGGCATTAACGTCTTCTTCCTAGGGATGGGGCTCTAACCCCAAAGGATTATTCTAGAGACTTTTTTTGGGAAGTGGGAAGGGAATGCAATTTTCTCAAATTGGATTGTGGTGGTAGTTGTAGTACTGTATTTGCTAAAAAGAAAGTCATGAAAAAAATTTTTTTTAATGATTTAATGATTCAATAACAGATGCGTTTGGGGGTATGTCAATTATACCTTAACTCACTGCTATCGAGTTGACGCGGATGCACTGTGATCCTATAGGACAGAATTGAACGGCCCCTGTGGGTTTCTGAGATTGTAAGTCTCTTTGTGCTAGTTTGTTTATTTGTTTGAGATTATAACGAGGGAGTAGAAGCCTCATCTCTTTCCTGAGGAGGGGTTTGTGGTTAAGCACGATGCCCCCAGGGCTCCAAGACCTCACTAAAACTATTCTGAAAGGAAAGCAGGTGCTCACTTGCGGACCAGGCATGTGGTTGGGGCCTTTCTCTTCAGCCTGCTGGAGTGGGCATCTCTTAGCATCTCCTGTGAGGTAAGTGTGTGGGGCCCCGTCATGTCCTGAAGGACAAAGGCTCAGAGAGGTGAGGTGATGGGGGCTAGGTCTCACAGTGTGTGCGGCAGAGCTGGGTGGACCCACCATCTGGGCTCTGCCTTGTTCTGTCACCAGCCTTGGGCTCTCCCCTCCCGGCCTTCCCTCCGCTCCCTTGGTCTCTGTGCTTTGACATGATTCGCTCCAAAGACCATTTTGGGGGCTGAGCAGCCTGGAAGTGGGGCGGCCGTGGAAAATGGATTTGCACAACTGCCTCCCTGGGCAGTCCACTTTGGAAATCATTTGTGACCTGTAATTGACCGTGACGATACAAAAATTGGAACCTGAACATCACAAACATGCTGGGTTATTAGGTGGTGAAATTGCAGTTTCCCGTCAGCCTGCTGCTTCCCGGCTTCACTCTCTCTCTTTTGCATTTTATGGGTGAGGTTTGGACAATCTCCACCAATGGGTCTCACGCCTTTGCCTGGGTCAGTTCAGGGCAAAGTGCAAGAACCCTTGTCCCTGGTTAGGGAAAGCCACTACCGGGAGGAGAGACAGGCTGGCTTGTCCTCAAAACTGCATATGGGACCTGAAATCACAGAGGTGTCCGCCCCCAGGCCCTCCCTCACCCAGCTCTCCCTCACCTCCCTGAACGCTCAGCCTTGCTCGGAGCTCATTCTGCCCCTGCGTACCTTGCTTGGGCTCCACTGGCCTCCTGCCTTGTTCTGGAGCACCAAGTGCACTCCTGCCCCACCGAGAATGCTTTCCCAGGCCAGCTTCCTGTCCAACTCTTTTAAGCCTTTGCCCAAATGCCACCCTTTTAATGATACCTGCTCTCATTTTGTGCTTCATGGCCCCCTTCCCTGCTGATCCCAGAAAGCCTTGAAGGGAATCTTGGGCAGCCTTGGAGTGAAAGGCAGCTATCTAGCTTTGAAGCATGAACACACTGGGTGGTGGGGGTGTGGCCCTGGCCTCTGTGGACCAGCACTTTTGGGCTTCCTTCCTGCTGTGTGGTCCCAATAAAACACAGCTGCAAGTTCTGAGTCTGTGGGGTTTTTTCCTATACCAGGGACGGCATGGCTATGCAGAAAAGCAGGATTTCGGCCCTGGCAGGTGTTCACTTAGTTATTTTTGAATGACCTGCTGAAGGAACCACGAGCCACGGCAGGCAGGTGTGTTCTCAGATTTTGAGTGCTCCAAAGCCCACTTTCTTCCCCAAGTCTTCACTCTGGAGGGGTAGCCAGCACCCAAGTGGCCCCTGCTCATCCAGGAGGTCATCTGCAGACACTTTTGGTAGAGGTGGCAGCTTCTTACATCTCTCTGTCTGAGGACATCCTGTGGTCACAGGAGGGTCAAACTCACTCACTGCCATCGATTCGATTCTGACCCGAAATGATCCCATAGGACAGGGTAGAGTTGTGTCTGTGAGTTGCCTAGACTTTAAATGTTTCATCAGTTAGCTTCATCTTTTCCCCATAGAGGAGTTAGTGGATGTGAACCTCTGACCTTTTGGTTTTCAGTTCAATGCACAGCCCACTATGCCACTGGCCTGTATGTGAGAGAGGCAGAATTCCTGGTAACCACGGGATTATCTCAACTAATGAAGGTGGAATAGTTATGTCACTTGGTTGCCAACCCCAAAGTTGAAGGTTCAAGTCCACCCAGAAGTGCCTTGGAAGAAAGGCTGGATAGTTTACATCCTAAACATCAGCCATTACAAATCCTCTGGAGCACAGTTCCCTGGCATCAGGGGTCATCTTAAGTCACAGGTTGGTGGGTCACTACCCTGAATGCTTATTGTTCAGTGGAACATTCTGAGGTGTAAGTGTTGACTGGTAATTGCAAGGTCTACGGTTCAAGCCACAAAATGCCCAGAGTGAGAGAGGAGGCCATCTGCTCCAGTAAAGAGTGACTGTCTCAGAGAGCTTCCATCGCTCGGATCACTAGGAGTTCAAGTGGGCTTGATGGCAGTAGGTTTGGTGTGATTGTATTTGAGCTTAAATTTGGATCAACCCAGCTTGCACAAGGGTATGGATGGGATGGTGGTGACAGCACAAAACCCATTTGCAGAGTCCCCCCCCATACTTGAAGCCTCCACTGAATTATTTCTGACCATTAAGCAAGGGTGTATGTTCAGAACCGCTGATCAACAACCCACGGTTCTCAACCTGTGGGTCGCGACCCCTTTGGGGGTCGAACAACCCTTTCACGGGGTTGCCCGATTCATAACAGTAGCAAAATGACAGTGATGAAGTAGCAATGAAAATCATTTTAAGGTTGGGGGTGGGTGGGTCACCATCCCATGAGGAACTCGATGAAAGGGTCGTGGCATGAGGAAGTTGAGAACCACAGGTGTCGATCGATCATCTTGCCCTCAGCTGCTGGTTGTTGCTCGGTGCTGTGTAGTCAGTTCCAACTCAAGCAACCCGCCGGACAACAGAACCCAGCGCTGCTCAGCCCTGCATCATCCTCACAATTGTTCTTAGGCTTGAACCCATTAGAGCAGCCACGGTATCAATCCATCCTGTGGAAGGTCTTCTTTTTCACCGGCCCTCTACTTTACCAAGCAGGATGTCCTTCTCCAGGAACTGGTCTCTCCTGACAACATGTCCAAAGTACGTGAGATGAAATTGCACCATCTTTTGCCACTAAGGAGGGTTCTGCTGTACCTCTTCAGCGACTGGTTTCTTTGTTCCTTTGGCAGTCCATGGTACTTTCAATACTCTTCTCCAACATCATACTTCCAACACATGGATTCTTCTTCAGTCTCCCTTGTTCGATGTCTAACTTCCACATGCATAGGAGGTGAGTCAGAACACCATGGCGTGGCTCAGGGACATCACAGACCACAAAGTAACATGATTGCTTTTCAACACTCTAAAGAGTTCTTGGTGCAGCAGATTGACCCAGTGCAGTGCATCCTTTGAGCTCGTCAATGCTGCGTCCATGACCATTGATTATGGATCCATGCAACATAAAGTCCTTGTCAATTTCAATCTTCTCTCCATTGATCGTGATCTTATCCATTGGTCCAGTTGTGAGGATTTTGGTTTTCTTTCCATTGCATTATACCCCACACTGAAGGTATGGATTATACCCTTGATCTTCATCAGCAAACAGCATTGTGTCACCTGCATATGGCAGATTGTTCAGTCTCCCTCCAATCCTGGTGCCATATTCTTTTTCATATAACTTGGTTTCTGAGAGGATTTGCACAGCATGCAGATTGAATAGTTATGATGGGAGGCTACAACCCTGTCAGCCACCTTTCCTGACTTTAAACGATGCAGTATTTCCATGATGTGTTAGCACAATTGCCTCTTGATCCATGTACAGGTTCTGCATGATCACAATGCAGCGTTGCGGGATTTTCATTCTTCTCAAGACTACTGATAATTTGTTATCATCCACATAGTCAAATGCCCTAGCATAGTCCATACAACACAAGTAAACATCTTTCTGGTATTTTCTGCTTGCAGTCATGATTCATCGGCTAGCCCTTTTCTACACATCATCTTCTGAATCTAGCCTGAACTTCTGGAAGCTTTTGGCCAATGTTCTGTGGCAACCACTGTTGGATGATCTTCTGAAAAATTTACTTGCATGTGAGATCAATGATATTGTTCTATAAGGTGAGCCTTCTGTTACCTTTATTTGGAATGGGTACAACTATACTTGGCCAAGTAGCTGTCTTTCAAATTCCCTGGCATAGATGAGTAAGTGCTTTCAGTGCTTCATCAGCTTGTTGAAAGATTTCAATTGGTATTCCATCAATTCCTGGAGTTTTTTGGCTAATGCTTGCAAGGGAGCTTGAACTTCTTCCTTCAATACCATTGGTTCCTGCTTATATGCTACATCTTGAAATGGTTGACTGTTGACTAACTATTTTTGGTAGTGACGGTATTCTTTCTATCCTCTTTTGATGCTTCCTGCATCATTCAATGTTTTCCCAGAGAATCTTTCAATATTGCATCTTAGGGCTTGAATTTCTTCTTGAGTTCTTTCAGTTTAAGATGTGCTGAGCATCCTTCCTTCTTGATTTCTAGTTCTAGTTTTTTGCACATATCATTATAATATGTAACCCTGCATTCTCTAGCTGCCCTTTGACATGTTCTCTTCAGCTCTTTGCCTTATCCATTTCTTCCAGGGCCCTCAGCAACTCTATGATTGAGAGCACCTTTCACAGTCTCTTCTCACATCCACGCTGGTCTTTTCTTTCGCTTCTGTCCTTTAAACACTCTCTCGCTTCCTTCATGTTTGGTGTTCTTGACACCATCCCCCAACGCTTCAGGTCTGCTGTCCGCATGGCATTAGGTCTGCTGTTGAGATGTTCTCAAAATTCAGCTGAGAGAGACTCAAGGTCATGTTTTAGCTCTCCTGGACTTGTTTTAATTTTCTTGAGCTTTGGCCTGAACTTAAAATTAGCAATTTCCAGGCAGAGTGCCTTGAAAAAATAGATGATCTCCATTCCTCTCCAGACAGCCCAGGGAGGGCAGTCTCTCCTAGGGGCTTGCCTGAGTGTGTCCTTGATAGAAGTCATTGTACTGGGGACAGTACTGGGGTTTGAATTGTCATGAGTCATGCACTAACCGTCTTGCCCGGGCTGTCTTGGCTGGAAGGCCCTGGACCAATCTTGTGAGCTCTTCTACCTAGCCTAATGTAAGTGTCCTATGGCCCTGTTCCTGATTCTGTAGTCACACCTGTAAATGTGATGTATTGATCTGCCACCAACAGGCATTTGTGACAGTTCTTTTGTCCCATGCCTATTTAATTAACATCCCAACTGTGAATCCTCAGTCGCCATTTTGACCTCATGCTAATGCCTTTCCTGATCCAGGTGATGTGTCTATGTCTTTGTGTTACCTGCGTCCCTTTTAACACTTAAAAAAAAGTTCTTCTAAATTATATTTGAGATTGGAATCGCTTTTGTATCCTAAAACAGGTTTTAGAGGGTCCTAGGTAGGTCTGAGGCTCAGTTACGCCTGGCAGCGATGCAGTGTCCTGCCCCATTCATTGCTCTCCCCCTCTCTCCCCTGCTTCATTCCCTACCTGCTTCTGGTACTTCTTGGGTTCACATTACAAACTACCTGCACCTGAGACCTTGCCACAGCCTCTGCTCTTTGCGGAGCCAGAGCCACGGCCATCCTAAGGACGCCATACCTATAGGGTCCTGGGCCGGTCAGACACAGCGCTGCACCTGGGACTCCCACCAGGCACTAGGAGGGAGGAAGGGTTTGATCTGTAATCTCCTCAAGAATAAAAACTGGCCTTCCAATCGCATCCCCTGGTTCCAAACTGATGCTGAGAATTTGCATGTCCACCTAGCACAGTCAGAATCAGAATCTACAGCTGAACAAAAGGTCCAGGCAATTCTTATAGATGCAATGTGTATGGGCACATACATACTTTGGCTTGTACGGCTGGGGTGGAAAGGCACATTCTCAGCAGTCGGTCAAACCAGAGATTGGGCAGCCTTGGAACCAATCAACTGTAAATGGTGGTCCTGGTGGCGGGGCCTTCCTGTGCTGGAGGGCTGGAGCTTCTGGGAGAAAGAGCCTTAAACCAGCCTGGCTTTCCTGTTTGTTTGTTTTAAAATTGTGGTACTGTACCCAATGCATGGAATTTTCAATCATCTCCAATGCATATAAAATTCAGACACTGAATAAGTGAGACCAAAGAAGAATCACTGCGTTTAATTGATGGTGCTGGCTATGAATATTGAAAGTACCACGAACTGTGAAAAGAACAAACACACCTGTTTTGGAAGAAGCACAACCCGAATGCTCCTTGGAGGCAAGACCTAGTCTCCTGTCCTTTGGACCTGTTGCCCGGAGAGGCCAGTTCATGGAGACGGACCGCATGCTTGGTAAAGCAGAGGGGCAATGAAAAAGCGGAAGACCCTCTTCCACAGGATGCATCGACACAGTGGCTGCGTGGGGTTTCTCAAGTTCTGGGTGATAACCCGGTTCTTGACGCCGCACTAGAAAGAATTCACACCAAAGCCTGATTTGTAATCTAAGTGAGTTTTTATGAAGGACAGGACAAGTTTCAGGTTTTACAGTCTCAAAGAGTACACGCTAGCTCAGGGGAGCCTGCCAAACCACGAGGAAGCCGCACCGGGGCTCATAATGGGACACAGCGACCTCGTGGAACTGCACACCCACACGTGCGGGACTGAGGCCAGAGAGAGCAGCATGGAAATAGTGGGCGCTGGGGCAGGGTGAAAGAGAGAAGAGAGGGTTCTCTCTGATCTGCCACTGACCAGCCGTCCTGCCGCCAGAGTGTTTTAAAACTCTGGCTGGAGAGGCATAGTCAAAGGTATTGGTTGACCCCACTGGCGGAAGGAAGCCCTAGTTTGGGCAGCCCAGGTATAACACTCACCTGGCTTGGGGCCTGAATTTGAATATGCCCAGTTAAGGTCTTCATAGGTGCCTAATGCTCGCCTGATTCCTTCCCAATCTCCTCCATGGGGGCCTTGCAGGCATGGGAGGGACAACTCCCCTGTCCTTGTCTGGCTATCTAACAGCTGCCACACTGGAATCAAGCATGAAAACACTTGTGCCGCTGGTGCAGGACTGGGCAGTGTTTCACTCTGTTGCGAAGAGGGGGAACCGACTTGATGGCACCTACCACCCCCACCTGCAACTGCACAGGTTTACATAACAGTTGCTGCTTCAACATGCTTCCCAGGGACAATTCAGTGGTCTTCATGCTGTACCACCCATTGCCCTGAAACAGCCTCACTCCCTGTTGTTGAGTCCATGCTGACTGGTGGCAACCCTATAGGGCATGTAGAACTGCCCCTGTGGGTTTCTGAGACTCTTTACAGGAGCAGGAAGCTTT
>NW_022109491.1:14811484-14829857 GCF_000313985.2 Echinops telfairi | reverse complement strand
TTCATCCATGCTATGCCAGGAGGTCTGGGGATTTTATAAGAGTTGTTTGCCACCTGGGATTGGGTAAATAGGTCCTGGGCAGAGCAGTGCTGTGCTGGAAGGCAGGGGTGGACATAGTGTCCAGGCTCCCTGGGGACATCCCTGAATGCAGACCTATTTAAGAGTGACAGACTCAGAACCCACAGGGGCAGTTTTCTACTCTGTGCTATAGGGTTGCTATGAGTTGGTTTGACTTGATGGCAGCGAGTTTTGGAAGCAAGTGGGAATTTCTGGTTGGAAAATGGGAAGACAGTTACAGCAGAGCATTTATTTAAACAAGGGAGGGGTCTTTCAGCATATGGCCCGATGGGAGCACAGGTGGCATGCCCGGAGGCCTTCACGCTCCTTCACACCCTTTAAGCAAAGATCAAGTTAAGCCAAGAATGGATATTGATTGACATTTTTGAATATACAGTTTGTAAATTGGGGTGACATTTGGACTTAAAAAAATCCAGAAAACGAACCCTCTGTCTTCCAGTAGATTCCAACGCACAGTGACCCTGTATAAGGTTTCTGAGCCTGTAACTCTTCATGGGAGCAGACAAGGCTCCTCTCTTTCCCAAGGAGTGCCTGCTTGGGTGACTGTCCTTGTTCTGGTTAGCAGCCCCACCCCGACTCTATAGCACCATCAGGGGTCCTTAATATTTTGACCCAACCCCCAAAGCCCCCAAACTTACTGCCAACCAGTCGGTGTCAGCCTAGAGCGAGCAATGCCAAGTGAAACAGCCTCAGTGCCGTGGCATCACTTCCCACTGACGGATGCCCTAGGAGACAGAGCTGAACAGTCCCTGTGGGCTTCAGAGGCTGTGCAGCTCTATGGGGGCAGAACGCCTCCTCTTTCTCCCATGGAGCAGCTGGGGGTTTGATCTGCCAGTCTTGCGGTTAGCAGCCCAATATTTAACCCAGAGCTCCATGGGGAGTAAAAACTGCCCTGAAGATGGGACTTAAAAAAACACACATTAGTTTTATTGGCTTATAGTTCACTTATCATGCAATTAAATCCTTCAATCCTATTAAGAAGAATCGTGCAATCATCACCATGATGGATTTCAGAACAATTTCTTCTCGTACTCATTGTTTTTTTTTAACATTAAAAAAATTATTAATCATTTGATGGGGGGGGGCTCTTACAAATCTTATAATAATCTATCATTCAATTGTATTAAGCACACTTGTATATATGTTGTCATCAACATTTCCTAAACATTTTCTTTCTACTTGAGCCCTTGATGGCAGCTCCTCTTTTTACCCCTCTTGTACTCATTGCTGCTACCTCCTCATTTCCCCACAACCTTCTCTGTCATGTCCCTAGGTAATTATTAATCCAATTAATGTTCTTTATAGATTTACCTATCCTGGATTTCATATACAGAAAATCACACACCGCACAAACAGGAAACAAACAAAACCAACAATAATGACTAGACAAAACAGAAAAACTTCAATTGAAAAGAAAGCAGAAAATATTAAAAAACTGAAACAACTTTAAAATAGACCAAATGCTAAAATATTACATTTTAATCTGAATACATCTGCCACAATCGGCTTTATAATGCTCTCTGATTGTAAGGAGATTCACGCCCCTGGACTGTGTTCAGAGGGGACCCACTGAAAGCTTAATCTATGTGTGAACCCTAAAGATGGGCTTGGGGCTTCTACTGTGACCCCATAGCCTTCTGCAAACTGAGGTTGCACAATTTAAGCTCTGATACCATTCTCTCCTTTGGATTTGGATTTTGTTATTGACAATCCTTGGATCACAAAGGCTCAAGTGCTTCTTCCATGTGGACTTAATTGATGCCTCAATTAGCTGGCTGCTTGTTTGAAGACGAGCCTTTAAGATCCCAGACGCTATTCTTTCTGATAGCCAGGCACCGGAAGATGAAACTCTTATTTATACCAAACCTTGTCATCATTACCATGGAAAAGGGGCTGGGATAGAACTGATACACAACTTGTGGTCTGGGAGGGTTTCAAACAACTTTTGAATTTAAATAATCTAGAATTTAAAGAAAACTTAAAATCAATTCCAATTTATCCTAAAAATGCTGTTTGACCTTCAGAGTCTTGGTTTCCTAGAACAGATTCAATTCTTCAGAGATCAAAGGCTCTAGGCAAGAGGTCGCAGGAGTTGACCTGAACTGTAATTTGACTCAACGATTACTTTCAGAAACCAGTTTCTTCAAAGCTCAAGGTTCAAAAGCACATGTAGGGGCACATGGCCTGGGTGGCTCACACCGAGCCCATGAGCTCCAACATCCAGATTCCAGGGGCATTAAAACGGCTTCTCCAGTGCATGTGTGTGTTCTAGAGCTGCCCACAGCAAGAACATTCATGTTCTCTCCCAGGTAGGACCCGCCTGGCTGGTCTTTCTGCTCCTGAACCTCTGCCTCTCAGTCCATCCTTCACACTGGCCCCAGAGAGACTGTTGGGAAACAGTGGTAATTTCCTTAACCTCCCCCACTGCCTCGGGAATCTTTCTCAGCACCCCACTGACAGGGCTGTGGTTTTAAAACCATGCTCAGCAGGGGCCCTTGGGGATCCAGGCAGGCAGCTGAGGGTGAGAGAAATTGTTCTAGCTGCTTATTCCCATTTCAAACCACAGACCCATTATTATCGGTTTTGCATATAGATTGAGCTTCCACAAAAGAGTTCAGTTGAGGAAAAATTTCTTCTAAAAAAAAAAAAATGAAAGAAAAAAAATAAAGAGACTTCTGGAAGTTACTAGCCAGAAGTAAGAACCGTTTAAGTTATGCTAAACTCAATTCAACTCCATTCATTCATTCAATTCTGTGAGAATTGAACGCTTATTTCTAGGTCAGTCTTCAATGGTCTTCATAGCCCAGCTCAGGTGCTGGCAAACTTCTGGGGCTGTGGACTAGAAATGGGTTTCATGTTTTTAAATGATTGTATTGTAAATGGCTTCATAGAGTGAGCAAAGAAAAGCAAGCTGGTAGAGTCCATTTGGATGCACCCGGTGACCCCACGCGGGTCGAGTAGAACTGTGGTTCACTGGTCAGACCTTGATTGTCAGACCTTTTGTAAAGGTCCTCTGGGTGGATTAGAGCAGTCGGATTTTAAGCTCGCACCCGTGATTTACTGTTACGGAGTGGATTCTGACTCATAGCAGCCCAATAGGACAGAGTAGAACTGGCCCTGCAGTTCTTTGAGGCTGTAAATCTAGACAGCCTTATCTTTCTCCTGAAGGGTGGTTGGTAGTTTCCAACAGCTAATCTTCCCCAGTTTCTTCTGCGTCAGAATGGACTCAATGTCAGCGAGTTGCACCCAGTGGTTGACCTTTTGTGCCACCTAGGGATCAAGTACCTATGACATGATCTTGATCTTACCTGAAAAACCTGAAATATTTACCTTTAAAAAAAAGTTTGCCTGTCCCTGGCTTATTGTCCACTGTTCTCTCCATGCTTAATTCCCAAAGTTGCACCACACGTACCCTACAGAGCCTGGCTTGGTGTGTTATTAAAAAGAGAAGTCCTTGAATATAAAACTAGAGTGACCTCATGCCCCAGCTTATTATTCCAATATCATTAATGGCCCTGAGTGGTGCTGTGGGCTAACCTCAATGTTGTCTGTTCAAACCCACCAGCTGCTCCTTGGTTGAAAGATGAGGTTGTCTGCTCCATGAAGGATTTGCAGCCACTGAAACCATAGGGAGCAACTACCAGAATTAACAGGAGGGCAGTATTTTTTCCGCTTTCCTAAGTGTATTGCTTCGGCAGTACCTTTAATCATTATCCTGTAACCATTACTTGTCCTCCAATCTATCACTCTGTAGTGGCTTGTGTGCTACTGTGTTTCTGGACGCAAAGTCTGCAGGGTCACCCATGCTGGACAGGTTTCAATGGAGCTTCTAGACAAGGCAGACTAGAAAGAAGGACACAGCAGTCTACTTCTGAAAAAAAAAATCGCTCCGTGAAATTCTGGATAGCAGAGACACTTGACTGGAGAAGAACTGCCTCTTCAAAGTCGATTCAAGTTTAAGGGCATTAGTGCAGTAACCATTGAGGACCTTCCTTTGATGAGATAGCATGACTCAAAATGGGAAGGCACACCTACAGACGCCCATTCGTCATTGGAGGACGCAATGTGCAAAGTGTGAGTCAAGGAAAACTGGAAATTGCTAAAATGAATTGGAACCCTCGAAGATCAATATCCTTGGCATTAGTGAGCTAAAATGGACTGACACCGGCCTATTCGAATTAGACAGTCAGAAGATCTACAGTTCTGCGAACGACAGGTTGCAGAGGAATAACATCTCAATCACTGTCACAAGGAAAATTTCAGGATCGATCCTGAAGTACAATGCTGTCATAACACCTCCGAGAAAAAGACGAGTGAATACCACCCCTAGACTATTATTCAAATGCAGGCACCGGTCAGTAATCCAAAGATGAAGAGATTGGTGACTTTTACCAACTTCCGTAGCCTGAAATGGATCAAACATGTAATTAAGATGCATTAATAACCATTGGTGAGTGGAATGGGAACATTGGAAACAAAGAAGGACCAGTAGTTGGTGAAGATGGCCTCAGTGGTCACCATCAGAGGTCACATGATGGGATTTGCAAGACCAATGACTGATTCCTAGTTCCCTGACACCCCCCCCCCCACCCCCCGTTTCAACAACATGAAAGACAACGCTCCAAGAGCTCATGGATGGCCTGGCCATCCAGAGGGTCCCAGGGGATATGTTGCCACAAACCAGCACAGTGCTGGGAGTGCTCCCTCCTCTCTGCCGAAGAATTTGGAAGGCAGCTATTTGGTCAACGGACTAGAAGAAATCCATGCTTTCAAAGAAAGTTGAACCAAAAGAATGAAGAAAGTATCAAACAATATAATCAACCATTGAGTGAATATCACACTCAAGTCAAAGTGTGTCGAATAGAATTCAAAAATGGTTGAAGCAGCATATTGATCGAGAGCTTCCAGGAATTCAACCTGGATTCAGAGACGGACATGGAATGAATGAGAGATGTCATTGCTGTTGTCATCAGAGAATACCAGAAAGATGTTTCTCTGTGTTTTATTGATTATGCAAAGGCATGTGACTATGCAGATCAAAACCACTTTTGGGTAACCTTGAGAAGAATGGGAATTCCAGAATGCTTAGTTGTGTTTATGTATAGCCTGTCCGCAGACCAAAAAGCCTTCCCTTGGTCAGAACGAGGGAAAAGTACGTAGTCTAAAATCAGAAAAATTGTGTGTCGGGGTTGAATATTTTCACCCCACCTATTCAATCTGTGCACTCAACAATCATCCGAGGAGCTGGACTATCTGAAGAAAACCATGGCACTGGATTGGAGGACGACTCGCAGCAGCCTGTGCTAGGCAGATGACACAACTGTGCTGAAGTACAGAGGACTTGAAGCAGGTTGTGATGCAATAAACCACAACCTTCAGCACACCTCCACATAAAGACAGCACATGGAAAGAAAGATCAACATTGTCAAGGATTTCAATTTACTTGAACCCACAATCCACACCCCTGGAAGCAGCCGTTAAGGAAACAAATGACACATCACATTGGGCAAATCTGCTGCAAAAGACCTCTTGGCAGCATGGGGGAGCACGGATGTCACTGTGAGGATTACAGTGTGCCTGACCCAAACCATAGTACTTTTAGTCACCTCCTCTGTGCTGAATGAGAATTAATACCTTCGAGTTACGGTGGTGGTGAAGAATATTAAACATGTCATGGAATGCCAGAATCACAAGCAAATCTATCTTGGATGAATGTTCCTTAGAAGTGAAGATGGGGAGACCTCATCTCATGGACTTTGGACAGAGTTGTCCGGTGGGACTTTGTTCCTGGAGAAGGACCTCATGCTTGAGAAAGTAGATAGATGGTCAGCATAAAAGAAGAACCTTAGTGAGAACAAATTGCCCAAGCACAGTCCATCGTAGTGTGATGGGGTCTGTACCAATGGACTCAAACACATGAGCATGGCGCAGCTCGTTCAAGTCAGTGCCAAATCATAGAGTCGATATGATTCGGAACGGACTCGATGGCACCTAACAACCCCGGCATATGCAACTGACAAATGAATGGAAGATTAAAAATCACCATCGCAATTTGAAATGAGCTATATTTTCCTTCATAATAAAGACATTCCCCAAAGTCAGTCTAAGTTCTGGCTGTTTGAACTAATACCCAGAAATGACAAGCATTACAAAAAAGAATGGCCTTCACAATAATTACTATACTCCTATCATCTGTGTGATGGGTTTCTCGAACTAATGGCATCTTTGCTTGCCTAATTTTCTTAAAAGGATTTAACCGATCTATCTGATTTTTAAAAGCAGCATGAGGTATGTTAACTGAAACCCATGTTGGGACACAAATGTGGTCTCTTGCTATGTATTGAATATTTTGTTTATAAAAAAAAGCTATATTTAGGAGATAGGGGAGGAGTAATCCTTTCATCTGATATTCTAGGAAATGAACCATTTTGCTGCTTTGTGTGCCTGGAGCCCAGCATGGGTGTTTATCTGTAACGGGTCCAACTTTCAGAACATGCCAGCTCCAAATGACCTGGGTATTATCCAAATAAGTGCTTTTAAATTCCCAGTAATAACTAACCAACCATGAAGAATAATTAAATTTTGGATGAATCGAATTTTATTTATAAACAGGCGCCTACAGAAATCCTGAAGTCTAACATAATTTTAAAAGTTGAGGCGTAGAAGCATACTTTTTAATGATCTCCCTGCTATCCCGTTTTAAAACTTCATTCAGTCAAGAAACGTTTTGTGGCACATGTGCATCCACGTCCAGGCTCTGGGCTGGGTACAGGGGAGGGAAAGTGAACCACCTCGTCTGCTCTGTGTCTTCCAGGCACCTAGTACATGTTTCCAGGGACTATTTTCATTCTTGGGGATGTAACGACTCCATCCTGTTGCCAAACATTCACGATTATTTGGCATAGGGTCCTCAAGGAACCCCAGATCTCCCAATTCAAACCACACGCTCCACTGGCATCCAACTGATTTTGACACACAGCGACTCTCCATAGGGTTTCTGTGTCCGCAAATCTTTAAGAGATCAGTCAGCCTCATCTTCCTTCATCTCCAGTTCAAAAAATACCAGTTTTCCTTAAAGTCTAATGGGGAGAAATAATTCAAGATCTTCATGAGAAGCTTTGGCACCTACTAAATCTGTTGGTTGCTGTGTTAGTCTGGGCAGACTAGAGAAACAAATCCAAGGAGACTCATATGTGTATAAGAAAGAGCTTTATATACAAGAGCAATTGAATATTGAGAAAACACCACAGCCCAGTCCAGATCAAGCCCATAAATCCGATATTAACCCATATGTCTGATACCAATCTATAAATTCCTCTTCAGACTCATGAAACACATGCGATGAAGCCGAATGCAGGAAGATCTCAGGCCAGTGTGTGGGAAGTCTTATGGATCCAGTGGCAGTGGAAGCATCTCAGCGCTGGCAGGGTTCTCCAAGTGGCTCCGTGTGTCTTCTCAACAGGAATGTCTTGCAGGGAATGTGTGTGCTCTGTCCCCAGCAAGCTATTTATCTCCTTAACACCTCCAAATGAGGTCATCAAGCTGCGACCCTATTGACAGGTTAAACTCCACCCTTCATTCATAATAGTCTCAAATTGACAACAGATTATGTAACGACCACCGGTCCTAATTTTATACTTTTGATGTAATTTATATTCGGCCCTTGGTGGTCCAGGCCTATGCTATAGAGCTATAAACTGGGACTATAAACCCTGTTCTTTCAAGGCACACAACATCCTGCATAAGACACACTGGAAGGATTTGATGTGGAAATCTCATTAAGTGAACTAGGCTTTACCTCACACCTGTAGCAGTTTAAATGAACGGACATTTCATTCCCTTGGACTTCAGGCTGAACCACCCTGGTGTGAGAAGAAGCAGGTGACTGCTATCCCAAGGTTATAGCCTTGAAGGTCATTGGACTTTGGTGTGTATCTTTTGCTTTAAGTGTGCCCAAAGAATGATAGCCCAGGACTACCATATATTTATAATTTTAGTACTTCTCTTTGCTTTCTTGTGATATGTATTCATCTTGTAGGCATGGTTCTACCTTTGTGAATGAATATTATTGAGTGTTTTGTCCTATCACCAGTACCCATTGTTTGTATAGTGTTCAGTCACTTAATAATTTAATCTGTGCAAGTCAATAATTCATGTATTGCAGTCTGAAACTAGCATATACTTGTATAACTTCCTTTTCTCAACAATGTTTGAAATTCTATGTAATTGGCTAAATTATGACACTATCAATAGAATGCCCCAGGGGATTGTTCAAAATGTTATCTATAATAAAATAATAATGATGTCTCTAAAGTGGACCAAAGACATAATACAAACCATTGATATATGAATGGATTTGGGGTTCACACTTAATTCTAACCCCAATCTAAGAACAATTAGTTCTGATGACATGGCCCTACCTACTCCATACCCGCCCTTATAAAGAAATCACTGAAGATATGGGTGCTATGGGAAAGTGTGGTGAAGAAACCAGATAGTGCTTGGCTAGCAGAAAGAATAGTGTCTGGGGTCTTAAAGGCTTGTCTTAAAAAAATAGCCATCTAATTCAGGGGTCAACTAAGTCCACCCGGAAGAAGCACACCAGCCTATGTGATCCAAAGATTGTAAATAATAAAATCCAAATCCAATAGAGGGAATAGTATCAGACTTTAAATGGTGAACACCCAGTTTGAAGAAGGCTATGGATGACAATGGAAGTCTTGAATCTCTTTGTAGGGTTCCCACATGAATTAAGACTCCAGTGGATTCCTCCGAACACAGTCCAGGGAGGTGAATAGCCTTGTTATTGGACATAGAGCATTGCAAAGTCAGTTATGGCAGATGTAGTTAGCCTAAAATACAATTCCTTATCATTTGATATCCTTTTTGACCTATTTTAAAGTTTCATTTTTTTGGTATTTTCTGCTTTCTTTTGGATTGAGTTTTTTCTCTGTTTAGTCTAGTCCACGTTGTTTGTTTGTGCGTTTTGCTTGCTTCCTGTTTGTGTTTTGTATGATTTTCTGTACATGAAATTCATGATAGGTAGTTCTACCCAGGTAGTAACTAGATTAATAATTACCTAGGGGCATGGTGGGGGACGACAGGGGAAATGGGAAGCTAACAACAATGAACAGGAGAAGAAAATTGTTCCAAAATTGATTGTGGTGATGAATATATAACTTCTTAATATGACGGAATGATTAAGTTGCATGGCATGTTGAGGGGGAACCAGCCTTCACAACTGAATGGGTCCTAACAGGTGCTTGTGTAACTGTAATTAAAAAAACATCACGCAAGACATGCAAGGGCTCACCCCTTCCAATGGCAGGATCAAGAGAGCAGGACTCCGATGGGAAGGGTTAACATAGCGGCTGTACCAGAGGGTTCAGACCTAGCAATGATGGTGAGGATGGCCCAGGATGGGGCCATGTTTCTTCCAGTTGAATGTAAGGTTCCTAGGAGTTGGAACTGATGCAGCCGCATCTTACACAGAAAGGGCATGCCACCCTCTCCTGAGACATTCCTCGCTTGGTGGCGGTGTGAGGCTGGGTTGTCTAGAGAAACAAAACTAGGGACCCTCAAGTATGTCCCCAAAGGAACTTTCGATTAAGGAGTAACTTCCTATTAGGAAGGTATCTCAGCCCAGTCCAGCTCTATAATTATCCATAAGTCTGATGCAAACTGGGACCCTCAGACTTAGGTAGCTGCAAGCTGATGACAAAGAAAGCTGAAGGTGACAGGGGCAGAGTTGGGTGGCTCCAAGGTGGGTGGAAACATGGCAGGGCACCCACAGCTCTCACGGCTGGGCAATCCTCATGGGGCCGCTCCTGAAGGCCAGTAGAGGCCCAGCAAGTAAGAAGGTGGATGGGGCAGAGAGAGAGAGAGAGAAAGAGAGAGAGAGAGAGAGAGAGAGAGAGAGAGAGAGAGAGAGATCCTGTTCTTCTGTAAGAGTTATCCCTCTTCTATAAAAAGGGCTTCTGACACCAAGGAGGTGTCCCACTGGATAGGTTGGGTCTTGCCCCCACCCTCACCCAGGATTGTGTAGTTGACACAACCCCTAACCACCGCAGTGGCCCATTCTGCTTGTTTCTGAGTCTCCAGGATTGCAAACAGGGCTACCGTGAGCCTCCCCTGGCACATATCCTCCAACGCCTGTCAGTGTTTCTGCAGTGAAGCTGCTGGGTCAGAGGGCGCGAGACTTTCCCATTTTGATGGCTGCTGCCAAATGGCTGCCTGAAAGGGCTGTGCTAATTTACACACTGAAGAATGTAATGGACTGATTCTCCGGAGGGTCCCAGCCACTGCCTCGTGGCCCTTGTCACTTGTGTTTAGACTCACGCCACTCATTGAATCTGCAGCTCCAGGTCCTTTGCAGGTGTTCTCCCTCCACAAAGCTCACATTTAAGCCCTGAAAAATGGGAGGACTTAATCCAGTCTCTATCAGATCTAAATCAGAACATTTCCCCCACCCCACTTTTGCCACTTTAAATTACCTCTCAGCTCAGCCCCAGACTGAGTAATTCAGAGTTAATGGGATATGAAAGTCGTGGTCCATGGCCTGATTGCGGGTACCTAGCCAGAGGCAAGCAAGATTTATTCTCTTGGAACCCAACTGGATTGAAAGGGGTGATAAATCAGCAGGGCTGCTGCTAGCTCCCCTTCTGTTGCAAGATCCCTTCCAGTTTATCAGAACCATCATCTCGGCTCCAAGACTGGAGATAAACAAGCAAATCCAGGACCCCACTGTATGGTAAGAAGAAGAGATGTCTTCCTGAGCTCCTTTTTCTGAGATATGTGTAGACGGTGGGAAGGGGTAAAGGATGGCTGTTAGCTTCTATAGCACTCCACTTAAAAGCATCAATTTGTATTCATTCACTCCGTGTATGCACTAAGATGCTGTACTCAGGAATATGGATGACCCAAGGCTTCTGGTCTACCTGGGGGATGCATGGTGATTAGGGTTTTGGAATCTCATGCTGCAAGTTGTATCTAAACTTAACCCAGAGACAGCCTCATCTTGCTGTCCACATGGATGATTCAAGCCCAGTCTTTGGTTGCCCTTCCATTTGCTCCAGCCAAACCATTCTCCCTCTCACTGCCAACAGGTCAATGCAGACTCAAGGCAACCCCCTGTGGATTTCTAGTATTGTAACAGTTTATAGGAGTGGGAAGCCCAGTCGTTCTCCTGAGAGGCTGCTGGTGGTTTTGAACTTCCGACCATTTGGATTGAAGTCTAACACATAACCACTATGCCATGAGGGCTCCTGTAGTCATTCTCCCAGAAACCATTATACTGGATTTGTGGCCATTCTCTGAACTTTTCAGGGCACATTGATCAATTCCTGTTGGTGACCATAACATGACATAAGGGTATGTCACAAGCATATCAAACATGGTGGAATCTAAGGGACCGCAGTATACATATATGCATAGAGGATCTCCTTAAATGATAATCCAAAGCATCAAATACTGACAGTGACTTAAATGAAACCACTTAGGCTTAACTGAAACGGTATATGAAGTCATTTAAGTTCCCCAACCATGCTGTGGTCGGCACCACTGTCATTTTACAAACGAGGAAATGGGAGCATGTACAGGTTATTAATGACTTCCCCAAGATCGTAGGGCCAGTAAGTGGCAGTGCCTCGTAAGTGACCGCAGACATTGTGTTTGCTGCCTCCACACAGATACTTACAGAAACACCCGTTCACATAAACACTTGCTTTCACCAAAGAATAGGCACAAGCATGGACATCCAGATCAACGTACCCACTGGGAGATGGTTCAGCAAAGAACCAGGGACAAAACCTAGTAACTGATGACAAGAGCAAAAGTCCGGATTCCTAACCACATCCTCTTTAAAGACTTCCTCGGGTGTTTACTGTAGATCAGTGGTTCTCAACCTGTGGGTCGCGACCCCTTGGGGGGGTCGAACAACCCTTTCACAGGGGTCGCCCAATTCATAACAGTAGTAAAATTACAGTTATGAAGGAGCAACAAAAATAGTTGTATGGTTAGGGGGTGACCACAACATAAGGAACTGTATTAAAGGGTCTCGGCATAAGGATGGTTGAGAACCACTGCTGTAGACCCTTAAATAGAGAAATAAGACATTCTGAGGGTCCTTTGACTTTAAGAAGTTGCCTGGGGAAGTCTAGAGGATGGGGTCCTGGGAGGGCACTCTTAATCAGCCTTGGTTTGGGGTCTGGCCTCCGGCCATGCAGAGATAGATGCCATGCAGAGATAGATTTCAGCTTGAGTAGCAGGGCTTTCCATTGGGCAGATGCACATGAACCGGTGCTAGAATTCTGAGCTATGATCCTGCTGCACCAGGATCCTGGAGTTGCAGTGTTTAAAGCTCTTGGCCAGTGGTTCGAACCCACCAGCTGCTCTGCGGGAGAAAGAGGTGGCGTTCAGCTTCCATCAAGATGACAGCCTAGGAAACCCTATGGGCAGTTCTACTCTGTCCACCAGGATCACCGAGAGTCGGAATTGACCGATGGCACACAACTATGACAACAACGGATTTTCCATCTGGGGTCCGAGTCACGTGAGAATGCACCAGGTGAATCTGCTCTCAGACTGTCGAAGATGGCTCTGTGATGCTTACAGGACCAGGCAGAGAGAGATGTCTATCTTACTATGACAGTGCCTTAGCCGCTAGGGCTGAAAGTGTTTGCAGCCTACTGGCCATGGACTCCTGTCCTCTCCCTGGATAGGGCTGGGGGAGATTTGGTCAAGGCCTGGTGCTAAATCCATGGTCAGTGTTCCTGAGGTTGTAGCCACCAACCCCATCTCCATGCCTCCATTTCACCTGCTTCTTGAGAGATTTTAACCTATCGGACCGGGCTTCAGCACTGACCCTCAGTGATATTTACATGCCTATGCAATTCTTCTGATTCAACCAAACTAGAATCCACTACCATTGAGTCTATTTTGACTCATGGTGACCCTATAGAACAGAGTAGACATGCTTCTTAGGGTCTCTGAGGCTAT
This sequence comes from Echinops telfairi, assembly GCF_000313985.2. Taxonomy (NCBI): domain Eukaryota; kingdom Metazoa; phylum Chordata; class Mammalia; order Afrosoricida; family Tenrecidae; genus Echinops; species Echinops telfairi. The sequence goes on along the minus strand of NW_022109491.1, from coordinate 14,816,783 downwards.
CTATCTTTCTGGAAGAAGACAACTTTATCTTTCTCCCGTGGAGGAGCTGAAGGGTTTGAACTGCTGACCTTGTGGTTAGCAGCCCAATCTTCATGTCACTGCACACCCGGGCTCCTTTCTTCTCATCCAAAAGAACAACTCAACCCAAATTCCCTGCCATCGAGTCAATGTTGACTCTACAAGACAGAGTTGAAATCCCCTGGAGGATCTCTGAGACAGACTCTTCACAGCAGTAGAAAACCTCAGCTTTCTCCCGCAGAGTGGGGGGTGGTTTTGAACTATTGACCTTGTGTTTAGCAGCCCAGTGCGTAACCACTATACCACCGGGGCTCCTTTTCTTCTCATCCAGTTCCTATCAATTTTCTGCATTTGATTGACACACAGAGATTTTACTTTCCCACTTCCCATGTTCTTGAGAGGTGTGTGGCTCTCATCCCCAAGCCACAGTCACAGCAGGAGATACTGTTGCTGCCTCGCACATAGCCCTTTCTCCTTCTGCCCAATTCTCATGCACACCAGAGGCTCCCAGCAATGTCTGCCTGAAGGTGTTCTCTGGCCAAGAGAATCTGCTAAACCTTTAAACAGGGTTGAAAGTGCCAGGGAGTTAGTGCTCTGGGAATATCCCTCAGCCCACAATCCCCTGCACACCGCAGCTTCTTGTTTCTCAAAGGGGCAGCTCCAAGATGTGCTTCGTATCATCTCTCGCAGAGTCCCCAGTGGGACTGTGCCCCAGGGACCCACAGCAGTAACCTGTAACCTTGGTTGACTTCCTTCCCTCGCCTGCTTTACTTTCCCACCCCCTCCTGCAACTCCCTGAGAATCAACTACTTGCACTTACATCCCCATGTCTAGAGGAGCCCCAGCTAAGCAGCCACATTCTGTGTGGCAGTTACATAATCTGGTGTCAATTTGAGAGGATTATGAGTGAGTGAAGGGGTGGAGTCTAGTCTGTCAATCAGGTCATAGTCAATGTGGCTTCTGTGTGGGCATGGCCTTCCTCTAAGGATTCTGGGACAGTATTTCCTCCTTGGATATGGGAGACACTCTCTCGACCCTTGGAGACTCTCTACTGACAAGGTTGACTCCCTGTGAGACATCCCTGAGGAGACGCCACATGCACCTACCCTATTGCAGCCCTGGGTGCTGGAGAAGCCACGTGGACACCCTTGCCAGCGCTGAGATGCTTACAATGCCACTACATACAAAGACTTTCTACCCACTGACCTGTGATTATCCTGCACTCAACGTCATTCTGCTAAACAATGCTGATCGTGATGCATGCCTTTCAGAGCTGTTGGGAACAACCAATGAGCTAATGGTTGCAAAGAGGCCAGGGCAGTGTTTGGCATTATTAAAATAAATAAACCCCCCAAACTCACTCTTATTGACTCTATTCCAACTCGTAGTAACCCTCTGAAACAGGATATAAGTGCCCTTGTTGTTTTCTGAGACTAGGATTCTTTACGGGAGTATAAAGCCTTGTCTCCCACCCCCCACCCCCACTTGGAGCAGGTGGTGGTTTCAAAGTATCCACCTTCCGGCTAGCAGCCCAATGCTAACCCTAGCCCACTACTCTGCCAGGGTCCCTTGTTAGATACTCAATAAATGGCAGAGTCAAACCAAAAGACCACACTCACTGTTATGGTCGATTCTGATTTATAGCCACCCTATAGGACAGGGTCGAACTGCCCCTGTGGGTTCCTGAGGCTGTAACTCTTTTCAGGAGTAGAGAGCTTCATCTCTTTCCTTCAGAGCGGCTGGTGGCTTCAAACTGCTGAACTTGTGGTTAGCAGCCCACTGTGTAACCACTATGCCACCAGGGCTCCTAAACGTCAGAGACTGGTTTCTCCTATTCAGTCAATGAGTTAGTTCACTCACCTCCTCTTTGCAGGGTGGTCCTCAGATGATGGCTTGGTTGGACAGAGAATATAGGGCATGGCTAGGCCTGATTCAGGTGGGGGCAGGGGGAGTGCTTGAGATAATCAGGAAGGGGACTAAATACAGGGGCAGACCCTCCCTCTCCTCCACTCCCTTCCTCTGCCTCCTCTGCTTAGAACCCCTCACCATGCATCAAAGAGCATCCCCCCACCCTCCGTGCTTTCGCTTATTCTCCCCCACCCACCTGCAATGCTTCCCTTTCTTCCCACCTCCATCTGTGGGCATCTCAGTCAAGCCTTTCATGAATGGTACAAGCCAAGATGTACATTGGATGCTCTTTCAAAACTCACATGTCTGGGACGCTCTCCCAGATACTGAGGACACCTGTTTTTCAAAAGCTCCTCATTTAGGATGCTGTAGACCCTGGGGGAAGAACTACTGATACCATCCTAAAAGCCCAAGTGATGGCAGCAAAATCGACTTGGCCAGCCGAGTGCTCAGGCCAACCATTTAACCTCTGTTTCTTCATCTGCAAAATGGGCTTCAGAGCAATACACAGTCACGTTGTTGTTGTCAGGGGCCATCGGGGCGATTTTGACTCACAGGGTCCCTAGACGAGAAGGAAACACTGCCTGGTCCCACGCCATCCTCCCAATTGTTCCTGCCCTTAAGCCCATTGCTGCAACCTCGCGGTCAATTCACTTGTCTGCCAGTGTGTCGTACGGTGGTGGCGTGCGCATTGCTGTGATGCTGGAAGCTAGTCACTTGTATTTCAAATGTCACCTGGGTCACTCAAAGTGAACAGGTTTCAGCGGAGCTTCCAGACTGAGAGGAGATTACAAAGAAGGAATTGACTGCCCGCTTTGGAGGAAGGAGCCGCCAAACACCTTACACATGACATGGAAACACTGTGAAACACTGTCAGTTTCTGCAAGGGACCTGGGGTCTGGAGGTCTATGGGGGCTCACCCAGGGATCCTTTCAGCTGGAGGTGTGTGCAGCTGCAGGGCTGGGGACATGTCCTGGCCCAATAACATAGCAATAACAATCCCGAATGGTTGCTTGGAGGCTTAAAGGAAAGAGTAGAGGTGATGCTCAGGAACCACAGCCTCTCCATTCAGCCAGAAATCAGCACTTCTTCCTGGTCTCCCATCTCCCTGCCTCTGCCTCTCCTCTGCTCCAGCTAGGAACACATGCATCCCAAAGGGGTCTGCCTCCAGGCGTGGAGCAAGAGGAGCAGGGAATCGGGATGATGTGCCTTCTCCCCGCACCTGCTCTGCGGTCTCTCCCAGAGCCTGTGCTCCATCCATTTTCTTGTATGGAATATGAAACCATAAGAAACTAATATACGTGGTTAGGTGAGGTACCTGCATAATGCGTTTTTGAACAGGCTTTTGATTAGTCTTAGTGTCTGGGAAACAGTTTCCTACCGACAGTGCATTTGGAAACTGCCAGGTGGGCAATAAATATGTGCATATCACTCTGCCTCTTTTTCAGACCGGGACAGACTCGCTTTGTTTCCTGGGGTTTCTGGTTGCCAGGCACCCACAGGGGCTGGGGCCAGTGGACCAGAGGCTTGTCCCTAGATGATGGATGCCTTTGTTTTGGACCTGTAGGGGAGTGAGGGAGGGCACATCCTGGCTCCCCATGTAAACCCAAGGAAGGCCAGAATGTGGTTCTCCAGAGAGCACAGGGCTTGGGGTCTGGCCCCCTCTTCCGGACCCGAGGTTGGTGAGTTCCCCGTTGGTTTCATATGAGGCTGGTCTCAGTTTTCCAGGGTAGCTGTTTCCCTGACTCACAGCTGCAGCTGACCCTGCAGGTTGGGGCTCCCATGGTACCTTAATTAACTGCAAGACTCTCTGGGCTGCTGTTCCATCTCCTGGAGGAACCAGGCTGCCTGGGACTCCCCAGAGCGCGGGCGCCTTGTTCCACAGCCCTGCAAGGGACCTGGGTTCTGGAGGTCTAAGGGGGCTCACGCAGAGATCCTTCCAGCAGGAGGTGTGTGCAACTGCAGGGATGGGGACGGGGACGTGTCTTGGCCCAAGGGAGGCGTGCACAGTATGGGGCTCATCTGCATCCTTCCCCTGTCCCCTAGTTCTCCTTCCTCTTCATAAACACATACTATCCATCACTGTGGGGGGAAGGGAGGGGAGGTGGAAAATGGAGAAAAGCAAAAAGTGAAAAAAACCAAAACAACCCCCAAACCAACAACCCAACCAAACCATCCATCATTTCACAACCACCGTTGGCATTTGAGGGTGAAAGACAAGGCTTTCGGTTCCTGCAAAGGTCAGACTCGGGGTACCCACAAGGGCATTTCTATTCTACCCTGTCCTAGAGGCTGGACACGATGGTGGTCACTTGGGTGAGGTTTGTCGGCATTGGATAGAGGAAGGCATCCCTGATGGTGCAGATGTTCAGCTGGTGACCACAAGGTTGGAGGTTTGAGTCCCCCAGAGGCGCCCAGAAGAAACGCCTGGTGATCTTCCCAGAAGGCAGCTGTAGAAGACGCTATGGAGTCTGCATTATTCTGACACGCAGCAGAAATTGACTTGGTGACAACTGGTGACTGGTACTGTAAACATGGTGTGGTGGGTGTCCGTCGTGCTTGCTTACCTTCATGGGGGGGGGGGCGGAGAATCATCATCAACATCAGCCCAAGGCTGATTCCTATGACGCAGAAGCCAGGCACCCCTCCACTCCTCAACCTGCAGATGGAGTTTGCCACCAGCCACCCCTGCCACTGCACACCCTGCTTCTCTCCTGGGTCCAATAATTCCTCGCAGCACAACTCACAGACCACGCACACCCTTAATGGGGTGGATCAGGGAACTCACAGGCTGCCGTTCAGCATCAGCACCACCAGGGCTGTAGAGTGCATGAGGAAATGCTCCCCCACACAATGCTTGCAGGACAGCTCTTGCTACTCCCTCAGGATGAGCAGGTGCACTGCCCCATGGATTCCCTGACCATTCTCTCCATGCAGTTTTTAATTTTCTTACAATGTCTTCCGAATAAGCTCCCATGGCCATCCTGTGTCCTTTGAGAAAATCTATCAAGAGTATTCTTTTGGAATTCTCCCCACCCCCCACCCCCAAATAGCGACCATAACCTTCTAAGCTCATCTCTCTACCTTGGATTTCACTGGCTCAGCAGATCCACGAGGAAGACCCCTCTTGGGGCCTTTTTTCTTTGGAAGGCTCCCGACCGAGGCTAAGATGAGTGTGCGTCTGTATGAACTGGAATCCTAGTCAGAAGCAACACTGCTTTACTTGTGTGTGTGTGTGTGTGTGGTTATACAGACATGCGCAAATAAGGGGGCTTCATACAGTTTGTGGAAGAATGAAATGGAAAGATAATAGAATCTTGGATCTTTCTGTAAACATTTTGAAGCACCCCACCCACCCCCGCCACACACACAC
>NW_022109491.1:14781583-14811271 GCF_000313985.2 Echinops telfairi | reverse complement strand
TGTATTTTGGATAAAGAGGAAAATGGCTAACCTTCTCTGTCAACCGCTACCTTTTTGATCTGCCTACGTGCTTGGCACAGAGCGTCAGAGACACAGAGGAAGACCCTCAGTGAACGGGATTGGCACAGTGGCGGCTACCATGGGCTCAAACAGAACAGCAGTCATGAAGATGGGGTGGGGAGCAGGCAGTGTCTCGCTCTGTGGCACGAAGGGTCGTGGTGTGTTGATGGCCCCCAATAACAAACAACAACACACGCGCACTCCTCCCACTTCCTCCGACACCACTGGCCCAGCTTGTCTCCACTCTTCTTCACCCTCGGCTCCCTCCAGTCCCTCCCCACACTGGGCCTGCCGCACGCTCACCCATGTCACGTGCTAAGCCCTGAAGAGGGCGAGCTGGGATGGAGCAGAGTGAGTGGGCAGGGGGTGGGGGTGGGGTGGGAGACACTTTGACCCCCTGGATCCCCTGGAAGCCTGGCTTTCATGCAAGTGAGAGGGGAATGAAGCAGAGGTATTGAACTGAGCAATGGCCGGATCCAGCTCACGATCTCAATTAGGGGTTGGTGATGGAGAACAGAATGTAGACCCCGGGACAAGCAGCGGATCAACGACAAGTGTGCAAAGAGGAGGACACAGAATCCAGGTTGCTTTGAGAAGAACCCCCAGGAGACCCTGGCTCAATCTCGTGGTAGTGGGGCCCCCAGGTAGGAGCCCCGGATGGGATTGGAGCATGTGGAGGCCGGCCATGCCTGTCAGCAGATGTGATGCTGACCAAGGTCTCTACCAGAACACTCTTTTGGAAGTTTCCTCAGGTGGGGAAGCCTGTGGCATTCAGTTGGCTGTGGATGGAGGATGCACGGTCTCCAGATGGCTGACGGGGCTTGTCCAGCCTCTGGAGATGAGACAGGCAGCCCTCAGGCTCTATTTGAAATCCTTTCTGTCAAGGAAATGTCGGAGAGAGCCCACTCAGTCCCTGAATGAAACGCAGGATGAGCGACTGAGAGCTCCAGGTGGGAAACGAATCGGCAGCTTAATTGCTGCCTTAATAGAGCTGCCTACATCCCGCACAGTGCCCTTCTAGCTGGGCCCACACATGCTGCTAGGAGAGCCCTAAAGCCCAGTTACACATGTCTAGGAACTGTCCCTAAGTTCCTTGGTGCCATCAGGGTCAGCTGGAAGCACCCAGCACACCTCAATTAGGTTCATTCAATAGGGAATGCATAAAAGGGCGATTTCCCAAGGGATGAGGTGGGGGCAGGGAAACCACAAAGTGGGGTGCAGTCAGCCCCAGGGCTTCATGGGGCAAGGGTAGGTAGATATACCATTGATTCCATTTGTTTTTTTCTTCCTCGCTTTCTGTGGTTTGAGAACATGCCTGGTGCCAACTCTTTGTCCCTGTCCCCTTGAGACTTGGGAGAAAGATGGGGGAGTTCCAGTCTCAGAAACTCACAGGGGCAGTTCTACCCTGTCCTAGAGGATCACCCTGCATTGGCATCTACTCGACGGCATTGAAGTTTGGACTTTTGGTCCCCTTGAGCAGTAAATCTACCTATGCCCCGCCCCCCCCAAGGGTCTGGGAAGAACCTAAGGGTTCCCTTGTTACCAGCAGAACACCGCGACGTGGATGCTGCTGGGCCTTAGGGCTATGCAGGGAGAAGGAGCCACTGAGCTTCTGCCTGGGTCTCTTGGGACCCTCACCCTGAAGGAGACCAGGCACCGTGTAAGAAGTACGGCTCTCCTGAGATAGCCCACTGACTGGACAGCCCACGGGAAGGAAGGCATTTGATGGCCAGCCCAGTCATCAGCCCTGTCCAGTGCCGCCCCGTGAGGAAGTTGCATTAATTTCCCAGGATTGCTATGAGAAAGTACCAGTCATCGAGGAGCTAACACGAGCAGAAATGTATGGGCCCATGACTCTGGAGGCTGGAAATCTAAAACCAGGGTATTCGCCATGGTGAGCCCCCCGAAAGCTCTGTGGGGGAACTGGTACAGATCACCCTCCTCACGCTTCTAGTGATAACAGACCATCCTAGGCACTTCTTGGCTTGTAGATGGATCACTTCAAGCTGTCTCTGTCTCCGCGTGGCTGGCTCCCCTCTGTGTGTGTCTTCTCCTTTTGGTAGATGAGGATCCACCCTACTCCAGTGGGACTTCATGTGAACCGATCCTATCTTGGAAGACCTTATTTTCAAAGTCTGAGTCCCAGGTCTCAGGGCTTAGCACAATGATGTGTCTTTTAACCCATCACACAATTTAACACACAATTTAACCCATCACAGGAGCCATCTTGGATGTCCAGTCCGGTGAAGCTTTCAGCCGTCTGACTACAAGCTCAGGTGAGAGCCAGCATCATAGCCTCACCCAGCAGTAGCCGACAAACAGGCACATCACACATGTGACGCTATGATTCTTCTTTCCCAGAGGGGGAGATGGAAGCGCAGAAAGTTTAAGTGACTTGTTCAGGTTGTGGCTGGTAAGTGACAGGAGTCCACATCGGAGGAACCTAGGAACTCACTTTTTAACCCTTGTCTCCATGAAAGTCCAGCGTTAACCCTTCATTTGCAGGACCCCAAAGTGTTGCCAGCATCCCCGCTCAGCCCCTGCTTATTCATCTGCAGGAACCCCAGTCCCTTTAGGTGCGGAGGGCTCTAAGAGATGAACAGCCAGGGAAAGCCCGGGAGGCATCAACCTTGAAGCATCCTCTGTGTTATCTATTATCCCCCGTGGAGCTCAGAAGAGGCAGCCAGGTGCTTGCAAACATGTAAGAACCACTCTGCAGGCTCAATACATAATGAAACCAGGCAGCCCCAAGCTGCCTTTCCCCGACTCTCGCTTCAGAGGTGGGGCCTCTTTAAAAGCCTGATGCTGCGTGTATACACGTGTTTAGGCCTTCAGCATTAGGGCACTGCCCACGTGCTTGCTCGCAACCACTATAATTATTCAAAGGACCCTGCGTGGCACAGCAGTGAAGCATTCGGCTGCTAACTGAAAAGTTGTGGTTCAAGCACCCCCAGAGAGTCTCCTGGAGAAACATCCGGTGATTGACTTCTTTAAAGATTCAAATCAAGTCACTGCCAGCGAGGAAATGCTGACCCATAGTGACCTTGGAGGCTGGGGTAGAACTGCCCCAGGGGGGTCTCTGGGACTGTACACCTTTATGGGAGCAGAAAGTCTCGGATTTCTCCCTTGGAGCAAGCGACTGGTGGTTTTGAACTGCTGACCGTGTGATTAGGAGCCCAGGGGACTCCACTACACCACCATGAGCCAAGGAAACCGAATGCTGGAAGGTCTTGTTCTGTCCCACGGTCCGCTTTCGGTCAGAATCAGCTGGGCAACACCCCTGAACAACGTGCCTATTATTCTGCGGTTGTGATTGTTTTGGGTATGCTAATGAGTTGTTGACATTGGGCTTCTAATCATCTGGGCACCTTCTCTTTCACAGTTCACCCCAAAGATCCCGGACCCTTCAACTCAAAGTAGTCCCTTGCCCGGTCCCACTCAAAATCCTCCATCCCATTTCAACATCTCTGTGGCGCTCAGCACAGTTTGCAGGCTTAGATGTGTGGCTCATCATCAGGCCTGGCCTTCCTCACCCCAGCCTCCCAGGGCTTCGCACACTGCTTGGCACCTGGGAGGGTCTCAATCATTAGGTGTCCCATGTTTTTATCCTACATCTTAATGCCTTGTCTTGAACCATTCTAAACCTGGCCAATTCTCCGCTCTCCTCCTCCTGTCCCGCCCCCCAAAACTATGCCTAACTGTTTCTTCAGGAGTCCTGGTGGGCTGCTAACCAGAAGGTCATCAGTTCAAAACCACCAGCCACTCCTCGGGAGAAAGATGAAGCTTTCTACTCCTGTGAAGAGTTTCCGTCTCGGAAACCCACAGGGGCAGTTCTACTCTGTCCTATGGAGTCCCTGTGGGTCGGAATCGATTCGCTGGCAGTGAGAACCGCTGCTTCGCACGTTTCCCTTTGGCTTGTCTGTGGTGTTTCCCGCACTGCTTCTCTTCCATCCCTAGGGGGTGCCCATGTTACACCTATCGGGTGCGTCCCTGGCTCTTTCACTTCCACTCGAGGACTGGCCTGGAAATACATCATACTAAAGTGTGAATGATTGAGACAGACCGGAAGAACTGTGAGGACTGCACAGGGCCACGGCAGTGAAGGTGCTGGTTTGCAATCAGCTGGGCGACCCCAAACAGGCCATTCCGCCTCTCTGAGCCCCGGGATGACGATGATTTTAGGAACTGTGCGCTGCTTCTCTCATGGGGTTGTTGTGAGCACCAAGTGCTACCGCCTTGCGGGAAAATGCCTCATCTCTTCTGGTGCTCACCAAGTCGGCTGTTGTCAGCGTGGATGCTAACAGAAAACATGAGCTTGACTGAAGTGAGTGACACGTTGTTTATGAACCAGCAATGTGCCGCAGGGGACTCCTTGTCGCCCTGTCTCTTTAGTCACCACTCAGATCCCTGGCCTGCCTGAGACGTGACCTCAAGCCATCCGTCCTCCCCACCCCCTCTCCCTCCGCTCTTCTTGGCGAGGAGCTCCAGGTGCAGCCCGAACAAGGATGTGGGCTAGGCTGGGGGGGGATTTCAGCTCGGCAATTCTCTCTTTAGCCCTCAGGACCTCTTTCTCGTCACCAGAGCCACTCTTAGCCTCGTCACCCCCTCCCTGGATGCCCAGGAGGCCAAACTCCCCTTTGAGTCCACCCCTCTCTGCGCTGACCACACACCCACCGGCTGCTCTAGGTCAAGCTGGGTCCTGCTCCTAGACCTCCCGTCTTCCTCTCTCCTTGTCTAAACCTCGACCTATACACGGATGGTCGCCAAAACTCAGGAGGGTGGTTGAAAGAGTAAGGGCACACCATGTCAACGGCACAGGCTGTCCAGGGGGCCCCTATCCCGGCCCTGCTGCTGACAGCTCTGTAATATCCCTGGATCTTCTCGAGCCCCATTTCATTCACCCGAAAAGCGAGAATGACCATGGGACCCACCTCAAAGGTATTTTGTGTTTTCGTATTTTAAATGCACAACTCAATAGCAGGAATCACACCTGCAAGGCTGGGTCACCAGCACAACCATTTATTTCCTTTTTTTTTTTATCATCCCAAGTGGGAACTCTATACCCAGGAAGGGGTCGTTCGCATACCCACCCCCAGGCACGGGTAGCCCCCAATCCATTTTTCTGTCCTTAAAAGTGATGTCATACCAGTGGAAGCATACCGTAGTTGTCCTTTTGTACCTGGCTGATTTCATGTAAGGTTCCCTGGTGGTGCTATGTGGTAACTCACCAGCCACTTAGCAGGAGAAAGATGAGGCTGTCTGCTCCCAAAAAGATGTACAGCCTCCGAAACCCCATTCAGGCTCGCTATGAGTCAGGATCAATTCGATGGCAGTAGGGTCTTGAATTTTGCTTCACGTAGCCTAATCCTTTCAAGGTTTATCTATGTTGTAGCCTGGCACCAAATTTCATTCCTCTATATGGCTGGAGAGCAGTTACATAGTGGGCTGTTAACCTCAAGGTCAGCAGTTCAATACCACCAGCTGTTCCTCAGGAGAAAGAGGAGGCTTTGTACTCTCACAGAGTAGAGGGATAGTGAGTACACTTCTCTCCTCTCCTGTAGGCTTGCTATGAGTTAGAATTGAGTGGATGGCAGCGATGGTTGTTGGTTTGTTGTTTAGTTGGAGATACATACCACATACTCAATGGGGGCTTGGGGGGTATGTACCACTCACTCAATAGTGAGTTGTTTTTTTTAAAAGATCTGTACCACCACATTTTGCTTCGCCATTCAACCGCTGACAGACACTTGGTTATTTCCATCTCTGGGCTATTGTGAGCAGTGCTGCAAAGAATGCTAAACTGTCAGCTTTCTAAGGGCAGGCACCTCACCGATACTGCTCGTGGCTGTGTAACACAGAGACTGAAATAGTGGCTGGCGCAGGGTGGGTGCTCAGAGACTGTTTGCTGCATGAATGAATGACCTCACACAATGGTCCATGATGTATGTAACACACCAGTCCACTCCTGGTCCCGAGACCTTATCTCAGCATGTCCCTGCCCTGGGTGGCAGGAACTGGAAGACATCAACCAGGAGAGTTTGCCTTTGACTCAGGAGTTGCTCCAGCTCTCATATGCCCAGGATCTACGACTGATTCCCCATCTGCCTCCCTGACCTCCGCCTTGTTAGCGTCCACACCTGGCCCACTACAAATTGGTGGCCTGATTTGAACTCAGCTCCATTCTGGCCCTCGTCCACTTTTAGGTTGTCCAATGAAAGGGCAAGGGAAATGCAGCGCCTCTGCTCCCAGCCAGGCTCCAGGCCACGGCCTCCAGGCAGAGAAGGGTCCTGCCCTCATCCCACTTGTCTGGTAGGAAGATGGACAGCTCGTGTCCTTTCAGCAGGAGCGTGGGTACCCCACTGACAGCCGCCTCAGCCTCTGCGAGAACAGCTCCTCCCTATCAAACCAAACCCATCACCTCCAGGCAATCCTGATTCCTCGCAGTGCTTACCGGGCAGATGAGGGTTTCGAAGGCTATACATTTCCTGGAAGTGGACTGCCACCTCTTGCTCCCACGGGGTGGTTGACAGGGAGGTTCCGTGGCTGACTTCTCAGTTAGTAACTCAGTGCTTCACCATCGCACCACTAGGTCTCTCCTAAGTTTCCAACTTAGCTTCTTCAAAAATCTTCAACAACTTGCTTGGACAGCTTGAGTTCATCCCCTTGCCATTTGCTCTGCAGTGATTGATGTAAATGCAGCAACTTCTATGCAAACGTGCTCCGTGAGTGCCATTACTAAAGATGCCACCATGCGATGTCCATTATCGCATCTCCTCATGGCACGGGACTGGGAGGCTGGGTTCCAGGGTGCGCAAACGAGCCCAGACACTTCCAGGGGGCTGCTGGCAAGACTCCACTCCGTGGCCGCTGCTCGCTCTCTAGATGCTGCTCCGCTGCTCAGAACTTGGACAACTTGACTTGTCCAAGTTCACAGGCACTCGGGTCACATGTAATAACAGCTGCCTTTCCTAGACGATGGTCAGCCCCGGTTTCCACTGGCCGTGTGCATGGAGGCTCCGAGTCCCTCGTCAGAGGCCAGTATGCTTACCAGCAAGTCCTCGTCTTACTCATCCACGGTCAGACTCACAGATACTTCCCGGCTCAGGCATCTCACAGACGCTCCTGAGCTTAATAGGGGCTTTTCTTTTCAGCTTTTGGCTTGCGGCTCTCTAACTGCTTGTGACGCACGATGACAATGAGGTTGAACATTGGCAATGCTTTTGAGTTCTTGGTACAAGACAGGGACCATGCTAGCAGTGTATCGTGTTTATTTTTTCACAAAACAAAACTGTGATGGGAGACTTTTCATTCTTAAACAAGTTATCTTCTTCCTGTTAGTGATAGTTCTAAATGTTAGATTCCTCTTCTCTCCCAACCCCCTAGTGGGGTCAAAAGGTACCTGAATATATGATTGCAAATGGACAAAGAGGGGATAGAAATCAGGTTTTAATCGTTATTACATTTCAATTTGTGTATATTTTTAATATAAATGGGAGACAGATATAAAGCATTAATGCAAGTCAAAAAGGTTCAGTGAGCATGTTTCAGCAGTTCATCTTTATAACAATTATAATTAAACCTGTTAATTTTTTCTGGACAATGCCAGTATTTAAAAAAGAAAAACAATAACTCCCAACGTGGATGTTGGTGTTGTTTAATAAAGATTTCTATTATTTTGTAGTAATAAAAATAATAAAAGTTAAAAAAAAACCCTCAAACTCACTGTCATCGAGTCAATTCAGACTCACCGTGACCCCATAGGACCGACCAGAACCCTCCGTGGGTTTCTGAGGCCGCAACCCTTTATGGGAGTGGAAAGCCTCATCTTTCCCCCAAGGAATGGCTGGGCGGTTTCCAACCACTGACCTTGCGCTTAGCCCCCCATGGAACTCACTGTGCCTCCAGGGTTCCTCTTAATTTTCAGGGTACTCTGCTCAGGGAGTTGCTCCTAGGCCCACTTGGCTGCTGAGGAAACGGGGTGGGGAGAGATGCAGTAACTTGTTCAGGATCACCCGACTCGAGAGAGACTGGCCCGGCGTTTAGATCTAGGTCGACCTCCAGGCTTGTAACCACTATGTTCTTCCGGGCAGCAAAGATGGCAGAAGGCACCGGCCAGGAAACAGAATCATTAAGATGGTGGAACGTGAGCGCAGGGGAGACACAGAGCTCTTCTTAGACTTGGAGACCACTTCCCAGTGGTTGCAGCCTAGACATCTGGGCTTTGCCTTTCCACAAAACGTGGACGGTGGATGCCTCCTCTTTGCTCCCGTGAATGTCCTCACCTCCCTTCCTCGCCCAGGGAGGTGGACTTGTATGAAGTGCATCACTGGGCTCCCTTGCCCCTGGCTTTCAGTTGGTTCGTCTTGCTCAGCATCAGTAGAGCCTCCAGGAGAGGAGCACCGATTGAGGTTGGAACCCTTGTCCTTTCCTGTCAGGTGACCCTCTCCACTGAACACCTGATCTCGGGGTTCCAGTGACTGTTTGCTCTTCTCAAGGCTCTGGGGTCACGGGGTAACCAGGGCTACCATCCTGAGGCTCTGCCTCCTTCCTTTTGTTTTCCTTCGCCTTGCTACTCATCGTTGTTGCTGTGAGATGCCATCGCGTTGATGGCGACCCTAAGAACGACAGAATGAAGGCATCATCGGTCCTGTGCGGCCCATCCTCACAACTGCTCCTGCGCTGGAACCCACTGTTGCAGCCCCGTGTCCCTCCGTCGTGTTGAGGGCCGTCCTCTCCAGTTTACCCAGCATGACGTCCTTCTCCAGGGACTGGGCTCTCCTCCCAGCATGTCCAATGTCCGTCAGGTGAGCCTTGCCCTCCTTGCCTCTATTTATACCTTTATGAATGCTCTTTTTATAAAGTGTCCTCACATGGCTCAGTTTGACCCCTCTTGTTTCAACCAGTGTCCTGATGGATATCCCTGGACTTTGGTTTTAGCAATTTCCGATCTTCATCCAACCAGCACTGGCTCACATCCCTGGGCTTTCCTCTCGCACCCACCATTCGACTTTGTCACTCCTTCCTTGTTCTTGTGGGTGCATGATAGTATGGAAATAACATGGGTTTCAGGGCAGCCTTGGGTTCAAAGGCTAGCTTGGACACTGCATGACTTCGGCTAGTTACTTAGTGTTACCCACACCTCAGCTTTCTCATCTGGGAAGTGGCGATACTATATCATGCCCGGCTTACCACAATGGAATACAATATACCAAGCCTGACCCACAGCCCAGTGTCGGACCCACAACCATGGGCTTCTGGTTTTTCCCTTTTCTCCTTTGATTTTTTCTTTTTCTCTCCAGACTACCCACCCGCGAGGTTGGGTTCATTCTCTTGTCCTGTAGCGAGACAGCTTACCTTGGTCCAAAGAAGACAGAACTACAGAGAGGAAGAAGCCTACTCTGACTCCCCTTGTCAGGGTGTGTGTGTGTGTGTGTGTGTGTGTAACTCAGAGGAGAGCAGAAACAGATCATGATGATTTGAAATAGTGACCCAAGGAGAAGGCAGATCATCAAAGGGAAGTAAGGGAAGGCAGATTCAACACTGGCCTTCACCTACAGCTCCCAGACATGTGTAAAGTAGATGTATTTTATATCCTCAGCTAGAGAAAGCTCCAAGCTACTATCCTGATCCAGTGGCCGGATGTCCATGGCTCCCACACACTGGATAAAGGGAGCTGTACCTTATCTCCCTCTCAGCTTCCCATTGTACCCTAAGGGCACTCAGCCTCCACAGAGGAAAGGGCTCTCTCCTTAACTGGAGGGAGAAGCACCTAGATTGGGGTTTGGCTCCATCTACTCCCAGCCTGTGGGGCGACCAGTCCTGCCATCATTTCCCTCATCCTCAAAATGGAGATGGTTAGAACTGCCACCCACCTGGACGGGCTCTGGAGGTTCATGTGACAGCTACAGGGACAAAGCAGGGTCTGCAAAGCCCGAGCCCTTGCTGTTAGGTGCCACCCAGTTGGTTCTGACTCATAGCAACCTTATGCATAACGGAACAGAACCGTGCTCGGTCCCGTGCCATGCTTACTAGCGCTGTTCTCTTTAAACCCATTGCTGTAGCCAGTGTGTCCATCCATTTCCTTGAGGGTCTTCCCCTTTTTTTTTTTTGGCTGACCCTCTAACAAGCATGATGTCCTTCTCCAGGGACTGGTCTCTCCTGGGACCATGTCCAAAGTTTCACCATCCTTGCTGCTCAGGAGCCTTCCGGTTGTACTTCTTTTCAGACAGATTTGTTTGTGCTTCTGACAGCCCATGGTACTTTCCGTATTCCTCCCCGGCACTCTCATTCCAGCGCAGCAAGCCCTCTGTCAATGCTAATTCCCACCTTTCCCGTCCCTTCCACTTAGCAGGAAGGCGCTCCTTTTCACTGCTGCGAAGGGCAGGGGGACACCTGAATGTTTACTGTCTTACGTTTCTCAAGACAAGTGGAAAACTCTATGACGCATCTTCAGCTTCGGGATGCAATGTCCCTACCCTTTCTTTGCTCTCGTCAGTCACTTTCAAAGATGTCTCAGGTTCCTTGTGGCCTTGTCTCCACTCGGTCATGCTCTCAGAGGGTGGATAGCTGGGTAAGGGGATACGACCTGGGGGGCGATTATCCCAAATCCTATACGGACCCCTATCTTATGTTCTAGAATCTTGCAGTATGGCAAACTGTTAAGCACTCAGCAGCTGACCAAGGTTGGAGGCTGAGTCCCCCTCCAAGCACATGGGAAGAACGGCTTGGTGATTTCTTCTGACAGGTCCCTGTGAGGGGGAACCCTGTGGAGTGCGGTCAGGAGCTCTGGAGGCATAGGGAGGTGGGTGTTGGATTGCTCCCTCCAGGCTGGCCGTTCAAACCCACCAGCTGCTCTGCAGGAGGAAGAGGAGGCTCGCTGCCCCTGGAGATATGCATAGCCTCCTCAACCCACGAGGTCAGTTCTCCTCTGTCGGATAGGACCGCTCTGAGTCACAATCGAGTCACTGTGAGGTGATCTTGTTTAGACGGAGTGCAGCTCTACTCAGAAAACACCTGGGGTCCCCGTGAGTTGGCCCTGACTGGGTGGCTACAGGTTACTGGGTTTTGTGTATTTCCCGTGCCCTTCTGCTTCCAAGAGGATGTTGACTTTGGGGACTTCAACTTCTACCTGATTTGAGGATGACTGAATTCTAGGAGGCAGAACCAGAGATAAAAACAAGGAGACCCCCTCAGGAGACCTAAAATGAATGTCCATGCATCGCTTTTCTTACTTACCACTTATTTTCCCTAATTTGCAATATGGAGACGAAATGGTCCTTCCCAGACCTGGGCCCTGACAGTTTTCATGAGTGAGGCCCATGATGATTTCATGGGCCTCTGGTCCAGCGTGTTCTTCCTTGGCAGGTGGGTGGGCTAAGGAGTTTCCTGCCTGCCCTCGGGGTATTGGGCCTAACTTAGAAAGATCTCGCTCTGGCCAGCAGTCTTTCACACCCTCCCAGCTTCCTGATCAAATTGTGTGAGGAGTAGGCGCTTACAGCTCAGAAAAATACAACGAGTTACATTCCATTTCAACCACAAGGGCCCAGCCTCGATGATGCGATCTTGGCCATCGGGTATCCCAGGGTTTCTCAGCCCTGGCTGCCTGTTAGAATCACCTGGAGGAGTTAAGGAAAAGCACAGAAGCCAGGACCCTGCTCCTGAGGACTTTGACTTGGCCAATCAAGGGCAGGGCCCGGCAGTCAGGGTTTTTATCATGTGCCACAGATGATCCTGGTGTGCAGCCAGGGCTGAGAACCATGGTGGTGGACCATGGAAGAGTGATGAGGGTTTGTTATGACTGTGCTATTGTTTTAATAACTCTCCCCTTAGAGGATTTTTATTTCACAAGACAATAAGGGGAGCCACAAGGAGGGTAGCATTGAGCCAGAGACCGAGAGAGGCTCCCAGATAATAGAGTTCAAGCACCTCTCTCTGATGCCACATCAGAGTGCCTGCGGGCAAGTCCATGTGCTTCTCTGGACCTCAGCTTCCCCACCTTTCAGGTGGGAGGGTTGGGGGAAACACGTTCTAATGGGTCTTCCATGGTTGATGGTCAGCATTGTCAACCTTCTATGGAGAAGACGTGTTATTGTTGGGTGGAGGAATCTCTGTCCCTCAGTGCTACCCCAAGGGAAGACACAGTCACCAGTAAGAGGTAGGACTCCAGAGCTAGCCCTAGGGTGACCCTAGAATGGACACCAGGCCCTCAAATATCTGCCACCTGTCTCCACTAGCATAGGGGACACTTGATTCTTATAGCATGGGGCAGGGCAGACAGCTGGCTATGGAAGGGGAGGGTCCTATGTCCATAGAGGAGGTGGCTAACCACATGAGCCCACAGAGGACAGATCCCCGAGAAGGAAAGCTGACGCATTATTACCTTAGCGACTTGACCCAAAAGAACTATCACTACTCTTACTAGGCTTTCTGAGCACCTCATGTCTCTCGCTGGCTGTGTGATCTAAGGTAAGGTGCATTCCCTTCCTGGGGCACAGCCGTTCCGTTGGCAAAGTAAGTACACCCTCATCTGAGGCCACTCCCCTCCTCGGTCCTCTGAGTACGATCCAAACTTTGACATGAACAGTCGACCAATGCGAAATCGGAGGCGCGTCTTTCAGAGAGAGGACAACTGGACAGTGACATACATAATTAAAGGAGGGAAAGAAACCCCTCTCCATCTCTGTCTCTGTCTGCTACTGGTTCACAAAAAAGTCGGCGTGGCTGGGATATTCCAGGCAGCAGCTGATGATGACAGGGGAACTCAGGGGATGTGCTGCAAGATGAGCTGCAAGTGGGAAGTGGAGGTGTTTGAAACAGAAAAGGCTATTTTAAAAGAAGACTAATAAAGCCAGAGGGGGCGGCCCACATGCCACCACTAGGCGCCAAGATGCTTGTGCTGCCAAGACACCAGTGCCCGCTGCTGTGCGGGGCCTGAGCGGCCTAGTGTCTCAGAAAGGGAGCTCCAAGAAGGGTGCAAAGGCTGCAGGCAGGGGCCAGGCTTCTCTGTGAGGAGAGCACTGTGGGAGGAGGGACCACGGGGATGGGCTGCCTGCAGCCTGGGCAGACGGACTTGCCACAGTCCCGTGAGCCCAGCCAGCTCCTGGGTTGAGGGCAAGTTACACTGGGACCTGGAAGCAGCTAAAGTGCAGCAGACACTGGTGCCAGGCTGCCTGGGTTTGAATCCTCGAGTCCAGAAACTTTCCTGCTGGGCAAGCTTAAGCAAATTACTTAACTTCTCTTTGCTTCATTTCCCTTTTTGCTTTGAAAATGCAAGTATCAGCTAACCATGGGGCTGTGGTGAGGATAAAACAGACAAAGGAACAACCCAAACTCATTACCACTGAGTCCATTCCAGCTCACTGGACTGCTAAGCATAGGTCGGGCAGCAGTTTGAAACCACCACACACTCCATGGGAGAATGACAAGGCTTTCTACTCCCACAAAGAGTTGCAGTCTTGGAAATTTACGGGGCAGTTCTATCCTGTCCTCTGGGGTCACTGTGAGTGGGAACTGACTTGATGCAGTGTGATTTTTGTTTGTTTCTTCAAAGATTTACAGTCTCAGGTACCCACAGGTCCTATAGGGTTGCTATGAGCTGTGAGGATATGTTACTATTTGAAAAGCACTTGGCATGGGGCCTGGCTTCTACATGGGGTAGATACTCAAGTATATTCAGGGACACATCACTTAATGTCCACAACACATTCTGTGAAATGGGATAGTATGTAATTCGGATGCTGTACGGAACAATATGGAGTTCCCACAAGGTCCAAACCTGAGGTTACAGAGCTTGTATGGAGCAGTGGGAGTCCAGTGCCCTCAGGAACTCCTTTCCAATTGCTGGGTGTGGGGGTAGGGGGAGAAAAACTTTAGAGGCCCACAGACGTATATGCAGTAGGATGTCGTTGCGGTGGATATTATGGGATCTGTCTATCTATCTGTCTGTCTATCTATCTGTCTATCTCTCTTTCTACCTATCATCTATCTACTATCTTTCTATCTACCTATCATCCATCTATCTATATCCATCCATCCATCTATCTATCTATCCATCCATCCATCCATCTATCTACCTATCATCTATCTATCATCTATGTATCTACCTATCATCTATCTTCCTATCATCTCTCTCTCTCATCTATCTACCTATCATCTATCTATCTACCTATCATCTATCTATCTACCTATCTATCTATCTATCTATCTATCATCTACCTATCATCTATCTATCATCTATCTATCTACATTTGCCAGGGGGTTTCACAATGCTCATGGAGATGGAATTAAAATATAATAGAATTCTCTCACACACCGTTTGAAGCACTTAGATGGTTCTTGTTTGGTTCCCAATGGAGTCAGTTCTGACTGGAGTTTGGTTCCCAGTGGAGTCAGCCGCCGTCAGCACAGTAGAGGAAAGGCTGTCTAGTCCTGTGCCAGCCTCACGGTCACTGCTTTGTTTCAGCCCATTGTTGCGGCCACTGTGTCGATCTATCTCTTGTGGATGGTCTTGCTCCTCCCACCCCCCTTACTTTACCAAACATGCTGCCCATTCCCAGGGACTGGTTCCTCCTGTGAACACATCTAAAGGACATGAGATGAAGTCTCGCCATCCTTGCTAGTCAGGAGCAGGGTGGCTGCACTGCTTCCAAGACACACATGTTCTTTCTTCTCGCAGGGCCTGGTATACTCAATGTCCTTGGCCAGCACCATGATTTAAAGGCATCAATCCATCACTTGTGCTCCTTATTCATTGTCCAGCTTCCTCTGGCATACGAGGGGATTAAAACATACTAGGGCTTGGGTCCAGTACACCTCTGTTCTCAAAGTAACACCTTTGCTTTTTAACTGCTTTGTGGCAGTTACATAACCTCCTGTCGACTTGCAAAGGGATGGAGCCTAGTCTGTCAATCAGATGCAGCTTGTGACTTTATTTGGAGGTACAAAGGATGTGAAATAGCTCACTGGAAGCCAGACCCACACTCTCTGTTTCATCTTCCTGCTGACAAGACACATGGAGCTAAGCTGATGGAGCCAGAGCCCTGGAGCTGGAGCAGCCACATGCAGACCCCTGCCAGCACTGAGATGCTTACAATACCACTGGATCCACAAGACTTTCCACCCACTGGCCCGTGATCTTCCTGCATTCGGTGTCATTGCATGTGCTGCGTGGGTCTGAAGAGGAATTTATAGACTGGCATTAGACGTTTGGGTTAATATAGGACTTATGGACTTGATCTGGACTGGGCTGGGATGTTTTCTCAATATACAATTATGCTTTGAGTTAAAGTTCTCTATTGCACACATATGAGTGTCTCTGGATTTGTTTCTCTAGTCAGCCCTGACTAATGCAAACACTTTCAAGAGATCTATTGCAGCAGATTTGTACACTGCAACATGCCATTTGATAACTACTGCTTTCACAGGGGTCGAGGGTCAATTATAGAAAGTTAAAGCCTTGATCAAGTCAGTCTTTCCTTGGTTTGTCATGATGTTGCTTATTGGTCCAGTTGTGAGGATTTTCATTTTTTGCCCCTTCTAAGTCCAGGTATAATCAATGCTGAAGGCTGTAATCTTAGACCATCATCAGTAAGTGCTTCAAGTCCTCTTCACTATCAGCAAGCAAGGTTGTGTTCTCTGCACATCACAGATTGTTGATGAGCCTTCTTGCACCCCTGATGCCCTGTTGTTCTTCAGACAGTTCCCTCTTATTCCGTTCAAACAACTGCCCTCCCTATGAGCCCAATTAAGTGTTCTGAAATTCCCATTCTTCCAAAGGCTAGTCATACTTTGCTTTGCTGCACACAGTCCAATGCTTGTGCATGGCCAGTACAACACAGGTAAACATCTTTCCGGTATCCTCTGCCTTCAGCTAAGATCCATCTGACATCAGCAAAGACCTCCCTTGTTCCACGTCCTCTTCTGAGTCCAGCGTGAGTTGCCGGCAGTTTCATGGTGGTGCACAAAAGTTTCTTACACTGGCCAACCCTAAGGTGACCAGATTTAAAGCGGGACACCATTGACCGGGGGTAGGGGTGGGGTGGGGGGGTTCTTGATTAAAAATTTCATCTATATGGACCAAATAGACCATTCCCTAGATTGTCGTGTATTCTTTCCAAAAATCGGGACTTTTTTAAAATGCCAAAAGCGGGGCATCTGGTCACCTTAGCCAACACACATTTTGGGCCTCCAGTGGTAGGCATGTTTCTGGGTATATTTGACTTCCTGGTTTCAAAAATGAGACCAGTTTTCCACTCTTAGCACTAGCTTTTGAGATACAGAATATATGCTATACTCTGCTCGTCCATTAAAAAAATCAGGATAGTTTAATACAGTGTTAGCTAGTCTGAGATAGAAGAAGGGCATGCTGGCTTTATTTAAAGTAGTAGTTTGTATTGTACTAAATATTTAGGTCAATTTCTTCTTCACATGGATGGTATTCTTTGATCCAAAAATATATTTCAATAGTGTAAATTACATGAACTTGGAATTTTCCTCAACTATCCCTTCACCTTATTAGGAATTGAAAACCAGGCAGTTCCAATTTGTTATCTTAAAAGGGGGCCACAACACGAGTTACATGACAATAAACAAGGAGCCCTAAGCTACTGGAGCCCCCCAGCTGTTCTCTGAGAGAAAGGTGAGACTTTCTGCTCCCATGAAGATTTACAGTCTCAGACCCCCACAGGAGAAGCTCCACTTTGTCCTATAGGGTTGTTAGGGGTTGTAATCAACTGACTGGTAGTGAGTTTGGTACAATAAATAGAGTTTCAAATGTTCTGAAATCCAAAATGGGTCTGTCAGAGTTACAATTCTTTCATTAAAATAAAATAATTTATTAAATTAAAATTTTAATTACTTTATTAAAATTAATAAATTGAATTAACAATTAAAATGTTCCAGTCTTGTTATAAGACAGTGCAACTTCTCCACCTGTGCACAGAAATGCTTAAAAGAAAAGTTAGAATTTTTCTTATATAGAAAACTAAGAGTCAATCTCTGAAACACGGAACATGAATTACCCATTGACTTCTATATATTAAAATATTCTGAAATGTTTATTGTCTGCTTTGAAGAAGAAAAATTTAGATCTTCAAAATAGTTATGAAATTTGCTATGAAGTTTTGCATTTTAACACTCTAAATGGCCCTCACACCTCATATGAGCCTTTTCAATTTTCTTTTCCAATATTCTCAAGCTGTGCTCTGGCTTTGCAATATCCAACTTGTAATCTCTTTATACATTGCGCAGCCTCCATACCAGAAATAAAACCTACTCCCATCTAACTGAACTCATACTAACTCTGTAAGAGAGAGAAGAACTGCCCCTGTGGGCCTCCAGAACTTTAAATCTTTTAAAGGCTACAGAGTGGGTTAGAACCACTGACCTTCTAATTGGCAGCTCAATGTGTAACCAACTAACCACCATGGGTTTATATATAGTTTCTCTTGGATGTTCTTTAATACCTAATTCTTTAAAAAATATATTTCTTACCTTTTTTGTCTTATCCTGTAATTTGTGGGTCTGATTTCTCTTTACATGTCAAACTAGGGTGCTAAATTAATAAATTAATATAACTTAAAAGCTGAAAATATAGTGGAACATAATGTCTAAGAAACCAGAGCTGCACCTTCCTGCCACGATCGCTGAAGACAAATGGGTGCATAAGCAAATGTGGTGAAGAAAGCTGATGGAGCCCAGCTATCAAAAGATATAGCATCTGGGGTCTAAAAAGGCTTCAAGGTAAAAAAGCAGCCATCTAGCTCAGAAGCAACAAAGCTCACATGGAAGAAGCACACCAGCCTGTGTGATCATGAGGTGTCGAAGGGATCAGGTGTCAGGCATCAAAGAACAAAAAAATCATACCACTGCGTGCTCACCTTCCTGATATGATCACTGAAGACAAATGGGTTCATAAGAAAATGTGGTGAAAAAAGCTGATGGTGCCTGGCTATCAAAAGATATAGCATCTAGGCTCTTAAAGGCTTGAAGGTAAACAAGTGACCATCTAGCTCAGAAGCAACAATGCCCACATGGAAGAAGCACAGCAGCCTGTGTTATCACGAGGTGTCGAAGGGATCAGGGATCAGGAATCAAGGAACAAAAAAATCATATCATTGTGAATGAGGGGGAGTGCGGAGTGGGGACCCAAAGCCCATCTATAGGCAACTGGACATGCCTTTACAGAATGGTTGCGGGAAGGAGATGAGCCAGTCAGGGTGCAGTGTAGCAACAATAAAACATACTTTTCTCTAGTTCTTTAATGTTCCCCCCCACGCCTCTGTCATGATCCCAATTCTACCTTACAAATCCAGCTATACCAGAGGATGTACACTGGTACAGCTAGGAACTGGAAGCACAGGGAATCCAGTACAAATGAACCCCTCTGGACCAGTGGTGAGAGTGGCGATACTGGGAAGGTGGAGGGAAGGTGGGGTAGAAAGGGAGAACCGATTACAAGGATCTACATATAACCTCCTCTCTGGGGGATGGACAACAGAAAAGTAGGTGAAGGGAGACATTGGACAGTGTAAGATATGACAAAATAACAGCAATTTATAAATTTTCAAGGGTTCATAAGAGAGAGGGGAGCAGGGAGGGAGGGGAAAAATGAGGAGCTGATACCAAGGGCTCAAGTAGAAAGAAAACGATTTGAGAATGATGAGGGCAACAAATGTACAAATGTGCTTGATACAATGGATAGATGGATTGTGATGAGATGTCCAAGCCCCCAATAAAGTGATTTTGAAAAAGAAAGAAAGAAAAGAAACTAGAGCTGATACAGTCTATCCAATGCAAGTTTCTGAGTCAGCACCCCAAATAACCCCAGGAACAGGTG
Organism: Echinops telfairi; assembly: GCF_000313985.2. NCBI lineage: Eukaryota > Metazoa > Chordata > Mammalia > Afrosoricida > Tenrecidae > Echinops > Echinops telfairi. Next base: position 14,792,376 of record NW_022109491.1, on the reverse strand, counting down.
TGAAAACCAAGAAAAAAACCAAAAGGGTACGTGTGTGTGATTTTCAGTAAAAGTTGTGTGTGTGTGATGTGAAGAATATTGTTTAATAATTTCTGTTGGATTACCATTCTTTGGAATGGGCTTAGGAATGGTTCTCTTCTACATTTCTTGGCATAGGTTAGTGGTGGTCTGCAGCTTTGCATCTATTTGTTGAAACATCTCAGCTGATATTCTGTCAATCCCTGGAGCCTAATTTTTCTGCCAGTAACTAGAGTGCAGCCTCTTCTTGGTCTCATTTCACAGATACAGTCTATTAGATCCCTAGGCATTCTATCCAGGCAAGTCCATGCGTAGGTTGTTGAAACAAGGTATTTCCAGTGGGCAGGTCCTTGCAGGATCCTGTGCTGAGATCTTTGGCATCCTTTGTACACCAAGGCCATCTTTTCCAGCTACCAATCTTCCTTCTATGTTTCCAACTTCCCCATTTTCAAATACCTGCAATCCTCCATGCATCCTGATAGCCTGCTTGGTTCATTTCAGACTGTAGCAGTTGTTACAAGTCTTCATTTTCTTCATCTTTGGCATTAGTGGTTGGTGCATACATTTGAGTAATGGTCATCTGAGCTGCCTTCCTTATAGAACTTTGAATAACAGCCTCACTGACGGCTTTCTACTTCAGGATAGGTCTTGAATTGTTCTTTTTGACAATGATTGTGACACAGTTCCTCCTCAAATTTTCATTCTTCCCATAGTCGAGTATGTTTGTTCAGCCCAAAATGGCCAGTACCGGTTGGTCTTGGCTCACAAATGCCTAGACTATTCATCTTCAAGGATATTTCATTTTTGACAACTTCTAATTTTCCTGGAGTCATACTTTATACATTCCATGTATAAACGGATGACTGCAGCTATCTCTTCTCATTTCGAGGCATGAAATAGCAGCAAATGAAGATCAGAAGGTGTACTCCATCCACTGCATTCAGGCCAATTCTGCTTTGAGAAGGCAGCTCTTGTCCAGTCGTATTCTGAGTGCCTTCCAACCTGATGGGTCCATCTTTTGACACATTACCAGCTAATGTAACACTGCCATTCAGAAGGTGTTCAATGGCTCCATTTTCATTAGTAGTTAGCCCCTTCCTCCTTCTTGGCCTAGGAGTTCTGCTGAAACCTGTCCACCCTGGGTGATGGTGCTGTCATTCGAGATACCAGCGGTGTAGCTCCCAGCATCACAGTAGCGCTCCACTGCAGAACAACCCGATAGGTGTACAGTGAAGCTGCCACCCAACCCAAAGGCATCAAGTCAATTCCAACTCATAGCAGCCCTGTAAGATGGAGGAGAACTGCTCCATAGGCTTTTGGAGGCTGTGAATCATTGAAGGAGCAGATAGCCTCATCTTTCACTTGCAGAGAGGTTGATGGGTTTGAACCAGTGACCTTGTGGTCAGCAGCAGACATATATTATATTGCTGTTGTTAATCGCCATCATGCTGATTCTGACTCGTGGTGAACTCAGGTGTGTGGAGTAGAATGGATCTGTAGGGTTTTCAAGACTGACCCTTGAGAAGCAGATCAGCAGGGCTGTCTTCCTACGTACTTCGGGGTGGGTTGCAGGACCAGCCTCTTGGCTGGTAGTTTAGAGTGTCACTAGTTGCACAACCTGGGGCATATCACACACACACATGGCTTCAAAAAGCTCACGGACCAATAGATTTAAAAGATGATGGAATTTTCTATGAACGTTTTGAAGCCCCTTCTCTATATCCTATTGCTCTCTGTTCCTCATAGGAAGCCTTCGCCGAGTATTTGCTGTGTGAACCAAAAGCTCGCGTACGAGGGACATCAGGCAGGGCTGGTGCAGCAGCTGGTCGTGTCTCAGTCCACACAAGACCTTAAGATTTCTGCCTTCTGCTCTGGCTTCTGGATAGAGCTTCTTCACCCCTCTTCAAATCAATGGTGCTTCCTATCCAGACAGAGGCCCCTCGCAGCCAAGACTGACTGTGCCATCTGCCCTGCTGTCATACAGTTTCTGGGCCACTTCTCCCCACCTGCTGGGAAGATGGAGAAGCTGCCGCTTCGCCGAGCCCCCTAATAGCCAGGCCTTATTTTCCCTGCCGCCCCGGGGGCTCTTGCACACCATGAGCTTGCTCCTGTACAGCTCCACACAACACACTGTAAAAGGAAAATGGTAATTAGAAGGAATACTTGAGCAGAGGAACTTGTGTGGGAAAAACACTTTAGTTAAACGAAGCAGTAAAGATAGCTTGAAACTGAAGGTGTCAGCCGCCTGTGCTCCTGGTGTGCCCTCCTTTTGCAAGGCAGAGGTGGGAGGATCAGGGAGGTGGGTTGTCATACCTCCCTTGGCCTGGGGTCAGGCTGGCCTCCTGGGGTCGTGTCTGGGGGGCTGGTGAGACAGCAATACTGACTCTTTCTAGTTGGCTCTGCAGCGTGGAACCTAAGACCCAGCCCAACCATGTGGAGTTTACCACTGCCTCTGGGAAGGGGCATGGCGGAAACAAGATGGCCAGCCTTGCAGCCCGGCCCAGCTCCTGCTGCTCGATTTTTCATCACACGGACTATCATCCCGAACTGTGTTTTTTGTGTGTTTCTTTGCTCACCGCATTATCTCCAACTAGACTGGCAACTGTAGGGGTGTATTAGAGAGTAAATTCTGAGGACCCTGCTTAGTGAAAGGCTATGGATGGCAATGCCAGGCCTCATATCCATAGCAGAGTCCCCACATAGGTGAAGCCTCTGCTGAAGGCTTTCTGATCATGAACCAAGGATGCAGGTAACCTTGTCTTCAGGCAGACTGTCAGCCCAGAGAGGGGCAGTCTTTCTCTCAGGGGCTTGCCTAGGTTTGTCTTATTCCACAGCGCCCTTTGGGTCAGGGTGTGGCGGATTCGGTAACCTTGAGCTGCTGAGCAGGGTTCCTTCTCTTGTTCTTGGCTAATTGGGTCAGACCTGAAAGATGATTCCCAAACCATATGGAATACAAAGAGGAAAGGGCCTAGGATAAGCCTTTGGTCAGGTGGCAAATAGTCTAAGGCTATTTCTCAACCTTTCTAGTGCCGTGACTCTTGAACACAGTTCCTCATCTTGTGGTGACCCTCCCCCCACAATAAAATTATTTTTGTTGCTTCTTCATCACTGTCATTTTGCTACTGTTCTGAATCAGGTGACCCCTGAGAAAGGTCATTCGACTCCCAAAGGGGTTGCCACCCACAGGTTGAGAACTGCTGGTCTAAGGAATGGGAGGGACTGAGTCTGGGGAAGAAACATAGTTTGTACATGGAAGGATTTTCATATGGAAAAATAATTAGAACTTTCTCAGAACCCAAGGTTATTTCTAGAACTTTCTAATAGACCTGGCTGATCTGAGCATCCCGGAAAGGGAGCAAACTCTCTAGCTACTTGGAGCAAGTGGACATGGGGAGTCTATGGAAGAGAATCAAATCCTGGCTGGCGATAGGGTCAGGTTCGATGATGCTGGAGTTCCTGCTTGCTAGGAAGCCACTCTTCCAAGCTCTCTGCAGCCCTGCTCCTCAGTCAACTACCCTTCCGATGACTGAGACTCCTCAGCTTGATACAGGAGTCCCCTCCAGACTGTTCCCAGCCAATCTCTCCTTCCTGCTTCCCTGTTCTTACCTCCTGGATTCCAATCTCCTCCCACCAAGCACCACTGAATGTTCCCACAAACACTTTTTCATCTCTCCTGGCCTTTGCACATGGAGTCCTTTCATAGTTTACGTTTTTCCAGAAGTAGGCCTTGGAGGCAAAGCTTCCAATGCATGCAGCTTATTTGGGAGTTGATACCAGGAAGCTCTGTCAGGGGCTTGGGAAAGCCCTGGGAAGGGAAGGCAGCCAAACAAAGAGCAAGTTGTCCAGTGAGTGACCATGCCGTCGCTGGAGCTTGGCCCACTGGGGAGTTTCTGGGACCCTGTGTAAAACATACCCCAGAGCTGTCCCACTTGGCGGGCGAGAGAGAAGTGGACTATTTCCACACCAGCTTTCAATTGTCGATTGAGGGGTACCTCTGAGGAGGGCGTAGGGTGGCAAAGTACTAAATTCCTAGCACTTCCTGGTCTGCCATGTGGTGGGCAGATGCCAGCTCAGGTGGCCCCCATAGAATGGCGGGTGCTGGCAATAGAGACTTCAAGACTGAGATGGTCTAGGGTCAGGGGGCTATGAGCAGGGCCCCAGCAATGCATGCTAAGCTTCCTCTGCTTTCGATTTGACTGCATAGTCACATGAGTTGTTTAGTTACATGAACTCTTATGTGTCTAGAGGGCTCCTGGCAGAGAAGTCAGGCAGGGATTAACTGCAACTCAGGGTCAGATGTGATTTGGGCTGTGACACACAGGTGCCAGACAAGTTGCTGGTCCTAGGAAACAGACTGGACCTACTCATTCAAGCAAAGGGAGGTTGTCCAGCCAAGACACAGTGATTACACAAGGCAGTCTATGCAGCATCGACACAGACTTTGAACTGCCATTCAACTCCCCTGTCTCATCCATTGCTACCACAAAACACATGCTCTCCCTCTTATGAACCATCAGCTGGGGACCTCAGAGAGACCTGAGGAAGCAGGCCCCTATAGATGGCTTGATTCTGGCTGCTGAACCTCTCATGGAGTCCGGTCTTGTGACTGGTTTAGCTTCCCAAGCAAGCCCCTCTCTCTCCACCGAACACCCTCCCCACTGCCTCCCAGTCTGCTCTGTGGAGAAGTGTCAGGATAAAGCCACAGGTTAGACGGACACTCCATACTTCCCGTGGCCATCCTTTATTCATTCACTCACACACCCACTCATAAGTAGTGACATACATACTCAATAACTCAATACACATTGAGTGTCTGTGGCTGTGAGCTACCGTTGAGTTGGCCCTCCCCTCATAAGGACCCCACTTGGGACTGGACGGGACGGTAGCGATCCTCAGGATTTTCGTCGGCTGATTTTGGGAAGTAGGTTGCCAGCCTTTTATTTCTAGCCCACCTTGGCCTGGAAGCTTGACGGAAGCCTGCCCAGCATGCCAGCAACACGGCGGCATCCACTGACTGACACGGGGTGGAGTGGGGGTGGGGGCCGTGTATGAGGAACACTGGCTGGGAGTCAAGCCTGGGTTGCCCACGTGGATGGCGAGACCTTTCCCTGCCTTCATGGGTGTCGACGAGGAAACCAAACAGACCCCACTCTTGCCCTTATGGTGTTGCCCGCCTTGTGGAGAAGTTGGGCTTTCCTCAAGAAACCACGCCTATGGGTAATTACAGACTCTTTCCTAAGTCAACGCGGGCATCCGAAGACTGCTAGCTTAAGCTGACTACTTCCCTTGGGAACTGTCTCATCAAGGCCACTGGCTCGGCCTTTTGCCCTCCTCCTGTGCAGCTTCAGGAGGAAACACCGTGCACAGTAGCGAGCAAGGGAGCTAGGTGAGTGTACTGATCTTGCAGTAGGCGTCCTGGTAATTAGGACTGGTGCATTATTAATAAGAAAACACTCCGTTTCCACCCTCCAGTTCTGAACTGCAGCTCGGGTTGGCTGCTGTTAAGCTTGAACCATCAGCCCTCAATGGGACATGTTGTCTGCCTGTTTAATGGAAGGGTTGAGGACATAGACCTGTTACCAGGGGCATGCAGTTCTTTCTGTAATCAAGAGAGCCCCACAGCTCTGAGGAGGAGGCCGGTTGATGATAATGGTGCCAGAGTGTCTGATAGGTGGATAGAGGCTCAGCTTGGCTCCCGAGTGAGTGGGGACAGCCAATGGGATGGGGAACAGTGAAAAGCCATGCTGTTTACCCCCTCCTGGGAAGCCTGATTGAAAACATGAGGGATGGAGCTGCTCCACTTGTTTCCTAACATCATTTCCACCCCCCACCCCCCCTTCTTTCCTTGTCTCTGTGAATTTCATTCTAGTTCTCAGGAGCATCATGTAAAGTCTACCACTCCAGCTTTCTCCTTGGGGGACAGTTAGGGCATGACTAGAGTCAGCACAAAGCTGGGAGCAGAAGCACTGACCCCTGCGGTCCATGGTAGCCCAGGGAGCCATCCTCACCGCCACTTCGCTAGAGGCAGCAGACACACGCAGTGACTCTTGGGTAGAACTCTGTCCTTGGGAAGATCGGGAGAGGATTGTTGGCAAGTGCACAGACTATTTGGGTCCATTTGCAGACCTTGAACTCTGGCCGGAGAGCAGCAGAATGAAATGCACCAATTCAGATGACCTAGTCAAGTGAGAACCAGTCAGTTCTCACAAGTTCAGGGGACACTAAAAAATGGGAAGGGCGTGGGGTGGCAGGCAGTGAAGTGACCTTCGATGAAGGTCTGTGGGGCCGGGAACAAGTTGCTTGGCATGTCTGCGAATGATTTCTATGATATAAATGTACTCGGTGGACAAATCCCTAGAAGGTATGTATTGTTGGGCATGTTCGGCAGCTGTAGTTTAAAGAGTCAAATGCCAGTGTTCTTGGCCTTGCAGCAGAAAAGTGGAAGGGAGAGAGAAGGGAATTCTGATTTTCTCACCTTCTACTGCGTGCTGGGAAACACATCATTAATATATGTGCAACACAGGAGTTCCTGAGAATCCAGCTATGGAAATACTGTTAGTCCCATTTTACAGATGGGGCATGGAGGCTCTGAGAAGTGAGTTCAGGTGCTTCAGGTCACACACTCACAGGTGACAGAGCTGAGGTTTAAAGCCAGATTGAACTGCTTCTCAAGCCCACACGTGTTTTTTTCACCAAGGCCACACAGCTCAGCCCCTCTCCACTGTGCTGGTCACAGCATGGTTTCCAGCATCACAGCAACACGTAAGCACCACAGAGGGGCAAAATGACAGACAGACGGTGGCCCTACAGCTTAGGTTCCCACAATATTTAGGAAGGAATATTTCTCTAGAGCTTCAAAATGTTTCAAGACCACACAGATTGATTTAACTCTAAGAATAAGAGCCAATAATGATCCTATATGTAACTACATGCAGGACACTGTTCAATCACATGATTTGAAGTCACTCATCTCGTCCTGCAGTAAGCTGTGAGCGTTTTCCTACAATGTACCGGGAACTGGGTATGGAGGTTAGTTAGCTAGGCCCTGCCCCTAGGGTGGGTGGGGGAGACTCAAAGTCTTGTTGGGAAGGCAAGCAAGCATATGAAAACATATTTAACTTATATTTATTTGGATAATGTTAAATATCTGAGTCTTCTAGTAATATCAATAATCGTAATGCTTTTGGTGGCGTGTGGTACCTGGTAGGCACTCATCCGTGCCTTCATCTGGACAACTATAGCTGTTTTACGGATTAGGGTACTGACTGGTAAAGACAGCGTGGGAACTTACCAATGGAAATGGTTTCAAGGGATCTGAACACAGGCCGCTTGGTTCCCAAGCTCTCGGCATCACAGTGTGATACATTGAAATGTGGCTTTTCTCCGCGTTTACTCATTTCAACCATCACTACCCCTGAAAGTCAGAAGGGATGCAATTAAATGATTTCTAAATCGAAGCGTGAAGACGCCTAGACGCACCTGAAGGAATGCCTTCATAAGTCCATGTGAAACCAAAGTCCTCAATGACCTCTTTCCATCACTGCTGACTGTCGGTGCCCGCCATGCACTGAGCGACGAGGAGCCAGGGCTGTGGGGCAGCGTCTCCAGGCTAGATACGTGGGCTTATAGCAAGAGAATAAAGGGCAGAAGAAGGAACTATATTTACCTAGCCAGAGAACAGAAGGTTTTTTCCAAGCACATTGCTGCAAAAGAAACCAAGTTAGCCATGGTGACATCCTGAGGGGCTAATTATAAGTTAGCGTTCATCTACTCAGGAAAGGCAGAGCGGCCGGAGGCACCCCTTCGTAAAATCTGCTCCAGTGCCTTGCTGCCCTTGGAAGTAACAATGGCACGATTTCTTTGCAAAAGAATCCTGTAATGTAGAACCTAACACTCAGCTGCGGTAGCCCCTCACATGCTCATCTCTGAGACACCCGTTGGCTTGCTCATCTCCTCTTGTGGTTGCTGAGCATGTGGGGGTGGGGGTGAGGGTGGGGGGGTACCTTCTCCTCAGTCCATGAAGCTGCACCCTGCACCCCACAGAAGAGAGGCCATTACATGAGCTAATGCAGGTGGCATCACTTTAAAGGGTTGCACAGATGTGAAGAGTTCCTATTATGAGCCTGTCCTGTTGATGACTACTAATGAGCTAAAAGCTGCAGGTTCATAAAGCCACCCAAAACCCAAACCCACGGCCGGTGAGTCAATTCCAGCTCATCGTGGCCCTGGAGGACAGAAAAGAAAGCTCCACGGGGTTTTCAGGGCTCTCATCTTGATGCAAGCAGATGGCCGCCTCTCTCCTGTGGAGAGACTGGGGTTTCCAATCACCAACCTTTCGGTTAGCGGCTGAACACTTAGAGACTGTGCCATCCTGGCGAATCGAAAAGCCACCGGTGCCTCCCATTAACCACATGGCGCTGTGATTCTCCAAGAGAGTTAGTGTGAACTGGGAGGAGAAGCAGAAAAACAATGGATTTCATTCTCTCAACCTTCTTCTCTGAGCCAAGTCCTAGTGGTGCAGTGGTTAAGCACTTGACTGCTAACCAAAAGGTGAGTGGTTCGAACCGACCCACCACTCTGCGCAAGAAAGCTGTGGGCCTCCAATTCTGTGAAGTTTCACAGCCTTGGCAGCCCTGAACAACAAACAGCTCTGTCCTCCAGGGTCCTATGCGTTGAGATGGGCTTATGGAAGTGGGATTTGTGTTCTCAGCATCCTGACTGCAATCTGCATGATGCTAAACGGTTATGCAGTTATAGAATGACCTGTCTTTGTTCTTAGCTAATTGCTTTAGAATACCAGTCTCCTCATTATTTTGCATTTTCATGTTCCTTTTGATAATCAGTAATCAGCTGTCTTAGAGTCAACTCATAGCACCCACATTTGTGTCAGAATAGAACAGTGCTCCATAAGGGTTTCAATAGCTAGTTTTCCAGACGTGGATCACAAAACGCCCTCTCATAGATCCTTGGGTTGACTTGAACTATCAACCTTTCAGATAGCAGCTGAAGTGGTTAACATTTGCCATTGCCTGAAGACGTGGGTCCTCTTGATAAGGTCTTCGGCTTTCTCTGGAAATTAAGTAATGTTTCTCGTTTGGATCTTGGGATGCATGTAGATGCTGGAATTGAGGGGACATAACCGAATTCAAAATGTTACAAATCTCTGGGAGTTGAGGTGATTTGAGACATCTGCAGGCAGGATGGCTTCACTGAGCTGAGACACGATGGGAGTGGAAAGTTCTGGTGTCGAGCTTGGCACCAAGGCGAGCAGTAGGATGTAGTATTAGTACCTGCCCATTAGGATAGAAGACAGGGTAGAAGCTGCTGTGCTGGGGTTGCTGATGAAGGGGACTCGTGGTGGGAAGGGAAGTAACATGATCAGTGAGTCTCTGACCAAAAAAAAAAAAATTAAGATGGGTTTCAGGACACAAAGAGCCTGGAAGGTCATGCTAGAAGTTTAAGTGTTATTTTTTGGGCAATAAGAAGCCATCAAAGGTTCTTACATGTGTGTTACTGAGTAACAAGATTGTGTGTGTGTGATTTTAACATTGGTAGTTGTTATAGAAGGGGCTAAGAATAATTATAGCAGGAAATTAAGAAGGAAGCTGTTTCCATACGGCAGAAGCAATGGGCGTGGAAAGGAGGGGTCAGACATGACAGTTTGCACAGTTAGAAGAGAGGGGCCTGCATGGTGGATCTGCTATGGGGGCTGAAGGAGAGAGAGTCATCCAAGTCTATATGACCCCCAAATTTCTGCTTCAGGTTACCGGGTGGGTCTTGCCAAACAGGATGGATATAACAAGACAAGGGCGGATGGTGAGTTGTATGTATGGGGCCACGACCCTTAATCCAAGGTTTGGCAAAGCTGTTGGACTTGGGGATGATGTTCGGGTAAGTCCCTTGTAGTCAGTTGGAGATGCAAACAGATGCAAACAGACAAATCAAAGAGGAGGTTAAAACTAGAAGAACTTTGCAAGCTTTCTTCACCCAACCCCTTCCTTCTGCAGTTGAGGAAGTGAGGCTCCAACAAGGGAAGCAATTGGGCAAAAGTCACCCAGGAAAGGTATCCAAGAACTACGGTGGGTGGGTGAGCCCCTTGATGCCCCCCACCTGAGATTCTTTCTACTCCAACCAAGATGCTGAGGACAGAATGTGTTTTAGGACAAATCGTTTTCTAAAAAAGTTAGACTGCCAAACTCCAAATGGGGGATTTTTTTTTTCAAGCTTTGAGTATATTTGATTTCATGTTGAACAAAAAAGCAAATGCATATTTTTGTATGTCTGTAGCTTTATTAATATATCACAGATATGGTATGTATCTTTATACAACGCTGTAGATATACTGATGCATGAACACAGGCACACACCAAGAAAGAAACAACTACGGGAATTGAAGAGGGGGAGAATCAAGCAGAAAAGGGGTGTCTGGGGAGGAGGAAGGGAGATGCTAATAGAGAGAGATTATGCGCTGACCTCCACTCTGGCTGGGGGCTTTCAGAGAGGTGGTGAGAAGAGGGCAGTGCTAATGGATAGGGGACCAGGCAGGGTGGAACACTGTGCTGGGTGCTGATGGAGGGAGGTCAGGGATAGATGTGAAGCCAAAGATCTGGGATCCAGCACCAGCCAGAAGAGAAAGGGCTTTTGCTGAAAGGAGTCCTTGGGTTTAAAAATGATGAACATGCTCAGCTGTAAGGTTAAAGTAAACTTAAAGTCTGAAGGTTCCAATCCACTCGGAGTAAACACACACACACACACACACACACACACACACACAC
>NW_022109491.1:14777844-14779940 GCF_000313985.2 Echinops telfairi | reverse complement strand
TTGGGGGTTTTCTTTCTTCTTTTTTTGGCCAGGGAGTGGGCATTTGAGTTCTTTCCTCTCTGTGCTTATATGGACAGCACTGCAGTCCCCACCCATTTGAATCATCCAGGGTCACCGAAGCAGATGCCGATGCATTTGAATGGGGGTGCTGGAGCAGAATAGTGACATCTGTCTTGGAAGTCGGACAGCCAGAGATAGGGAGGGTGACACTTCATCTATTATACTTTGGACGTGTGGTCAGGAGAGCACAGTCCCTGGAGAAGGACAACCTGCTGGGTAAAGGGAAGGGGCAGCGAGGGAGAAGCAGGCCCTCGACGAGATGAACTGACACAGGGGCGCTAACAATGGGCTCAAGCACAGGACCAGTTGTGAGGATGGGACGGGACCAGGCCGTGTTTCCTTCTGCTGGGCAGAGGGTTGCTATGGGTCAGAACTACCTTAGTGGCACCTAGCAACAACAAGCGTTACCCTCATCCTTACCACCCCTTGGGGTGTCTCAAGTTTCCATCTTTGGCCCTTAGAAATTCAAGCCCCTCGTCTTTGCTCTAGTCTTCTCCCTGGGGCCACAAATGGCCAGGCACAGGACTATGAGCGCCGTCCTGAGTCACCGTCTGTCACAGCCTTGTGCCACTCTTTATCTGAACTTTCTGAATGCTTCTGAAGTTCCCAGGCATGTATCCAACCTTTCCCTGGCCATTAGGAACTCGGAGATGACATGGTCATTTCCCCTCCAGGCTCCTGTCACTTACATTTTGCCAACCAGGTCCTTTTTTCTTGTCACAATTAGGGCCAGAGAATCAGGTCCCACTGGGAGCAGTGAGGGGAAAAGTCAAACTCTTTTCAGGTGTTCTGTCCATAGTCAAAGGGGACTTGTGGAAAGTGTGAAGCAAGCTACACTTCTCTTCACTTCTAGAGGTGGTCTGAACCAGCCCCACTCAGCAATCTTTTTTCAACTTCAGCCAGAACCCCAGGACCTGCCCTAGATTCCCTGACAGCTAACCCAGATTTCCCACCCACTGGCTCAAATGCCAGGAACTCCACATAATGCTGTGTATAAACCCCAGCCACGGTGTGAACGCAATCCTGCTCCTGATACTAACCAGCTATCTGGATCGCCACCTGCGTCCTCCAACCATCTTCTTCATGTTCCTTCTTAATTTTGTTGTAGACAGAATAATGATCTCCCAAAGATGTCCACATCCTAGTCCTCAGAATCTGTGAATTAAAAACCAAACTCCATAGCATCAATTCTGACCTTATAGGACAGAGTAGAACTGCCCTGGTGGGCTTATGAGGCTGTCAATCTTGATGGGCAGAAAGCCTCATCTTTCTCCCATGGGGTGACTGGTGGATTTGAACTGATGACCTTGTAGTTAGCAGCCAGCCTAATGTGTAACTCCATTAAGCTACCAGGACTCCTGAACCTATGAATATGTTACCTTATATGGCAAGAGGGAGAAAGGAGAGTTGGTGTCACCAGCATTGTCATCACCTGGGAGCTACTTAGAAACAAAGGATCAAAGGCCCTACCCCAGATCTATTGAACCAAAATCTGTAGTTTAGTTAGTACACATCCAGGAGGTTTCTATGAATACCAATCATTATGTGTTAAAATTTAGCTCCAATGAGAATCAATTGAGAGTGGAAAGGCCCCACCCAAGGAAAAGGAAGTAGGTTTTTGGTGCAATAAAAAGAAAACGGATCTCTCAGCATGTTACCCAGGTGACGTTTATCTGAATCTGGCTTACAGATGACTTGGTTTTAAAAATTTACCTCTTTAATACCTTATTCCTTTCCCCTGGTGCTTAAGCTAGAGTAGAATTGAATCATTTGTTCTGAAACTGTTGCTACCAGCCAATCATTGACCTCCCCACAACATTTGTTAGGTGGCATAGATACGACCAGTTGACCTAACCAATGGGCAAGAGGCAGAGACATTTTACTGCCAGGGTAAAGCAGGACTTGCCTCAACCATGGAGACTAGAGCTACATGCTGCTCAGTCCGTATTGGTCAAGTTGTGACCCAGATAGGTTGATGGGTCCAGATCCATCAATGACTGAAACAAGAGATCAAAGGACCCACTATTAAATTCAAA
>NW_022109491.1:14775752-14776791 GCF_000313985.2 Echinops telfairi | reverse complement strand
AATTGATATCTTAGGTATTAGTGAGCTGAAATGGACAAGTCTGGGCCATGTTGAACCAGAAAATGATATGATCTAGTATGCCAGGAGTAGCACATTCAAGAGGTGGGACAATGCTGTGGCATTCATTGTCAAAAAGGACATTGCAAAATCAATCATGAAGTACAATGCTGTCTGTGATAGGATTATATCTATTCATCTTCAAGGAAATATCATCAATACAATTATATTCAAATACATGTACCAACCACAAAAGCTAGTGATGAAGAAATTGAAGAATTCTACCGGCAACGTCAGTTGGAAATTGATCAAACATTCAATCAAGATGCATTGATAATTATTAGCAATTGGCATGCAAGAATTAGAAACAAAGAAGAAAACAGTAGTTGGAAAATATGGACCTGGTATTAGCAATGAAGCTGGAGATTGCGTGATAGAATTTTGCAAGACCAATGACTTCTTCTTAGCAAATACCCTTTTTAACAACACAAAAGGCAATGGTACACCTAGAATTCTCCAAATGGAATAGACAGAAATAAAATTGATTATAACTGTGGGGATGGATACTGGAGAAGTTCAATATCAGTTAAAACCAGGCCAGGAACTGACTGTGGAGCAGACCATTAATTTATCATATATAAGTTCCAAATAAAACTTGAAGAAAATTAAAGAAAATCTATGAGAACCAAAATATGACCTGGTGTCTATCCATCCCACCTGAATTTTGAGAACATCTTTTTAAAAAGACCATTTTATTGGGGGCTCGTACAACTCTTATCACAATCCATATATACATCCATTGTGTCAAGCACACTTGTACATTTGTCTTTTTCCCACCTCCTTTTTAGTTGGCTACCATATGTATCCCTAGATTAGGGAATGTATGTATACTGTAGCTTTTTCCCCATGCCGCTTTTGCATTTTTTTTTTAAAGCTTACCTCATTTTTTTTTTTTTAACATTTTATTAGGGGCTCATACAACTGTTATCCCAATCCATACACACATCAATTGTGTAAAGCGTATTTGTACATCATTTCTCAA
>NW_022109491.1:14767880-14773741 GCF_000313985.2 Echinops telfairi | reverse complement strand
TCTTCTCAGGGGAGGGGCAGGCATCCACTTAGTATTTGGGGCTGGGACCAGCCCCTTAGACCTCTCCACTGATTCCCTACTCCGCGCCGGCATGAGCTTACCTCATCTTAAGAACAGATTTGACTCATTGAACACTAGGGGCAGAAGACCTTGTGGGCTGTGGAGAACATCAAGAACATCATTCATGAAGAAAGCAAATGTTCATTTAAATGACAGAAAGAAACGATCAAAGTGGGTGTTATAAGAGACCTTGAAACTTGCTCTTAATCTAAAGTGGCCAAAGCAAAAGGAAGAAATGAAGTCAGAGCAGAATAGAAAAATTCAAAGGGCAGCTTGAGAAGAAAAATCCAAATATTGTAATGAAATGTGCAAAGATCTAGAATTAGAAAAGCAAAAGGGAATAGCATGTTCAGCCTATCTGAAAGTGAGAGAACTCAAGAAAAAAAATTCAATCTTGAAATATTCTATGGTCAAAATAGTGAATGATGCAGGAAGCAACACAAGAAGATGCAAAGAATACATAGCGTCACGGTTCCAAAAGGACCAGTCGACATCCTACCATTTTAGGAGGTGGCATATGAGCAAGAAATAATGGTGTTGAAGGAAGAAGTTCAAGTGGCATTGAAAGCATTGGCCAAAAACAAGGCTCCTGGAGAATTCATGGAATACCAATTGTAATGTTTCAACAAGCTGATGAAGCACTGGAAACACTGACTTGTCTATGCCAGGAAATTTGGAAGAGAGCTCCTTGACCAACTGACTGGAAGAGATCTGTATGTATTTGTTCTTACTCCAAAGAAAGGTGACCCAACAGAATGCTCAAATGATAGAATAGCGCAAGTAAAAATTTGCTCAATATCATCTCACAATGGTTGAAGGAGGACATTGACAGGAAGCTGCCAGAGGTTTGAGCTGAATTCAGAAGAGGACCTGGAACAAGGGACATCCTTGCTCATGTCAGATGGATCTTGGCTGAAAGCAGAGAGAGGTTTACTTGTGTTTAATTGACTAGGTAAAGGCATTTGACTGTGTAGATCATAACACATTATGAATAACCTTGAGAAGAATGGGAATTTCTGAACACTGCATTGTGCTCCTGTGGAACTTGCACCTGGATCAAGAGGCAGTTGTGTGAGGAATGAGGAAAGCTGCATGGTTTAAAATCAGGAAAGGTGTGAGTCAGGGTTGTGTCCTCTCACCATATTTTTTCAATCTAAATGCTGAGCAAATAAAAGCGAAGCTGGATTCTATGAAGAAGAATTTGGCATCATGATGAGAGGAAGGTTTACTAACAACCTTCTGTAAGCAGATAACACAACCTTGCTTGCTGAAAGTGAGAAGGAATTGAAGCACTTGCTGCTGAAGAACAAAAACGGCAGACTTTAGTATGGATTGCAACTCATTGTCAAGAAGAAGACCCAAACCCTCACGACTGGTCCAACAGGGACCATCATGATGAATGGAGAAAAGGTGAAATCGTCAATGATTTTGTCTCGCTTGGCTCCACAATCAATGCTCATGGAAGTAGCAGTCAAGAGATTTAAAAATGAGTTATATTAGATAACCTGCTGCACAAGAGAGTATTGAAAAGCAAGGATGTTACTTTTAGCACTAAGGTGTGTCTAACCCAAGCCGGGGTATTTTCAATTGCTTCATATGCGTGTGAAAGTTGGACGTTGAATAAAGAAGACCAAAGAAGAATGGATGCATTTGAATTGTGGTGATGGGGAAGAATTTTGAAAGTACCATGGGCTGATAAAAGGACAAACTGATCTTACTTGGAGGAAGTATGGCCAGAGAGTTCCTTAGAGGCAAAGATGGCAAGACTTCTTCTTACATACTTTGGACATGTTGTCAGGAGAGACCGGTCCCTGGAGAAGGGCATCATGTTTGATGAAGTGGAGAGTCAGAGAAAAAGAAGAAGGCCCTTAACACCATGGATTGACACTGTGGCTGCAACAGTGGACTTAAGCGTTGGAAGAATTGTGAGGCTGGCACAGGACCGGGCAGTGCTTCAACCTGTGGTATATAAGGTAGCTGTGGTTGGAACAGTAGAACTTCCCCTAAGGGTTCCCAAGGCTTTAATCGTTGTGAAAGCAGGCAGCCACATCTTCCTCCCTTGGAGTGGCTAGTGAGTCCAAACTGTCTACCTTTGGGTTAGCAGTGGAGCGCTTAACCACTGTGCTCCAGGGGTCCCTAAAAAGTAAGCTCTCACATTTTGGGAAAGTAGGAATGACACACTAATTGTCACAAATGTCATATATGTTCTCTTATCTATGCCTCACAGTGCAATACAACAACTCTCTTTCTCTCAAGACAAGAAACGTGTTGCATTAATTTTTTGGCAAGTACAGGGAGCCACCATCCCACATGATCCAGAAGGAGGCTGTACAGTCTCTGTACAGTCTTTTGTACAGAGAGCCCTCAAATGGACAGCGGCTTAGAGTGCCCGTCCTCCCCTCCTATTCTCCTAATACAGGCATCTGGTTCGGAATGCAAACAGATTAGTTGCCAGCAAGTCAATTCCAACTCATTTGTGACCCCACAGGCAGAGTAGAGTTGTCCCAAAGGGTTTCTAAGTGTGTCATTTTGATGGAAACAGACTATTATATTTCCCTCCTGCACAGATAGTGGGTTTGAACCCCCAACCTTTTAGTTAGCAGGCAAGTGCTTAACCACTGCACTGCTGGGCCTCCTTATCTAATGTTATATCAGTTTGCCTCTTTGAACTTGGCACTGCTCTGGGGCTGTCATAATATTCTGATTTGTCCACAAAGTCTCTTTGACCCGGAAGCATGAGTGAAGCCCTCCAGAGCCATGGCTTCTCTCCTCCCTGCATCTTCACACAGCTCGAGCTTCCTGTTGACTGTCAGCCAGCCTCACACTGTGCTACCACATGGGAAGAAGAACCTCAGTGCTTTGAGTGCGTCTCTGGGCTGAAACAGGTTTTCATAATAATTAACTACAAATGAACACACTGGAAGAGCTTCTTGTCGTCCAAATTTGAAACCTGCATTAGCTAATTAATTCTAATTAGAGGCTGACAGTTCCATGTGTCATAGTGAGCATGTAATAGGCAGGCTTTTCCCTTTGTGTCTTGGCAAGTTAATTAATGAAAATGGGGCTGGGGACTCCTTCCCAGGTCTGTGAGCCAGCCAGGTACTGGAAATTCCCCCTTACTTGGGAAATAATTTTTTGGTTTTGTGTTGTGGAAAGGGGCCTAACGCGTGTGACGAGCCCCGAAGAAGTCCATCCACTGGCAAGTACGCCTCTATGTTTTCCTCTAACATGTGATGAGCACTTACATTGGCTAAGGATTGTGTTAGGTGCTGAAGGAAACACCATCCTCATTTTTCAGAACCATAGAGCCTAAGAGGAGGCACACACAAAAGAATGTGGTGTGAGCCTAGCCAAAGCAGTAAGACAAGAAAAATAAATGTAGTACAAGTATGGACATGAAAGATCCAAAGTGTCAGAGGTTGTATGATTCCCTTTGTATGACATCCCAGAGAAGGTAGTATTGTAGCAATTGAGAAGAGATCAGTAATGGTCAGGGATTGGGGCTGGGAGAAGGTATTGACAAAGAATGGTTTGGAATTATTCTAAATCCTAATGGCGATGACAGTGACAACAGTCACAGGAATCTATGTGTTAAAACTCATAGAATTGCCCCCACCTCCAAAGTGTCCAATTTTCTTTTATTTTGAAAAATAAAAGACCCAGACTAGAGTTACACATAACATAAACATATACACACCTCACAGTGTAAAGTAATAAAAAACAAATTTGTTTTAGATGGTTTGAATTTACAGACTCTTTGGAAGGATGTCTTTAAAAAAACAATCTTTAGCTAAGTAGGTGCATATATGTATTTTTAACATGAAGATCTTTTGAATTAACATATAAACTAGTTGAAATAAACAAGGAGAGTATTGCAAATTTTGAACCATACCAAAATAAACAAATAAACATACAGATACCAAATTTAGGTTTATAGGGAGAGAAAGAATCCTCATGGGATTTGAAACTCTTGTTTCGACTCATTTCTGAACCTCCTGGTTTTAATGAGATGCTTCAATATCCTTATGATAACATACCATCCTTATTTAAGCTCAACAAAATCATGATTTATAGGTAACATGGTGATCTTTTTAGAAAATTCAAGAGACTCCAATAAAAGTGGTTGATGCTAATAAGAGAATTCAGTAAGGAAACTGGATACAAGATGAACATAAAGAAAACATAGTGTTCCTCCCACCCAGAAATGCATAATTAGAAAATGTAATATAAAAAATTCATAATAGCGGCAGCAGCAACAACAAGAAAGATAAAGTGCCTAAGCATTAACGATAAAAATGCCAGGTTCAGATCCAGGCAATTATAAGAGTTTACTGAGGCCATGAAGGACGCTGACCTATTGAGGAAAGACCTAGGAAAGATCTATTGAGAACCTGGAGGCAACGGTCAATCAATAACATAGAGATGTTGGTTCTTCCCAAATTGATATGGAAACTCAATGCTATCCCAACAGAGAGTTGCATGAGCAAAAGCCTGGGGATGTGAATGTGAATTCTTTGGAATGTAAGCAGGGGGTGGATTATGGAGCTGGTGGTGAGGGTGGTGGGACATTAGTTTGAGGCATGTCAACAGAAACCTTGGCTACTGGACCAAAGAGTGTGACTTTCATATAGAAACCATTCAAAGGCTCTCGAAGAGTTTAATTTGGGTTCCAACAAGAAAAGAATTTTCTTTTGGACATGTATCTTGGCTGATGTGGAGGATTGAGGGATAGCTTGAAACTAAAAGTAAAGAGTCCAATGAGGAGGCTTCTAAAGGGACTAGCCTACAATGCCCGGCATCTGGCTCGTCCAGCAGAGTGACTCAGTCAATGTTAGAGTTCTTCCTTTCCCTTCCACATTGCTCCTTTTCTCTGAAACAGAAGTACACAGAAGAGATGAGCTAGAAAAGTGTCCAGAGAATAATATTTTCTGAGGATCTGGCATCTTGGTTCTTAAAGTGGTCCAGCGGATGGGGGTGGTTTCTTAAGGGAGATGCCAAGGTTTAGAGTCTAAGAGCCTGACAGGACAACAGTAATAAATTCTGCCACCAGTCAGTCTATCATGCTGTGGTGGCCTATAAGTTGCTTTCCCACCAGCATTCAAATACCACCTGGGTTACCCAAGGTGGAGCTTCTAGGCTACTCCAGATAAGGAAAAAGACCTGCCAACCTACTTTTGAAAAGTAGGCACAAATTCCTTACAGATAGCAACAGTTTGACTCACTTGCTTTGGACATACCAGGAGTTATCAACTCCTTGAGAAGGGCCATCATGTTTGCTGGAGAGGGCAAAGGAGAGCCTCGATGAGATGAGGAGCAGAGCAGTTGCAGTGATGAGCTCCTATGAGAGAGGAGGACGCAGGGCTGGGCGACAGTTCATTCTGCTGTCCGCAACGTTGACCTGAGCGGGACGTGCCTTGATAACAGCTATTCATCATTCATCCATCCACTTATCCATCTATCCATCCACTCGCCCATTCACTCATCCATCCACTCATCCATCCCTCCATCCCTCCATCCACCCAGCCACTCATCTATCCATTGTCCATTTACCTATCCATTCACCTACCCATCTATTCATCCATCCCTCCATCTACCCAGCCATTCATCTATCCATCCATCCATCCACTCGCCCATTCACTCATCCATCCACTCATCCATCCCTCCATCCCTCCATCCACTCAGCCACTCATGTATCCATCCGTCCATTTACCTATCCATTCACCTACCCATCTACCCATCTATTCATCCATCCCTCCATCTACCCAGCCATTCATCTATCCATCCATCCATCCATCCATCCA
>NW_022109491.1:14747643-14767594 GCF_000313985.2 Echinops telfairi | reverse complement strand
CACCCACCCACCCATCCACCTTTTACTGAAATTTGCTACATTTAAGACATTCTGCTAGGCATTCACATGTTATCTAGCTTTGTCTTGGTCACCACTCTGTGTGACAGGAACTAGCAGTATGCCCATTTGCTTAGAAGAAGTAACTGGCTCAGAGAGATTAGGTACCCAAGGAACCGAGACTGTCATAATGTATCTCTCACACCACCGAACTTCCAGCACCTGGCACAGAGCGTTCTGTAAATGTTTGCTGTGAGGAGTCAAATGACCAGATGTTGCTCCTGTGGAAATGTGCTCACTGTGAGACTGCTGCCAAATCTGTATCAGTAAATCCCATCCCTTGCCATCAATAAGCCACCATTTGGCAACGAGGGGCAGAGCAGGGTCGAGGAGGGGGGGTGGGGAGATGGACCAGGAAGGAAGGACTGAGTAATGGGACCCGAAGTGTTTCTATAAATTAGGAACCACCCAGCTTGCCACTGACCCAGGCATCTTTATCAATTTGCTCCTCCATGCCCTGCCAGCCACGCACAATAAAGCTTCCTGTCCGTGTCTGGCCTAATCACGCGGAACGTAAATCCCTCGGCAGCCGGCAGCTGGAAGGGAAGGGCCGCAGTGGCGGGCAGGACTGTCCCGTTTCCATCTTCCGGCCTGTAATGAAATCAAGAGCGCACGCCAGGGCCCCAGGACTGCTCCAAATTGTTAGCTAAGCTCAGCCCCACCCCTCATTGGACTCCGAGGCCTCCCCCGGACACTGGGGACGGTCTCTCCTGCGCTGTTCTCTGCTCCTCATTTTGCAGCTGAGGAAGACGAGGGACCCAGGGTCACACTCAGAAGCGAAGGGCTGACCTTGGAGAGACTTCTCCCATTTTAAAGCCTACACACCAAAGGATTTTCTTTTTTTGGCACATGTCCAATCGTCATAGACCTTTAGATTACTTTTTCGGGATGGCTCTTGTTTTCTTGGGTTGAGGGAACAGAAGGTTATGGTCCCCCTGGAATTCGTGTTAGGAGCCATCGTGGCACAGTCGTTACAGCATTCGGCTGCCAACCAGAGGGCTGTGGGTTTAAACTCACCAGTTGCTGCACGGGGGAGGATGAGACCTGTCAGCTCCCGCCAAGATGACAGCCTTGCAACCCCAGGGGGCAGTATACACAGTCCTGCTGGTGGCTTTGAGTCAGCACTGACTTGACCACAGTGGGTTTAGTTTGGTTTATAATGAATTTTGATTTTGCCAATCGGCAAGCATTCATTTGGGGTCTAATTTATAGCTACACTTTATTTTAAACCTTAGTTGGTCAAAATGGTTAACTGGCTTGGCTGCTAACGGAAAGATTGGAGGTCTGAGTTGCTCCAGAGGTGCCTCAGAGGAAAGGCCTGGCAATCTAGTTCCTAAAGATCATTAAGCACAGCCAGGAAGAACCTCACGGAGCGCGTTATACTCTGCCGCACGGCACTGCCACGAGTTGGAGTCAACCCAGGTGAAACGATGACAATGATTCTGGTTTCTGCTTTATCTTCCTCCTGGTTCTTAGAACCCTGGCACATACTCTAGTCTACAATGCCTGCGCTAAGATCCGCTGTCTTCTATTCATCCTTGTCCTGCCTGATCCACTCCTTAGCTTGCCCACCTGTCCTACTGAGGGAAACCCCTGCATGCTCCGCTGAGAACCACACCTGCTAGTTTTGACGTGATTATAAACAAAGGAAGACAGAACTATAAAAACCAAACGTGCAGCATCAAGTGAACTCTGACTTGTAGCGACCTCACAGGGCAAAGTAGAACGACTCTCTAGGTGGGGATGCCAAGGCTGTAGTCTTTATTGAAGCGGACCACCGCATCTTTCTTCCAGTGGGCTGTACCCACTGCACCAAAGAAGTGCCTCTGGCTCTCTGGTGGCATCGTGGTTACTCGTTGGGTTGCTAACCGTGAAGCCAGTGGTTTGAAGCCATCATCCACTCCCCGGGAGAAAGAAGAGGCTTTCTACTCCTGGGAAGAGTTAGAATCTTGGAAACTCACAGGGATAATTCTACCCTGTCCTACGGGGTCACTATGAGTTAGAATCCACTTGACGGCAGTGAGGTTTTTTTAATCTTTTGTCCTTTTGAACAGTTTGTCCTTCAGGGCAGGGTGACTGAACACCACCTGCTGTGGATCACGCAGAGAGGCAGGCTCCTTGGCAGCCTGATTATGAAATGGACAACACACCTGAGTAGCCACAGAGTAAGTCATAAGGAAATACTTATGTATGAGAGGGACGTTTGACCAGCCATGCTAGGAGGTGGGGAAGCGAGCAGAAAAAAACGTAACATGCTGTTCCCTAGAGGTCATGGCAAATTGCAACATTTCCACCTACATCTGTTCCTGTGAGTGTGTGACCCCTTAGTTCTTGGTGAACAAATCAGTTGAAATGGCAGCATTTTATTTATATATTTAGTTAGTTAGTTATCCACCACTTATTCATCTGACCTGGGACAACAAAACAGGCCCAGAATAATCTTCTTGGCTATGTTGTGGGACCAGCAGGGTACCAATATGGGGAGTGAGCTGCGGCTCTGTCATCCTTTTAGGGCTGAAATATTGGGGGTTGGGAGGAGAATGGAGGGAAATGACAAAGCCTGGGCAGTTCAACACTGGCTTCTTTGATGGAAAAAGGATGGGTTGACTCGTAGACACATCCCTTTGAGCAGGGCCAACATGAGTGGGGACCCTGAAGAGGCAGAGGGGTAGGAGGGGGGTTTAAAGAACAGGAATGATGCTTTTAGGTTCCAATGGCTGGCACCTGACTATGATTTGTCTCTCCCCTCACCAGTATCTATGAAAACTTGGGAAATGCTACTACTTCTCAATAGCATGGATTCTTGACTTGAACTTGTGGTTGCTGTTAGGTGAGATTGAGTCAGTTCTGGTTTGTCGTGACCTCATGGATAACAGAACAAAGCACACCCGCACGATTATTCTTAGAGTTGAGTCCATTGTTGTAGCCACTCTGTCAATCCATTATGTCGAGGGCCCCGCTACCAAGCATGATGTCCTTCTCCAGGGACTGGCCTCTGCTGACAACATGTCCAAAGCAAATGAGTCAAAGTCCCGCCATCTTTGCCGCTAAGGAGCACTCTTGGCTGTACTTCTTCCAACACATCTCTGTTTGTTCTTTTTGGTATTTTCAGTATTTGTTGTCTGCACCATAATTCAATGCATCGATTCTTGTTTGGTCTTCCTTAGTCAGTATCTAACTTTCACATGCATAGGAGGTGCAGCTGAATCTTCCAAATACTATCCTTGTTTTTCAACCTTGAACGAGGTCTTGGGCAGCAGATGTGTCCAATGCAATGCGTGGTTGGATCTCTTGACTACTGCTTCCTTGAGCATTGATTGTGGCTCCAAGCAAGCTAAAATCCTTGGCAATTTCAGTTGCTCCCCTGGCTATCATGGTGGGATCTACAGAACACTTAATTATGCTCATTTGGAACCTGGACATGGATTAAGAAAAGGTTGTGAAAACAGAACACGAGAATGCATGGCTTGAGCTAAACTCTGTGAAAAAAAAGTATAAGAGAGTCAATCTGAATACCAGGAATGATTTGGGTTACATTTGTTGTTAAGAATGATATATGATTAAAATTAATATAAAGAGTTAGTTTAAAATGACAAACCCTGGAAGACTGAAAACAACCACCTCCTAGGTCTTTTAAGTTTGAGAGGAGATATAATTATGCATAGTAATTATACAAGCAGGCCTAATTTGAACTCTAATTATATATTATTTGAAAATAAGGATGATGAGAACTCTTTAAAAACATATAGAAAACGGCCAAAGGTGTACTCAAAGGAGAGTTATAGCTTGTAATAGCTTGTAATATTTTCAATCCAAATAAGAGAAAATCAAAAGAAATGAAGCATTAAAATAAATTCAAGACTAATCCAAATGAAAGGGGAAAGGAATAGTAAAAATAAAATCAGGAACTAATTAGAAAACAGGAAAAAATAAGATTGATAAGTAAACCCAAGGGCTAGCTTTTAATAGTGACAATAAAGTAAATAAGCTTCTGGCAATCATAAATTAGAAAGAGAAAGCTAGCACATATGTATCAAATTAAGACTGAGATAAAAGGAATTAGGCCTAGATACTGGACAGATTATGCATTCTAATAAAATAGCATAGATAATTGAAATCTAATATACTTGACAAAATGTATGATGCTCAGGGTCTTAAAGGCAAATATAGACTGCTAGGAATGAACAAAGAAGTAGATGAATGGCTGGTTCTTCCTTTATGGGCACCATTGCTTAGTGTTTGGGGCATGCTAGCAGGAGAGCCCAGTCCCTGGAAAAGAACATCCCACTTGGCAAAGCAGAGGGGCCGTGAAAAAGAGGAGGGCCCTTCGGAGATAGAGGCTGTCATAATGGGCTCAAGTGTAAGGACAATTGTGAGGACAGTGCAGACCGAGGTGGCGTTTCATTCCGTTGTTCTTAGAGCTGCTATGAGTCAGAAACGACTCGGTGGGCCTAATGACAACATTGGCTTGTGTGTGAGAGGATATATTTTGGACTCAGCCTGACCTCTTCTATCAGTGACTATATGACAACTTTGAGCCTCAGTTTCCTCAGTCATAAATGGGAAGTAATTTCTCTCACAGCATCTTTGTGATGATCGTATTAAATGATACACATGATTACTGAGGAGCATGCTGGTCCATCGTCAGTGTTCAATACTTGGAGGCCATCAACTCTGAACAAAATTGAAAAGTGCTTATCAAGCACTTTAGGTCCGTATGGACTTATGAATGCATTCCTTTATGTACTTTTATGCAATTTTAGATCTAAATTAATAATAATTCAATTACATTCCTGCCAACCTTGAGGCATAGTTACCACTAAAATGAAATAAACAGAGAAAATACCATGCTTCCATTTGTCACATGGCGATAAAGATAGACACAACAAGTCCAAGTCAAGGAATGGCAAATTAAGTCTATTCATAGACATATTGAAAGAATGATATGCCATGATCAAGTAGGGCTTATTTTGGAAATACTGGGTAATTGAACATCTATCATGTGACAATCAGTGTGTTAGATGCATCATACAGATTAGATTAATCAGTACTCACAGAACCTTATGAGTTATTATCATTTTTTAGATTAAAATAACATTGAAGCAGAGAAAGTTTGAAAAGTTAGTCAAAGCCAAAATAGGCACAGGGTTGAGACTTTTTAACCCTACTTCAGATGTAAGAACGGGTTCTCCTACGTCATACAGACCCAGGTGCAGTGGATGGCGGCAGTGGCATGCGATAATACCCCAACCATCTTTAGCAAAACATTGTCAATGACCTAAGACAGAAGCGCATTTCTATAATATGTTGAAACTTACCCTACTAAGCACTCAATGCCATGTTTTGGGGTAGCGATTGTATGTTGGGCTGCAGTGAGCAAAGTCAGTAGTTCAAAACCACCAGCTGCTCCATGGGAGAAATATGAGGCGCTCTACTCCCATAAAGAGCTCCAGTCTCAGAAACTCGCAGGACCAGTTCTACCCTGACCTCCAGGGTTTCTTTAAAGAGACACCGAGTCTATGGCAGCGAGATCATGTTTATGCTTGTGGTAAGATGCCAGAGTTTCTTTTTTTTATTGTTTTATTAGGGGCTCATACAGCTCTTACCACAATCCATACATACATCTATTGTGTAAAGCACATTTGTACATTCATTGCCCTCATGATCCTCAAAACGTTTGCTCTCCACTTAAGGCCCTGGCATCAGCTCCTCATTTCCCCCTCCCTCCCCACTTCCCCCTCCCTCATGAACCCTTGATAATTTATAAATTATTATTTTGTCATATCTTATACTGTCTGACGTCTCCCTTCACCCAATTTTCTGTCATCCGTCCTCCAGGAAGGAGGTCACATGTAGATCCTTGTAACCGGTTCCCCCTCTCCAACCCACCCTCCCACCACCCTCCCAGTATTGCCACTCTCACCACTGGTCCTGAAAATCATCCACCCTGGATTCCCTGTGTTTCCAGTGCACATCCTCTGGTCTAGCCAGATTTGTAAGGTAGAATTGGGATCATGATAGTGGGGGTGAGGAAGCATTTAGGAACTAAAGGAAAATTGTATGTTTCCTTGTTGCTACACCGCACCATGACTGGCTCCTCCTGGCGACCCTTCTGTAAGGGGATGTCGCCAGAGTAGTTTCTAATATATTCTCTTATATCTAGTTAAACATTTTGGACATTCTGATCAATGCAATGAGAAATATGTCAGAAATAAAGCTTACAACAATTTGAAAAAAACGTTACTGTAGCTTTATTTGCCAGTGATAGGATGAGCTCTATAGCTTAACCCAAAGAATTAACTTGTATTCTAATAGTACTAATAAGATAGTTCTGTAATTGAATGTTTAAGAAACATTCACAAAAGAGTTTTTAAAACATATTAATAACAACCAGTTAGAAACTATAATGGAAAACAACTCAAATTCTCATTAGCAATACAAATACAAGATACTGACTTTAATCAGAATTACACATGATCTACATGAGGAAAATGACAGTCATCATTGGAGATACAAACAGAAGCTTGAATAAATGGGAGACATACCATACTATTGGCTAAAAACGCTTGATGCTATAAAGAAGTCACTTCTTCCCCCACTAAATTTATGGACTTGACTTAATTTTACTATACACTGCATTCATGAGCAGCGGGGAGGTTGTCTTAGAATACAGTAAGGTGATTCTGAAATCCATGTGGATGAATGGAAAAAGTTAATAACAGGTTTTTAGGAAAGCACAATGGAAAAAACCCATTTACTAGTAATATTCATTGATTCTGAGGCTTTTGGAAGCCTTCGCGAGGCGTATCTTTTTATGGGATGATGATCAATTAGTTAAAGCCATTCGTGACTCCCTAGATTGAGATTTCTACCATAGCATATATTTTGACCTTATAAATTACAGTGACTTTTAACTAAATAATACTTATTTTCTCTTCAGAGTAATAATGATTCTATAAATACATCACTAAAGAAATAGATAAAGTAAATTGGCCTTTTAAAGCAGGAACCAAAGCTCTTCGCATTTCATAAGAGTTACCGTTCTTGTTCCTGAAAGGAGCAAGAACCACAAATCCATGCTGAGCTGGGAGTGTGGGTGGTTGAATGGGCTTGACCACCAGTTAACTGGGTCACCCCAGTGCAGGTAATTAGAACCCAAGCCACAGTACGGTGAACATTTGCTATTGTTTTCAGTTGGTGTTAGAGATTGAATTGTCTCCTCCAAATATGCCTTGAGATCCTAACAAGACATTATTCCTGGGGATGTGATCCAGCTTAGAAATAGGGGGTTGTTGGTTAGGGTAATGAGGCCCTACTGATTTGTGTGTGTCCTAAATCTAATAATGTATGACTCATAAAGAGAGCAGATTTAGGCACAAATTGGGCCAGACAGATGGCCAAAAGCCAAGGAACCGGCACAGCCAAAACTGGGATATGGACTCAGCCTCATTTGCTTGACATCGGCACTAAGTAGCCCAGGAGGAGCCTTGGTGGTGCCGTTACTTAGCCCTGGACTGCTCACCACAGGTCGGTCAGTGCTTGATGAGGCAGTCTTCTCCCCAAAAGATTACAGGCATTGAAACCTTGTGGTGCTGTCATATGACTCGGAGTACATGACCATAGGTTTGGTTCTTGGTTTAGGTACACTTGGGTTCCTTACAAGCAAAGCCAGTGGCAACATTTTTATACAAATGTTTAGTTTGAAGGATGGTATTAGGTCTAGGGAGGTGAGAAAAGCAGGATGGGGTAGGGGGTTAGGGGAGGGGGTGACACAGGTGGGCCAACAATGCTCTTTCAGCAGAAGTCTAGCCTCCATCTCATTCAGTGGGATGCTCACCCAAGGATAGACTAGGAGCCTTGCTTGATGCAAGGGCACTGGGCTTCTATAATGTCTTTGTCATCTGTTTTTGCCCTAGGGCTCCTAACTGGGTTCATTCCAGTTTAGCCTTCTGCTGAGAAGCTGCATTTCCATCCCAGAGAGACCGAGTCTCAATCTAGATTTTAAATGATACCCCCTCACCCCCACCCAAGTAATTCTGACAGGTCCACAAGTTATACTTATGGATTCCCAGGTCATTTTTAGGTATATAAAAAAGAAACGTATTTAAGTGTAGGCTCTGATTTAGTATATCGGAGTTGGAAGTGTTCAGCGGGCCATCAGACTGGAATAAACCCTACTTTTGAAGTCCTACTTTGACTGCAGGGTCCCAGGGAAGGAAACAAAACCTCCCAGGCATTTCATGCAGGGACAGCTGGGAGTAATTAGCGATGGGGACTCATAGCATTTCGGGGTGGGCAGTCCAGTCTGGTCATGGGGGTCTGGGCTGAGCACAATGGCATTTGTTGCCATGGTCTTGGGCCAGTCAAGGCCATGAATGATAAAATGGCATAGGTTAGGGTCGCTGTTAATGTCATGCCCCTCATCTGAAACACTTTCAGCTTAGCGAATTCAACTCCTGGTACTCTTTCAGCCCTAAATGACTCCCATTCTTTTTCACTCTCACATTTTCCACCCCCTAAGTCAGCTCTTGCTTCATTGCATGTCAGAGGCTGTTAGGTCATAGCATCTGCACCTTTGCAGTCCCCTGAATTCCTTCAACCAGGCATCATCACTCACAGGAGTACCAGTTGCCATTGATTCCAATCTATGGCAACCCCATGGGTACCAGCATAAAAATATACTCCATAGCATTGTGAATGATGGGGCTTCAGAAGTGGATCACCAGGTCTTTTCCCCAAGATGCCTTGGGCTGGACTTGAGCTTCTAACCTTTTGGTTAGCAGCTGAGCTCCTTAATGGTTTGCACCACTTCCCGATTCCCAGGTCGTAGTCTCAAGTTGCTTCTGACTCCTAGGGACCCTGCCACTTGGGGTTTCCAAAGCTGTCAGTGTTTATGGGAGCAAAGTGACCCATCTTTCTCCTGAGAAGCAACTCGTGGGTTCAAACTGCTGACCCTGCGGCTAGCAGCCCAACACATAACCCATGGGTCTCAAAATCATAAATATCAGAGGTTAAAGAGACCTAAAAAAATGAATCTCCATGTGAAAGGAAAGAAAAGGAAGATAAAAATGAGACCCAGCGTGAGGGAAATCAAGTGTGTAAGATAGAGAAAACTGAGCTCCAGGCTCGTGCAGCTCCTTATCCATGTCAGAGACCACTGCCCAGCTCTCCCCTCCCAGCCCCATGCTCTTGACCCACTGCCCCACCAAGCCAAAAGGAAAACCACATCTTCAGGAGGATTATTTAGGTCTCTGCTGAGTTTTAGAGCTGGTTGACAAGATAGAAGAAGCGGGCAAGTGTTTGTTGCTGCTCTTGACTGGGTATTTTTACTTTTGGCTTTCTAATTTAAGTCCCATGTTCCTGCCTCATAGAACAACCAGAATCACTGGAGCTCACATGCAAATGAACCATTCCCTTCAGATACAACTGCGAATCAAGGTGAGGCGAAGGAGAAACTCGCTGGCCCGAACCTTTCATTGTTAAAGCAGAGCAGTGTCTACCTTTGACCAGGTCAAAGCGGATGAGGCTCTGGAGAAGTGGCAGGGCCCTGGGGCTACTTCCTTAGCTCACTGAGAGCAAGCAGCTTGCCAGGCTTAGAAAGCCCAACATCGGTTCCTGAAAGTCACCAAGGGGATGGTTCTGTGTTGAAGATGTCTGCGGTTGATAGGTGCCATCAACACAGAGCAACTCCCAGCACATCAGAAAGGAACTCCACCTATACCTGTGCCATCCTCACAATTGCTCTGTTGGAGCCAATTGTTGCAACCACTGTGCCCATCCCTCTTGGCGAGGGTCTCCCTTTTTGCCACTGATCTTCCACTTTCCTGAGCATGATGTCCTTTGCCAGGGGCTGACAACATGTCCAAAGCATTTGAGATGAAGTCTTGCCATTCTCCAGTCTAAGGAGCATTCTGGCTGTACTTCTTCCAAAACAGATTTCTTTGTTCTTCAGGCAGACCATGATACTTTTCATATTCTTGCCAACACTTCTAGCCTGTTAGGAAGTGGGAAGTCTCACTTGGGGACCAAGAGAACATCTGTGCCTGCCCGAGTGGATGGCTCCTTGACATCAGGTAAAACCAATCACTAATAAGTCCCCTGAAACTCCTTCTGACTTCGAAGCAGGGTCCCTGAAATAGACCCGGCAGAAGCTTGTAGTATAGTAGTGGGTATAGTAGTGTCTCGTGCTTTCTTTCTAAATCGTGCTTTAGTTTGGCCATATTCAAACTCCCTGCCAGCAAGTCAATTCCAACTCATCGTGACTCTGGAACAGAGTAGAACTGTCTGTCCCTTTGGGTTGCTGAGACTTTAAATATTTACAGAAGTAGACAGCCCCATCTCTCTCCCATGGAGTGGTTGGTGGGTTCAAACCTCTGACCTTGGGCTTAGCTCAATGCATAACCCACTATGCCACCAGAGCTCCTTCTAGCCACGCCTTAGCGGGTGGGAAAGGAAAGAGGGGAGGGGTAGTTCCATGGCCATGTTCAAACTGTTAGGGATCTATTGGATAAAGTGGCAGAAGACTAAGCTGAACCCAGAAGGGATGGGCCATGGGTTCTGGAATCTAACAGAGTTGAGTTGTCATTGGTGATGATGGTCGGGTCCCTCCTGTTTGTCTTCAAGCAAGTCACTTAACCTCTCTGAGCCAGTTGTTTTTGTAAAAAGAGGAATGGTGTGTACTGTAACCTAACAACTCAGAAATGCTGGGCTCTTAGCTTTTGTACTCTGGCCTGCATATTTCGTGGGAACAAAGATAAGCAAGCTCAGGCCAAATCAGAACATCTCAAGGGCTGCAGGGAGAACCAGCATCCACCCATGCAAAGCCAGGCCCCCTTCGTCTTTGCTTCTGAAGTCCCCGTTCACAGCTCCCGGTTCTCCTTGGGAGGACCGGCTGGCTCTGTCCTCTCCCGAGCTTCTCTACTTGCTTGTTCTCTGGCCTCTTCCTTGGAGGCTGACTGCCAGGGAGCCTTTTACTGATTGTCTGGAAGGACCTGCCAATGTCTTTGCCCTTTCCTTCTCCGTTCTTTCTTGAGCGCCTCCCTAAGATTCAAAAGGCGTCCCTGGTGGGTGCCAGTGGTTAGAGCTCAGCTATGAACTGCAAGGTTGAGGTTTGAACTTACCCAGACACCCCCCAGAAGAAAGGCCAGGTGATCCACTTCCGAAAAAACAAAACAAAACAAAACAAAAACAAAACCTGTCATTGAAAACGCTACGAGCATAGTTCTACTCAGAGACAGGGTCTCCAGGAGGCAGAATAGAATTCTAGCAATGGGATTCTGGGGGTGAAATGCCTTGTTTATGTAATGCTGAAGAAATATTTCCAACACGCATGCATCACAAAGAAAACACGAGGGATATTTATGTAATCGCCACTCAGGTGGCCATACTTTACTGTCGGCTAGAGAAGCAACCCTGCAGATCCATTTACAGTCCTCATCCCTTCCTCCCTCCAGGGGACCCTGGGGTTACTCTCCATCATCTCCCCTGGTGTGTTTGAACTTCCATTCATGTGTATGAGTCTATCAACAACACCCTACTGTTATTTGTGTTTCAGAAAATTGCTTATTTGGGAACATGTTGTACATATCAATAGCAACGGACTCCCCCCAGCCCCTCGCTCAGCATTATATTTTTCAGCCAGATCTAGGTTGACTCACAGAAGTTGGATTTCCTACTGTAAATGTATGCATATACCACAATGTGTCTATTCATCTGAGAAAGACATAGGTTGTTTCCACTTTCCTTCCATTACCTAAGTTGCAGCAATCAGCGCTGGCCCGAGCTCCCTGGGCATAGTTGTGGGAGCTGCTCCTGGCTAGAGATCTAGCAGTCGAGGTGCTGAATTGGGTGGCGTGGGTATCTTCTTCAACTGTGTGACAGGTTGCAGAGCGTCCAAGTGGTTCATCCTGGGGTTTTTAGGCCTCTGCTGAGAATTTGCATCAGAATCACCTGGGGCACTTGTTAAAATGTAGATTCTGACTCATCCTATCTGGGGCAAGAGGCATGCTAATGTAGTGGATGTCTAACCACAAGGTCACCAGTTAGAAACCACTAGGTGCTCCTCGGGGAAAAGAGGGGGCTTTCTACTCCCATAAACAGTTACAGTCTCAGAAACTCAAAGACGCAGTTCTACCCTGTCCTACAGATTTGCTGTCAGTCTCCATCAAGTGGACGGCAATGAGTTTGAGTTTTGAGTTAAAGAGTTAAAGTCTCAGAAACCCACAGGGGCAGTTCTACCCTGTCCCCTCAGGTGACTGAGTAGTGATCTACTCGGTGGCAATCAGAACTATCTAGGGTAGAAAGGCAGATTCGCAGCAGGAGCCAAACTGCAAGGAATCCGTTCAAAGCTGGCTTAGTCTGTTTTCCAAAGAGGTGGTGCCCATTTACCCTCCCAGGAGCCACGTGAAATGCCACAGCTTCAACCCTCAATATTACCAAGCACTTACAACTCTACTGAGTATCAAATTCTTTTTTCCCCTTTAAAAAATTGCTTCTCTCTGTTGACTGGGAGATTGCATTTCTTTTCATATTTATTGACTGTTTGGCTTTCTGCTTCTGTGGCTTGATTATTCATATCTTTGCCTAGCTTGATATAATCCTTTTGTTATTGATTTTGGATTCTGGGTATCAGTTATAAGGGTGGTAAATACGTGCTCTGGGCTTTGCGCTTTGCTTATAGTATCTTTTTGCACTTTGTTTTAGATTGTATCTTTTTTTGGTAGAATTTTTCTTTTTGCAATTTTTCTTGATGATGACTTTTTATTCTTAATAATAGTTTTTACTTATAAAAATGTCACCTGCTATTCTTAAGAGAAGCAACAGGCTTCTCCATCTTAGTGGTACTTTGGAGCCCTGATGGCAGAATGGTGCATATTTGGCTGTGAACTGGAAGGTCAGCAATTCAAACCCACTATCTGCTCCTCAGGAGAAAGACGAGGCTTTCCTACTCCAAGTCTCAGAAACACAACTGCCAGTTCTACTCTGTCCTGTAGGGGCGCTATGAGTTAGGATCAACTCAATGTAGTGAGTTTTCTTCGAGGGGTATCTTTTCCATCCTTTCATTTTCAACATGTCTGCGACTTGTGTTTTATGGATAGCACTTTAAAATAAAGTTTGAGTTTGAGTTTGTTTTGAATTCCATGTGGGAGTCTCTGAATGTGAGCTCTCCTGCTTTGTGTATGAACACGGATTGTTCTTACAGATGCCTCTTTTTCTCATTGTGCCTGCAATCTGCCAGGCATCTGCTGCTCTTTCTTGTTTCCTCCTTTCCTCTGTCAACCAAACCAAGGTTCCCTGTTTCCCTCCCGTCCCCCTAAGTGATCATCCTTCACTGTTATACTTTTGGTCCTGAAGTACTTTTGCTACAAAAGCCCCCTTGAAAGGATTAAAGATCAAAGCTGTCACTTGAAGGACAAAGGTGTGCTTGACCCAAGGCAGGGTGTTTTCAATCACGCCTCAAAGCACGAGAAAGCTATAAAATGAGTAAGGAAGGCTGGAGAGGAGCTGATGTCTTTGAATTAGGGTGCTGGTGAACGATATCAAAGAGACCATGGACTTCCGGAAGAAGGAACACATTTGTCTTGGAAGAAGTACAGCCAGAATGCTCCTTAGAGGCAAGGATGGCCAGATTCCATCTTGCAAGGACAGCACAGGATTGGGCAAGGGTTCACGAGTTTGAAATGAATCCATGCTACTTAACAGCAACGACTTAAGTGCTTAATATTTGCTGTGGACTTAGGAGTAAGACCCCAGAAACCAAAAGTCCGCATTCCTCCCATGTGACACGAGCCCTTGGGAATGCTTTACTCTGATCAGCCTCTCTTGCAAGGAATTATTGTCTGCAATATTCCAACTTAATCAACACTATAGTGTTGGGCCGGGTTGTCTAGAGAAACAAATCCAGTGACATTCATGTATGTATAAGAAAGAACTTTTCATCAACAAGGAATCTTCTATCCAAAGAAGGCATCCCAGCCCAGTGCAACTCATATCCACACATTTGATGCTAGCTAGGGCCCCCTTCATACTCACAGAGCTGCAAGATGATGTAGAAAGATGATATGGAATGCGGGAAGATCACAGACTGGTGGGTGCGGAGTCCCATGGATTCAAGGTCATGGAAACATGGTGGGTCACCAAGAGCTGTCAGAGTGGGATGGCCCACATGGGGCCACCACTGGAGACAAGCAGCGTTCCAGCAGGCAAAAAGGCAAATTCCCTCTAGCGAGGTAATGTCCTTATTTCTTCTTATCCGAAGACCATGCTCCCAAGGAGGCCTTGTTAGGTCATGACCCGATTGACATGTTGGACCCAACTCTTACACATTCATAAAAAGTCAAGTTGACACAAATCATCTAAATACCACCACCACCATTCATACATTCCTAGGATTATTATTTTATACATTTATTCCCTGCTTCAATTTACTCCCATGCTTCCCGATTTCCTCTCTCATTCGTCTTTTTGGCACTCCCATCCTTTCTGTCATCATACTGATTCTCCTGAATCACATCTTTTGTTAGCTATCTCGCTGAAACAAGAATCTCATGGTGGTGAAAATCTTGGCTCCGGTGGCTAGGACCAGAGCTGCAGCCCTGTCCTG
This sequence comes from Echinops telfairi, assembly GCF_000313985.2. NCBI lineage: Eukaryota > Metazoa > Chordata > Mammalia > Afrosoricida > Tenrecidae > Echinops > Echinops telfairi. Next base: position 14,752,935 of record NW_022109491.1, on the reverse strand, counting down.
GCCCCCTTTCTCCCCTCACTCCCCAACCCCCCCCCCCTCAAGCAGCCCAGGATTAGCTTTCCTATTTTGTAGTTATCTCTTCAATTCTGACATCTGAAGAGTCTCCTTTTCTTTTAGGTTCCACTGTCTATTTAAAATACTTCTACGTTCTCCATTTGTGAGTGGAGAAAGGTGGTTTAATGGGTTCAGCCGAACTGCTCTGCTGACATGAGACAAGATTTTAGAGTCTTTACTTAAAAAGAAACAGAATGTTCAAATGTGTAAAGAATAAAAGCTTCTTTTCAGGTTCGCCGAACACATCAGCGACTGCCTCCCCAATATTTATGTCACCATAAAATAGGAAATATAAATTACAAAGCTTTACATCCTTATTCTTTACTGCTTATGAATTTATATATCAATCTTCTATTTCATTATTTTATGCTTCTCAAATTATGGAACACATGCTGGTTGTATAAGGGAAAAACTAATTATCCCCCTGTCATTCCCCAAGCCCCTGCCAAGATAACCAGTGTTGTGAGCCTGGTTAATATTCCTTCTTGCTGTTTTCCTTCTAAGAAAATATATACAAATATATGAGGATAAGTAAAAAATATTGCTACAAAAGTCATAGAAACTTTTATTAAACAAAACCATCAAATATGAAGTTTTTTTTTTCTTGGAATAGCTTCTATCTAGGTCTAGACAGTTCTGAAATGTTTAACTTTCTCTAACTCTTCTTTCTAAGGAGCCCTGGTAATGTAGAGGGTTGTGCGTTTGGTGGCTAAGCGCAAGGTCAACAGTTTGACACCAGCAATCACTAGGAATCTCTTCCCATAAAGACCCACAGTCTCACAAGCGCACAGTGATAGTTCTACTCTGCCCTACCGGGATACTGTGGGTCAGAATCAATTTGATGGCCGTGAGTTTGGATCCCTTCTCTCGAACCTTTCTCCAAAGAATTCTGCCCTCTCTGATTTTACACCATGTCAACTGCCTGGTCTGGCATCCCTGACGGACTCAAATCCTGTTCCTTTTCAATGTTCTTTGAGTTTGGGGGAATAAAAAGTGGTCTGAAGAGCAAGATCAGGGTTGGAGGGTGAGTCGGATAAGGTTTCCCATGGAAATGATTGCAGGACCTTCCTTGCTACCCGTGAAGAGTGAGTAGGTGCATTGCTGTCATGGGGGTGGGCTCCATGTCACAATGTTCCTGGCCTTTTTCTCACCAATGAAGTTGGCAGTTTTCTTAACACTTCTTGCTAATACGTCCCAGTAATCATCCTGTGTCCTTCAAGGAATTCTTTCAAGATTGCCCCTCTGGGACTTCCCCAAAGAGTCACCATGACCTCTGAGCTGACCTCTCTGCTTGAATCTCACAGGCTCAGAGATCCCCATGGAAGTCACTGTGTTGATGGAAGGGGCCCTAAGTCCAAGGGTGTAAAGAATAAATGTGTAAAGAACTGAAGGTAAGTGCATCACTGAGAGAACTTCTCCGTAACATTTGCTGATGACATGTTGTGCTTTGAGGTAAGCCATTGCATGCTATGAACTGGAACCATGATTGTAATACTTTCTGACTCACCCTGGTACCTACACAAATGCATGCCATATATCGGTTCATTTGTACAGCCAAGATTGAGTCTGCAATTTACTTTATTCAGGTAAGAACATTTTGTTATCCAGAATTTCCTAGAATTGGTAGTTTGAGACTTGTCAGGTGGACTGAACCAGAACCCAGGACATTCATTTGTTTCCTGTTCTTGTTGCTAACTCTCACATTTCCAGGCTTACCCTTTGGACTTGAGATTCCATCCTATTTAGATTGGTCTTTTATTCATGACCCACCAAGCTTCTTATTCTCATGCTTAATCAAGACAAAATAAATCTGGATCGGCATGTGTGTTCATAGAAAGAGTTTGAAATTTCATTTGGCCACTACAAGGTCAACCCAAACCCAGGGGTCACTCAGGCTGCCAGGTGACACTACACCTGGAATAAATATAATTTCAAAACCAGACACGCCTGGCTAAATTGTCTGTGATTGTTGTGGGTCAAGACAGACCCAGGACCTATTTTAGCCAAGAACAATCTGGGACAGTGATGTTCAACCCTTTTGGGACTTCACTGGGAAACTTTTCTGATTTAATTTTTATGGATTGAGACCTGAGCATTGGCTTGAATCGATTTTAATGTTCAGCCGGCATTGAAACAGCCACGAGTCACCACCAGTGGTCTGGAACCATGCTTCTCAGCCCAGAACTTAGAGACGTTTAGATGGAGCTCTTGATGTGCTGTCAGAAGATCTAAGGGGGCCAGCCCTGGCTTTGTCATGTTGTTATCGTGTGACCTTGGACAATGGATTTCCCCCTTTGAATCTCTGTTTTCTCACCTGTACCCATGGATATTTATGATCCGTGTTTCACACGGCGACAGCGAAGATCAAAAGATAAAGTGTCGTAAGATTTTCTTTTCTTTTTTTTAAAGTTGTAAGTCTCTCTTGTGATGCTGAGCATGAGGTCCCTTCTAGGGCTAAGATGTTTTGGTTCCTCTAACGAAGCCATTGACCTTTTTCCTCACATGGACCTGAGGAGCTAGTAAAAAAGGAAAAGGATGCTAAACATCACCATATTTTGGCTTCCTGAGACGCCTCCTTCAAAGGGTCTCAGAAGCCAGCACGCTAATTAAGTTTAGCAAAGTGACTTAAATACTGAAGATCACTGCTCAGACACTCTCATCACCAAATAATTTAACTCAACAACACTTTTGAATGGAAGCGATCGACATTGTTGACGCAGATCCCTTCTTCTCTCCTCTCACGTGAGTGAGGAGTATCTAAGAAAGAATTAAGACCTTTGAAGGAGGGTCGACATGAAGGGCTATAAATAGGACGAGTAAACTTGCGGTTTCAACTCATAGTCAAATGACTTAAATATTATGAAAGAGAGTAAAAACCCGCAAAAATGTAAATATCATGGCGAGAATGCTGTATTTTGACATACCATATAATTTTAACACACCAAGTATTTTTTAGAGTAACAATTATATTCTTCACTGAGGCATAAGATCCCCTGAGGACGTGTGGGTATTTCTCACGAGGGGAGAGCCGGAGCATTTGAACTGCATGGTTAGACAACACCCGGGGAGGTAGTCCCTGCAAAGCTAGGAGTTGTCCGGCTTTACCAACATCAGCCCAACTGGAAGGAAATGGCCCGAAATTAAATCTGGATCTTTCTTTGTGTGTTCTTTTACAAGAGACTTCACCTTTGGGCTTCTCTGTGGATATACAATTTCCCTAAGACTCTCAAAGGAATAAAACAAAAAACTCAAGAGAAATACATTGTTTATTTCTCTTCTGTTACAGATGGATTCCCAATTGTAAACCAGACTTGAGATAAATGAACAAAACCACCAGTTCATCCCTGTGATTAGAGATAATGCACTGGTTTGCCAGTGCTGCCAGAAGTGTGATGCACGCGCACACACACACACACATGCACGCACGCACGCATGCACTCTCTCTCTCTCTTTTGGTCTCACAGTTCTAGAGGCTAGAAGGTGAAACTGGTGCCTCAGCGTGTTGATTCCACTGGAAGGCTCTGAGAGCAAAGCACCCAGCGCTCCGTGGTTTATCGATGCATCTTCACCTGACCATCTTCATGTCTGTCTACCTTCTCTAGAGCGCTCCTTAGAGACAAGGATGGTGGGACTTCGTACTTTGGACATATCGTCAGGAGAGATCAGTTTCCAGATAAAGTTATCATGGTTGGTAACGTGGAGGGGAAGCGAAAAGGAGGCAGGCCCTCCGTAAGATAGACTGGCATGGCGGCTTCAATAATGGGCTCAAACATAAGACCACTGGTGATGAGGGTGCCGGCTTGGCAGGGCTCCACTCTGTTGTACACAGGGTCACTGTGAGTTGGACGGACGGGTCGAACAACAACAAAAGGAGTCCAACCTGCAAACACAGGGCGGCTCTGATGGCAGAGGTGGATGTTAGTGGGAAGAGCTGCACACCTGGTGGATGATAAGGCAGTGTGTCCTCCTTAACCTGGGCACTATGGTTGTCATGATGGATTTGTTTGATTGATTGCTTTAGTCATTCATTCGGCGAGCACTTACCCAGGATTTACTATAAATCAGATAATGTTGAAGGCATTGGAGAGTGATGAGCAAGACAGACGTAGCAATGAGGATCCAAAGATGATATCTGTTGTCAAGGATTTTTTCAATCAAGCTGGAGAACCAAACGAGTGATCCGTTGTTAACTTGACTAGCAGATAATGAAACTAATGCGAATAGCTCCGGGGTCCATAGAAGAAGATGGTCAAAGATGGTAGTTCGTTTTAACAGTAGATTTGGGGGTTGTTTCCTTGGACTAGGATGGCTTAGACCAGTGGTTCTCAACCTTCTGAATGCTGCGACCCTTTGATACAGTTCCTCATGTTGTGGTGACACCCCCCCCACCATAAAATTATTTTCGTTGCTACTTCATAACTATAATTTTGCTACTGTGATGAATTGGGTGACCCCTATGAAAGGGTTGTTCGACCCCCAGGTTGAGAACCACTGGCTTAGACACACCTGAAGCCATGGGAACGGACACAGGGGAAAGGCTCTGGACTCGGCTACAAATCCTGTGTGCTTCAGGAAGCAGGTGGAAAGTAGGTACAGCCCCAATAGGAGGGCACTTCAAGAAGTTCTTGGAAGAAGGGAATTGGACTATAACAGAGTTTGTTCACGACCTGTTTTGTAGCACCTATGCCCCAGGGTTCCAGATGGACCAGTCCGCCAAGTGCTACATCCCCAGGGGTCCCCCCAATCAATAATTAGTTAAACGTGTTTCATGTCCGTACTTAGCCTCCTAGGGAAACACCAGAGGTGAAGAACATCTTTATAGCAGAGAAGCGGCAGACATCCCTCCCTCTAAATCACTGCCTTGACTGTGACCCTCCATCCGGACAGCGGCTTCTCCTGCCAGGATCTCTCGCTTTCTCATCTTCAGCAACGAACCCTTAAATCCCTGATAGGCAGGTCATGTGGTTTTATGTTTCCCCATCACTTTCGAACTGTTTGGTCTCTTTTCCTTTCTTTTATTTTTAAAATGTAAATTGTTTTAGCTTCTCCTACTTCTGCTGTTCATGTTGTCTCTGGGTGGCCTATTATTCAGATTCTCCACAACAAACATGATCTAAGGCTTTTTCTCTTTTTCTCGGAAGGTAAGAAGCATTTTCGCAGGAAGCAAAGATGTTATGTTCTTAGAATCTAGAGGGAAAACAGGCAATTGTGAATAGTTACGTATTAATACTAACAATA
>NW_022109491.1:14745616-14747249 GCF_000313985.2 Echinops telfairi | reverse complement strand
CCAGCTGCCCAAACAAATCTGTGAGTGGCCTGGCACTCAAACGCCAAACCAAACTCAATTGCACCCAATCGATCCTGACTCACCGCGACCCTGTGGCCAGGGCAGAGTTATGCCTGTGGGGTTCTGGGTTTAGCGCTCTTCACAAGAGCAGAGAGCCATGTGTTTCTCCAGCAGAGCCACCGGTACTTTGGATCTGTAACCATTAGGCCACCGGGCTCCTTTGGCTTCGCACCGTGAAGATTTATTTCTCCCTCCCCTAGCCGTCTGGTGGAAAGTGGTGGCGGGCAGGTATCTTTCTCACACGTGGTCTTTCAAGGACCCACACCATTAGGGGTCTGCCATCATCACTTTGCATCTTCCAAGCTGCCCTTCTGGGTCGTGGCTATTTCAGGCAAATCATAAGGAAGAAGAGTAGCGGGCGTGGGAGTAGGATGGGGCAGGGGCCGGAAGCAGTGAGCGTTCATGGGAAAATCCGGGAAATCTCGCTCCTCACCGTCCAGTGACTAGAACTGCGCTGTGGTGCCTTAGACTGGGTGCCCACAAGCAGCCCTGCCATGCCCTGAGGATTAATTTCTTCAGGGGTTCCCAGGACAGACCAGGGAGCAAGCAGACAGTACAGAGAGAATAAAAACCAAACTCACTGCCATTGAGTCGATGGAAAAGCATGGCTGTAGCTTCAGAGGACGCCTGATCCTGGGGGGAGCTCTGGATTATACCTTTTAGAGCAGGTTCCACCACTAGGCAAGGTACCCAAGGGGTCTAAGGGGATGGGCACACAGAAATATAAATGGAACACAGCAGGATAAGAGAAAAGCATAACTCTGCATCTATCTGTCTATCATCTATCTATCTATCTATCTATCATCCATCCATCCATCCATCCATCCATCCATCCATCTATCTATCCATCCATCTACCATCTATCTAATCATCTGCCTACCTACTTAGCCTGCCAACCTGCCTACCTATCTATCAATTATGTCATCTATTTTCATCAATCTGTCTAATCTATCGAATCATCTACCTACCTACCTACCAACTATATGTCATCTAGTCTATTTTTATCTTTCTTCCAACCATCCATTCATCCATCTGTCTTATCTCTCCTCTAACTACTGAGCCTCCCTGCCTGTTATCTTATGTATGTATGTATGTATCAATCATCCATCTATCTATCTGTCTATCTAAAGCCCCAAGGAATTTACAGACTTCACTTTGAGAAACACTTTTCTGACACATTGTTTTTCCCTCTTTCCCACCAATTTCTCTCTCTCCCCCTCCCTACCCCCGTGCCTCAGCGTGTTGATTCCACTGGAAGGCTCTGAGAGCAAAGCACCCAGTGCTCCGTGGTTTATCGATGCATCTTCACCTGACCATCTTCATGTCTGTCTACCTTCTCTAGAGCGCTCCTTAGAGACAAGGATGGTGGGACTTCGTACTTTGGACATATCGTCAGGAGAGATCAGTTTCCAGATAAAGTTATCATGGTTGGTAACGTGGAGGGGAAGCGAAAAGGAGGCAGGCCCTCCGTAAGATAGACTGGCATGGCGGCTTCAATAATGGGCTCAAACATAAGACCACTGGTGATGAGGGTGCCGGCTTGGCAGGGCTCCACTCTGTTGTACACAGGGTC
>NW_022109491.1:14743872-14745516 GCF_000313985.2 Echinops telfairi | reverse complement strand
ACCATCCATTCATCCATCTGTCTTATCTCTCCTCTAACTACTGAGCCTCCCTGCCTGTTATCTTATGTATGTATGTATGTATGTATGTATGTATGTATGTATGTATGTATGAATCATCCATCTATCTATCTGTCTATCTAAACCCCCAAGGAATTTACAGACTTCACTTTGAGAAACACTTTTCTGACACATTGTTTTCCCTTCTTTCCCACCAATTTCTCTCTCTCCCCCCTACCCTCCCCCCACTCTTCTTTTGTATCTTCTCATCTACCTCTGCCCCATCCTCTCTCCCTTTTTTTGGTGACCGAATTGTCTGCATAGTTGTTTAAGCTGTGTGTCTGTCCAAATTCCCAGCCACGCAGGCTTTCGCTGGCTCCAGTTTCTGTAGAGAAACAGCTTGTTTGAATCTCAGACCAGACTCCAGCCCATTCTGTGGGCAAGGGTGATGGATGGAGGCAATTATGTCCAGCGTGCTTCCATTAGGGCCCTGCCAGCCCCGGGTACTGGCTGCCTCTCTGCCGAGCTGGTTAATTATGGCGTGGAACAGCCACAGTGAGAGCCTCACTGTTGGTGCCTGGGGAGTCAGGGCACAGAGCACTGGGCCTGGGCCGCTGCCCAGGGCAGTTCTATTCCAACTGACGCTTGTGTGGTGTGGTCTGTGTCCTGAAGACTTGCACCTCGAGACTCACACCCTTCTCTGTCCATAGACTTCACACCTGTGTGGAGCACTCAGCGGCTCCCAATACCTTTCATACAGCTCTGGTGCTAGACTGCCTGGGTTCACCCCCCTCCACCCCCCGGGCATGCAATTTGCTCATTAGATGACTGTGGGCAAGGACTGACTCCATGCTTCAGTTTCCTCATCTGAAAGATGTTCATAATAAGGGGGCCTACCGCATAAGGTGCTGTAAGAGTCCAGTGACGTTCCTCAGGGAAGTCGATTTAGCGCAGTGCCCGGCACATAGGAAGAACACATGAAATGTTCGCTAGGGTCAGGCGTATCACCTTTTCAATCCTCAAAACGAATCCCCAGGGTCAAAATGAGTAAGCCCACTTTGCAGTTGAGGAGGCACAGGTTCTGTGCTATGAAGCCCCACGGCCACCAAGCAGGAGAGCGAGGATTGGTCTTGAAGGCTTGCGACTCTAAGCTCAATGTTCCTTTCTCTGTCCTCTACTGGGCACCTTCTGGCCCCCTCACCAGCCTGACTGACAGAGCTAGGATGGCCACATTGTCTCCACCCAATCCGTTGGTGTGGCTGGTTGCTATGGAGCTGATGTCTTATGTGGAACAGAAAGAAAGGTTGCCTGATGCCGGTCTGCCACGATGGTCGCGACCGGTGAGACCATTGGTAGGCTATGGTATTAATCTGAGCTAAGACCTGCCAACCGTCTCGTCTGTCGCTACACCTCCCGCCTTTGCCCTCTCCCACTTGGCAAGCTCCAATGGCTGTTCCTTTGGGTATGAAAGCCGTAGTCTTGATTTTTTTCTCTCTTCTGGATAACAGTGGTCTCACACAATATTTGTCCTATTGTGAGTGACTTATTTCCCTCAGTGTCATGCTGCAGGTCAATGCACACCGTGAAGTGCTCCCTGATCTCAGCATTGTCCTTTCGTGATGTGGAGCATTCCACGGTGGGATGTCT
>NW_022109491.1:14738268-14742045 GCF_000313985.2 Echinops telfairi | reverse complement strand
GACTTCCAGCTTTGGGACTTCTATGGAGCAGTCCTGCTCTGTCCTCTAGGGTCCCCGTGAGCCAAAACCGACCCCATGGCAATCATAGTTTTGGCTTAGGTCTTTGAGGCTCAGTTCTGTCTTTGTTGCGCCCCTGAGTCATGCTTAAAGAAAAAGGCCCAGCTCTGACTGCTAAAGAAGCATGAACCAGGTGCACAGAAGGGTTTGTCTCTCTTAGATTTCGTCCACGTCATTACTATATCATCATTAAATTCTTCAAAATCTAAAACCAGTATCAGACTTAAAACTGTAATAGCCTTAGAGTCTTAGAGGTTATACTACTCAAGGACCCATGATTCCTATCTTCCAACTACACACACACACCTAAACAACACAAATAAACAGAGCAATCAAGAGTCGTACACAGAAATCACAGTTTATGTTTGGTTGTAATTTTGTTTGTAACTTAGAATGAAACATGAACTATTTCCTCTCTTTAAATTAAGGATCGAAAACATAAAATGCTCTTTCAAAAACATAGCCAGGGTGTAAATATATTTGATTTTTGAATGATGATAAATTAAGGTAGAAGACAAAAGGGAAAGAAAGGAACAAGAAGGGTTTCATGCAGGAGAAAGTGAGGCAAGAGGCTTCCGGCAGGCGAGAAGATGAACACAAACAACCCAGACATGGGGCCTGCTTGAAACGGAAGAGACCCAAGAGAAAGGGAGACAGCCACGTACCAGCGTGAAGGAGTGGGACAGTTACAGACAAGAAGAAGGTCGGCAAGAAAGAAGGACACAGGAAACTCTAGAGCAGCGGTTCTCAACCTGTGGGTCGTGACCCCTTTGGGGGGTTGAATGACAATTTCACAGGGATCACCTAAGACCATCGGAAAACACATAAATATTCCAACGATATATAATTACATATTGTTTTGTGATTCATGACTATGCTTTAATTGTGTTTACTTATGTAAAATTTGTAATAATGAAAATACATCCTGCCTATCAGATATTTACATGATGATTCTTAACAGTAGCAAGATGACAGTGATGAAGTAGCAACAATAGGTTTATGGTTGGGGGTCCCCACCACACGAGGAACTGTATGAAAGGGCGGCGGCATGAGGAAGGTTGAGAACCACTGCTCCAGAGCCTAGGAGAGAGAGGGGCCAGGCAAATGGTGAAGTAAGCTCCATGGTGAAGACGCATTGGGCCATGGCTTCCGGGTGCCTTCCCCTCTTCTTTCTTTAACATATCCACTGCCAGGTTGCTGTTAGCCTCAGATGCCCCACTGCTCTTCCTTGAAAAGAAATCGTACACCCTACAAGGAAGGCCATTGTCGCAGACAAAAAGGCAAACATGCTCTGAGAGGTGGATGAAATCAAACACAAGGCTGGGTTTTCCCACACATTCATTGAGGGCATGGTCAGAAAATCATCTCACCCACAAACATAACCAAGTCAATGACTCGGGCCACTTGTGGCTTTTTCAACCTCTTTGCTGCTGAAAACAATGCCAACCAAATAAATCCTTGGGTAGAGAAGCAACCGGAGTAAAACCAGGCATAGATAAGTTGATTTGGGGGAAAGTCTCCAACTACTTATCACTCCGCTAGCCATGGCATGTTCTTGCCTGGGACTTGAGATCACCCACCATCAAGCTGCTGTGTCCTCCTCTGAGTTTCCCACCAGGTATTTTTTCTACCAGATCTCTGTCTCCTGCTGTCCCCCATGGAATGTAAGCAGAACAAGGAACTGCTGGAGACTAGGAATGAGAAACGATTCTCATCTGACTCTCAGACTGTGGTCTGGGCGCCTCCTACAGTTTAGCTGACCAGGCCAGTTCTGTGTCAGAGCTATGGCAAGAAGGCTTGAGAGAGACCCTTGTCCTTGTGTCCCAATCCAACTCTTCCTCGAAAACCTAGGCTAGTCCACCAATGACCATGGAAGTCCTTGGGAAGAGAAGGTCAGGAGTGACAGAAGACAGGAGGACCCAGGATAAGCATGTACACAGCCGGAGAACAGTGCTAGGAACCACCAGTATTTGAAGTTGTGGCCCAAACTAGAGAACCCTTACATCATGCCTCTTCATTTTATTACACCCCCACCTATACCACCACTACATAAAAACCAACCTTGAATCATACACAAAGGCAATGTCATTTACAAAATGAAAACCATGTCCAAATGCATCAAATGAAAAGTGAAAGTTTCCCCATGGATGGATGACCACATCTGTTCCTTCTTCTCAGAAGTAACTATTAAATAATAGCCTGGTGGGTAGAATTCAAACCAATCAGTCTTAGGAGAAGGACAAAAATATAACCAGAAGCTCCTTAGAAGCAAGGACAGCAAGTCTTCTTTCAAGTTACTGACTTTGTACAAACCATCAGGAAAGACCAACCGCAGGAAAAGACATCTGTTTGGTCTGGAGAGTCTGTGAAAATGAGGGAATCCTCAATGATTAATTAACGTGGTAAGGGGAAGAGAGTAATCAAAAGATGAATAGAAGTCAAAGGATGGGGGGGGGGCTGTAAATATTGGGGGCACTGATAAATACTTTAAATTGTTTAATCCAAAATTGATGATCTGAATGTAACACCCCCACCTAATTAAAAATTTTTAAAAATGCGAAGAATCAAATGACATTAGGCAACTCTGCTGCAAAAGACCTCTTTCAAGTGTTAAAGAACTAAGATTTCAATTTGAGGACTAAGGTGCACTTGACCTTGGCCATAGTATTTTACATCACCTCACGTGCACGTAGAAGTCATACAATGAACAGGAAGAATGCGGATTAGAGGTGTCTTTGAATTATGGTGTTGGTAAGGAATTTTAAATATATAATGAACAGCTAGAAGACCTGCCAGAATTCTCCTTAGCGGTGAGGCTGATGACACAGTTTCTGTCATACATTGGGCATGATATCAGAGAGGGCCAGTCAAGTGCATCTAAAGCAGAGGATCGGCTCCAAAGAGGAAAATCCTCAAGGAGATGGGTTGACAGGCTGGCTACACCAATGGGCTCAGACAGAACATCCATTTGAAGCATGTTGCAGGACCAGCCAGTGGTTTGCTCTGCTGTGTATAGGATCAAACATAAACAAACCTACCTGAGTTAAATGCCCTTATTCCCTTCTTCCTAAGCCCCCTGGTATCTCCATCATTTTATCTGGTCACGTGAAGCTACATGGGACGCTAAGGACTTGTGGGATCAGAGGTCAGAACAGATATAAGACACTAAAAACCAGACCTTCCTGCAAAGCCTTGATGACATGTCACTTCCTCCATGAATCACCTTTTGCTGTGCCTGCCACATGACTGGGCCATTTCCTAAGTATGGGTGTTGTCTCCTTTGTTCTTGAACTTGCAGTGCAGTGCAGAGCAGCATTCACTGGATGCCCACAGGAAGCCAGGAGGAAACCCTGGTGCTGTCTTGAACATTTCCCATCAGTAGATGTCCTGCCACATTTCAACCTCAGAACTATATCATGCTGCCACTATTATCGTTCTCCTCTTGTAGATCAGGAAATGGAATTTCACAGGGGGTCAGGAACTTGCTCAAGATCACATACCTGGTAATTGGCAGAGAGAGCTTTCAAACCCAGGCAATAAACCTGCAGAGCTCATGTACGTTAGGACTATCTTATACAGCAGAGAACATGAAAGAAAGACTAAATAAATGAACAAGTAAAGGATCCATTTGGGCATTCAGGGACCACGTAAGACTTAATGATGCAATAGGCTTCAGCTTGAACTTGGTCATAGTGAAGCCGAGAGACTACATTCTTGATA
>NW_022109491.1:14734867-14737917 GCF_000313985.2 Echinops telfairi | reverse complement strand
AAACCCTAGAAAGGGAGGGGTGAAGTGGTTTCTTAGACAGTCCAAAGCAAATCCCCCAGGATCATTATTGACCAGAATGAATTCCACAAATTTGATTTAATTGGTAGCAGGAAGAAGTCATAGGGAAGGAAAAGCTACTTCTTCTGAAAGTCATGGGGGTATCTGAGAATCAGAGGCTGGGAACATCAGGATAATGGAGGAGCCAAGGGTAGCCAGTCAAGCATCACATTCGGAGTAGAAGAAAAGGTCTCCATTTACTGGGTTTCTTTCATGCCCAGATTCTGTGTTCTAAGTGTGCACACAGTATCTAACGTGATGTGTATGACAGACATAAAGGGTAGATATTATAGGCTGTCGTGTCTTTCAGCTATTGTTGTGTAACAAACCACCCCTACAACTCACTGTCTTAAAAATCATAGTTTATGATAACATACATGTCTGAATTCGCTGGAGCTTGACTGATTCAAGCTGAACTGGGATCCGCTGCTCACTGGAAGTGTGCGGGCTGGTGGACGGAGCCCCAGTAACATGTCTCTCTCCTCCTACTAGTTATCACTCAGCTGGCCATGATGTGTCATCCCATGTGGGTGCTACTTATTGTCTCACATATCATTGGATAAGTGGCATGGTTGATCAGAACCAAAGGGTAGGGACGTACACTGTCCATGCTGAGGCCAGAGCATGGATGTGAATGCCGGACACGATAAAGAATTGAGGACAATACTCCAATTTCCCACAATTCTTATTACTTTCACTGTAGAGGGGGGAATCTGAGTTCAGGGGGAACTGCACACCTTGCCCAGTCATGGAGCTACTAAGGTGGAGGGGAGGCATTCAAGTCCAAGGTTGTGTCATCAAAGGCCATGCTTTCCCTTCACCTAAGAGCACAAACGCTGGTTCTTGCAAAGCGTCCTAAGTCTTTCAAGTCCAGCAGGCCATTTAGATACTCTCTGGACACCAGTCCTTGGCTCAGGTATATCCGAATGTATCTCTCAGATGAATGAGACACCCACAAATAATTGCCTGCTTATTGACGTCTTCACATCCTTCACACCTTACTTATACTTGCCCTTTGCTGGGTTCAGTGCAGGTAAAACTCAGGTCAGGCACCAGCTCTGCTGCCTCTTCCCTCACCTTGCTGCTTTTCGATTGGCAGATCCAACCAATCAAATGTCCCCCTGGATCTCACCAACCCCAGCACCATTCCAGACTCAGCCTAGGGCCTTGGCGCTGTGCAGCGTCCTGAAATGACTCTCTAGGAGAGTGGTTTCGTTAATCCAGCTGTAAGTAATTAAGGACACGCACATGTGGCAGGCCTCATTTGGTTCAGGCAGCTTCTGTTCTGGCGTTCTGCCTCTAGAGCTCTTGGGAACATGCAATGCATGGGGAACTATTAGTAGCTGCAAGGGAACACTCAGGGCTTAAAATCTTTTGCTATTGGCCACATTGAAAGGAAGGACTTGATGGGGTGATTCACCAAGTCTCACCAGGGAATTCACAAAAGAGTCATGTAGGCCACTTTTCATTTATTAAACTCTTTTACACACACCATCTGCTCCGTGGAGTTGAAGCAAGGTTTTGTTTCGCTTTGCTTTGCTGTGTTTGTGTGTTCCTTCTGTGAGTGAAGCCATGGCCATAGAATGACAGGAAAAGAAGATACAGAATTATAAACTCCTGCATGATTTTATCTTTTAATTTGTTTTTTCAAAAAATACGTTTTGATCAAATGATGAACCTCAAGGGTTTTATGGGAGAGGCACAGAGAGGAAAAAACATTACTATGTCCCGAAGGCTATTTAGATTGTGAATGTTTAGTTAGGGCAAGGTGAGCATGTAAGCATAAAAGAAGGTAGAAAATACTAACTCAGAACCCTGTCCATCTACCCATCCACCTACCCATCTATCCATCCATCCATCCATCCATTAAACAAACATATATTAAGTAACTGCTATGTGCCAAGCTAGGAGAAAGATGAGGGTGTCTACTATTATGAAAATCTAAAAAATTTGGAAACACAAAACGGGACAGTTCTACCTGTCCTATAGGGCCATTATGAATCATAATCAGCTCAATATCAGTGAATTTGGTTTTGTGTGTATGTGTGTGTGTGGTTGAGATGTGCCAAGCATTCTACTTGGCATTAGAAATGTACGAGTAAATAAAGCAGATATGGTTTCTGCCAAATCTAGAAAAAGACACAACATTCAAAGAAGTAACTAAATACTGAAGCCCACAGTTATAAATTGTGATCAGTGTGATTACATTGAAATACTGTCATCGAGTTAATTCTGACTCACAGTGATTGTAAGAGCAGAACTACTCCACAAGCTTTCTGAGACCGTAAATCTCCATGAGAGCAGGCGGCCTTGTCTTTCTCTCAAGGAATGGTTGGTGGGTTTGAACTGCCAACCTTGCACTTAGCAGCCCAATACCCAACCTGCATTAACAAAAGAATAAAATACCAAGATGGGATAACGAGGGCTCCTACCTAGGTGAGCGATTAGAAAACCCTCTTCTGAAGAGGTGTGAGGATTTGCTCCCACCCCAACGGGTGAAGTTTTCTTCTTCTTTCATGGCTCTACCCTCAACCAGTGGATGAGTGTGACCCCAGACACCAGACCCCTTAGGCAGCTTGCCCAGTTGGGGCAGGAGGGGAGATGAACTTGGTAGAAAAAAACGGATGTTAGCCTCTCCTCGGGGCCGCTGTTAAAACAGCGATGATGTGGCATATGGCGGCTATTGGAAGCTGAGCTCAGGTTATTCCGATGGAGAGACAAGGCTGCTGGAGAGCTGTCCACCAATTCCCATCATTCATTGCTTGAAGGCTGGTTCTGGGAGGCATGTCTCTCCCTTTCCCAGCTATCCCATTGGGCCAAGCAGGCTCTGGCAACCAGACAGTCCCCAGGAAAGAGCCCCAGGTGTTCAGTGGGGGTCCTCAGATTTGAATGCACATGAAAGGGAAGTACAGGGAGACTATTGGTGAGGCACTCCATGCATCTGCTCCGGTGGGTGTCCCATTAGTTTCCATTGAATTGGCCCTGACTCATGG
>NW_022109491.1:14731884-14733663 GCF_000313985.2 Echinops telfairi | reverse complement strand
TTGGGATCAGGAAATGTTACATAGCTTGCCCCAACTCTCCAGGTGACACCTCTTTATCTAAGGGACACCTCAACATTTCCACTTTGTTACGGCCACCCCCCACCCTATAGTGTGGTATGTAACAGGGACGACTAAAATGTCAAGAAAGTAGCTTACCCGGTCAGGCTATGGGGTAGGGGTGACAAACTCTTAGATATCTGAGAGAGATAGTAAATATTTCTGAATTCGTGCCCAGCCTGTCTCTGTGAGCCTGCCATTGCTGCGTGAAAGCAACCGTGGACAGTATATAAATGTTCCAATAAAACTTTATTTTAAAAATCAAGAGGAGGGCCAGATTTAGCCTCCAGGGGGTTGTTTGCTGACCGTTTGGGTAGTGATGCTATTCAGACAAACCAAACCAAACCAAACCAGTGCCTTCAAGTTGTTTCCAAAGCATGGTGATCCCGTGTGTCCAAGTAGACCTGGGCTCCATACAGTTTCCAGTCATTGAATTTCAGAAGTAGATTGCCACACCTTTCTTTGAAGGTCCATCTGCGGGACTTCGACCACCAGCCATTCTGTTAAGGTAACCGCCTAGCGGGCTAACTAGTTGCACCACCCAAGGGCTCATTACAGAAGACAATAGAGTCTGCATTACCAATCCTACCACTAGATGGCGCCCTTCCACTGGTGAGGCTTCCTGGAGAGGCCATGATAGGAGTACAGTATTACCCTTAACGGGCAATACTCCAAACAAAAATACCTGAGCAGAGTTAAAATCTCTCTCTCTCTCTCTCACACACACACACACATCCATCCACAGTATTAGGCAGAGATTTGCAGGTCAATGTTTCAGACTCTGGCAAAGGTAGGGAAAGATCCCTGGTTTGCAGCACTTGCCGGTTTCCATGGCGAGCCACTCAACGTCTGATTCCAAGGTACTAACGTGCCATCTATCTGCTCGCAAAGTTCTTATCACCGAGGCATAGAGGCTCTCAAGCTGATACAAGCCAGCTTCAACACACCGTTGGTTTAAAGCCTATTATTTTCATTGTCTTCGCTTCACTTGGTGAGGTAGGTGATTAAAGATGAATGGTGATAATGACGATGAACATTTGTTGGGCAATTAGAACCTTCAGACATCCTGCTAAGCGCTTTACACATTTTGCGTCCACACCACTCACGAGGTACAAGCATCAGCCCAGCTTTGCAGAGGAGCAAGGCGAGGCTTCCAGAAGCTTCCTGATTGACTCAAAGTGATGCCACCAGAATTCAACTCATGTGACTTGATGGCTGAGGTCAGGCATTTAACCCGACCATACTGTATCGCTGCTGCAATGGTTAGATAAAATTCTATCTTACAGCTAAGAACATAATAAGTGGCATGTATCGGCTGAGATGAGAGTAGGACTACCCAGTTTTCCTTGACTCTATTGTCTACATTCTTCCCAAGGGCTAAGGGTTGGAGTGTTCACTGAGGCTCACGAGTTACCCCTTGCTTGCATCCACAATCAATGCTCAAGGAAGCAGCAGTCAATAGATCAAACGACACTGGGCATTGAGTAAATCTTCTGCACAGACCTCTTTAAAGTATTGAAAAGTTTGGAGGTTACTTTGAGGGCTAAGGTGCACTTGACCCAAACCATGGTATTTTTCAATTGCTTCCTATGCATGCGAAAGTTGGCCATTGAATAAGGAAGACCAAAGGAAAATTGATGCATTTGGATTAAGGTGCTGGCAAAGGATATTGAAAGTGCCACGGATTGCCAAAGGAACAAACAAATTAGTCTTGGAAAAAAT
>NW_022109491.1:14711428-14730270 GCF_000313985.2 Echinops telfairi | reverse complement strand
TAAAACTAAAAGCAAAACAAAACAACAACAAAAAAGAAAAGCCTATAAATAGTTCCAGGTCTGCTTGTTGACCTTTTTGAGTATTTTCTGATCAGAGTCAGATGAGGTGTCATGCCCTGTCCCCTGAAGTCCATATTCATTACTTCGTTCCCCTTGCTGCTCTGTTGTATGCCCTTAGCGTCCCCATTCCCCGAGTGTGGTGAGTTCAGATGGGGCACAATTTCTGCGCTGTGTCTCCTGTGTTGACCTCTGTAGCGCTATGGGTCAGTGAGGGTCCTCATGTCTTGTGGTGGGGCCGGCCCTATGGTCCTCTCTGTGCCTTGGCTGCTCCGAGCAGGAATACTGTCCTTCGTGGACCAGGCTGTGTTCCACTCTCCCTTTCCCTCTTAGTTTGCTCCTGTGTGTTCTGATCAGATTCACCCCTCTCCCTGAGCTACAGCTTGAAGACTGTCCTCTGTAGTGCATTCTTCTGGGGGGAGGAATGATAGAGTCTTATTGATCATCCCCCTGGGGCATAACAATCTTCCATCAATATTGTCTCTGATTAGCCCCTGGCACTAATTTTTGATAGCCCTGTTTGAAAGAGGGATGCTGGTCCAATGTAGGCTAACTCCATGTCATTGTACCTGAATTATTCACTTTTGGAGAATCGATGCTTTCGTGGCTGGATGCTGTTTACATAACCAGTGGGGGTTAATTGTCAGAGAAATTGACAATAATAATCACTGAGAAGGCGAGTCACAAATTTGCCAGAACAGTGCACATCTTAATACAGTCTAACTGGCATTGATGTAGCAAGATCATGCTTGTCTGCCTACCAACAGTTCAACGATGTTGGTACAGTGTCTTCCACTTCCTCAGACCCCATGTGTTTTCCGACTTAAGTCCTCAGGTTCCAAGTGTGTCTGAGGGCGAGTTCAGTTCACCCGGTGGATCTCACTGATGCAGCCTCTGGAGCATGCTGCGGGCCTTGAAGATCCAGGTTTCAGTGTCCCAGCATTCCACGGCCCCCAGCCAAGGCCCCCAGGATGCACCCAGAAGCCCCGGGTAATGAGGCTCATTCAGTGTGTTGTCCCTGGGCGAGATCAACCACACACTCTATTAATGACTAAAGCCTTGATGAAACAGCTGGGCTGAGAGTAGGCTAGTGCCTGGAAACCTCTCGATCCAGAACAAAGAAATTCCAAACTTTCTATATTTCAAAATAGGGGGCTGGCTCAAGGGGAGGGAGATTCTAGCCATCACATTCTTATCAAGTTGGCAGGGTAACAGGGTTGGGGGGACCCGGCACAGCTGCAGGTGCTAATTCAACGTCTTAGAAGATAGGGTACAGTTCCTGCTAGTTGGGCAGGCAGGGTTTAGAGACATCTCGGTCGAGTCAAGGTCTTGTTGGGAGAACCAGGAGAGGGAAGAAGAGAAGGGGGGCTAGCTGCTGGCAGGGGTTAAAGGCAGTTTGAAACAAGATGGAATTCCTCATGTTAAACTCTGGGACTACAGGTGCATACCACCAAAGACACTCCCCGTCCCTAGGGTCCTCCAAAGCATTTTCACTCATTTCTCCTCCCAGCTGGAGGTCAGGTCTCCCTCCTTGTCTACCAACAGACATGCATTTGGGTTCCCCCGACGCGTTTGCTCCCTTGCCCTCTCCTGACTTGTTTTTTCCCATCAGTATCCCTCATCCCTCTGATAGGGCTGTCTACCTGTTGGGTGGGGGAGGGGGGACCTCAGCATGGATTTGCATGGCAGTCACTCCGTAGACAACATCCCCTTCCCCTGCCTTGATCATTTCATCCCAGCTGATATGAGGCAAATTGACCTGCAGAATACTTACCTGGAGAGGATGGTGTTTGCTCATTGACACTGGCCAGGCTCTCAGCAGGTCTGGCCCCCAGCCAGCACACTGGATGCCCTACAGGTCAGAGCTTGTGCCCATTCTTCAGCTTGTTCCGACAACAGTGACCTCATACAGTATGTGTCCCTTTGTGATTGATGAACTTCATTCAGCATAATGCCTTCCAGATCCCTCCACGTCATGAAATGTTTCACAGTTTCATCGCTGCTTTTTAGGGATGCATAGTATTCCATTGTGTGTATATACCAGAGGGTTTCTTCTACTGATGGGAATTTAGGCTGTTTCCAGCTGCTTGCTACAGTGAACTGCGCTGTAATGAACATGGGGGAGCATACGTTTATTTATGATCTGCTTCTTATTTCTTCGGGGTATATGCCCAGTAACGATATTGCTGGGTCATATGGTATTTCTGTTGCCATCTGTTTTAGGAATCGCCATATTGCCTTCCGTAGTGGCTGTACATATTTACAAGCCCACCAGCAGAGGATAAGAGTTCCAATCTCACCAGACCCTCTCCAGCATTTGTTGGTCTTCTCCCTCTCTAAGAATTGAGCTGCAGTTATGGGTGTTAGATGGTGTTTCACGGTGGTTTTGACTTACATCTCCCGGATGGATGGTTAGTGACCGGGAGCATGTCCTCAGGTGTTTATGAGCCGTTTGAGTGTCATCCTTTGTGAGTTGTCTGTTCGGATCCTTCGCCCACCTTCTCAGAGGGTTATTGGTTTTTCTCTTGTTGTAGGCTTGTAATTGCTGTTGCTTTTAGTGATTGGTCCTTTGTTATGTCAGTACTAAATATCTTTCCCCAATCTGTGGGCTCCCTTTTTACTCTTTTAATGAAGTCTTTTGATGTACACGAGGGTTTTATTTTTCATAGGCCCCACTCATCTAGTTTGTCTTCCATGGAGCGTGTTTCCTTTGTGTATCTCTGATAGCCTGTGTGTGCCCTGAACTAGGGCACTTAGATGTGTCCCAATTTTCCCAGTGATGATCCTGACAGCTTTGGGTTTTACGTTCAGGTCTTGGATCCACCTGGAGTTTGGTTTGTGCCTGGGCTGAGAGATGGGGCTTGTTTCATTCTTCTGCAGGTGGGGATCCAGCTTTGGCAGCACCATTTGTTGAAGAGGGCATCTGCTTTCCGGTTAATGCTATTTCGGCCTTTGTCAAAAAGCAGTTCTTTGTATGCGGAAGCTTTTATTTCTGGGTTGTCTGCCCTGCTCCATTGGTCCGTGTAGCTATCAGTAGACCCGTATCAGATTGTTTCGACAATTGTGGCTGTCCAGTAGGTTTTGCGGTCAGGGAGTGCAAGACCACCTATTTTGCTTTCATTTTTAAGGAGTGTCTTGCCTGTTCTGGGCTTCCTCTCTCTCCATATTGACATAGTTTTAATGAGAATGGTTCATGGAATTTCCATTCCAGAGGAGATTAGACGCAACGGGCAAAAAGCTATAGTAGGTCCAGATTTGCTAAAAGCAAATTCATTGAAAGCAGCTAGCAGGCTCTGCTTGGCAGCAGCAGGAGAAGGTGAGGGGGCACTTTCAGAAGTGGGGAAGTGGCACTGTTTGGAAAGGAGTGTGGATCCCCCCCTGACACACACACTTTATTGGATCTGTGGGAGCTGCTCATCTGAGCACACTCACTCACGTACACAGTAGGCCTACCCAAATCACCCGGTAAAGTTTACATACTGGTGTTTAAGAAGGCAAAGTATCGGTCAATTCATTTTCAAAAGATTTCTAATATGCTTGCCTTTTTTTTTTAAGTTGTCTCTCAAAGAGGACATATGCTGTCATATGGAAACTATGTATGCATGGAAAAATTCTTCCCTGGGTAGGATCAGATGACTGGGACATTGCCGTAGGATCCTCCACTCATTTAGATTAGTTGTAAAAGATGACAACTTTCAATGGGACGTAGGTCTTTTTATATCTGCTCAAACCCTCTTTGTCCTCATTCCTTGGTTGTGGGATTTGATACGCAAATTCTGCTTCCTCTTACCCTTTATGAATTTGTAGTCTTTGATGAGGACCCTGATGAGGACCCTTCCCAAGCTACATCTTCACAGTGGAGGCAGTTTGATCCTAAAAATCTCTTCTTCCCCATGGAGTCGTTCAACCTCACCTCTGCTTCCTGCTACCTCCTTTCGACGAGGAAGTCGAAACACTTTGACCTGTTCTCATGTCCCCATCGCGTCTTTCTCACAGGCTGTACCCTCTGCCCACGTGAGTTAATGACTCTGTTCTCTGCCACACGGGTCACAGCTTGATCATTGTGACCTCCAAGGAAGACTCATCAAAGAACAATGTCTTCCCCCAATCTGTAAGCTCAGAGCCATGCAAGTGAGGCGCTTTCATCAGCAGGACCTGCTGAGAGTTGAAGTGCAGCTGCTGGCTCCTGTACCTTCGGCTGAGGCCAAGCTTCTCTGGCAATTCTTCTTGCCAAGACTGAGCACAGCAGAAGTCTGGGAATCATGCCATTCATATGATTACCTGTTGGGCTGTGATCCTAAAGGTCTGACATTCAAAACCACCAGATGCTCTGAGGGAGAATAGTGGGGCTTTCTCTTCCAGTAAACAGTTAAAGTCTCAGGAACTCACAGGGGCAGTTCTAACCCTCGCCAACAGCGTTGCTATGAGTCAGCATCGACTCGATGGCAGTGAGTTCGGTTTGGTTTGGTTCGATCTAACGTGGAGCTCCTCCCACTTGGTCTGGGGACTCTGCTCCAGGGGAAACGACACTCCAAATTCCAATGAGTCTCAGATTGTCGTTAGATGGCCTGGAATCAGTTTGACCCACAGCGACCCCGTGTACATCAGAACCAGCACTACCCAGTCCTGCGCCATCCTCCCTGTTTTCTCATCCTTGAGCCCATTGTGGCGGCCACTGTGGCCATCCATCTCATTGATGGCCTTCCTCCTTTTTGCTACCTCTCCGCTTATATAGACCCTTTTATTAAGTCTTAAATAGGAAGGGACAATCTCAACCTACGGGACTTGCCTGGGTCTTCCTTTCATAGAAATTGGGGTACTGGGGTCTGAGTCATACCCTAACGAAGGTGATGGTGTTAGCGTGTCCAGACCCAATCCTTATACTTTTCCAATTTGCCATAATGTTTATACTCCAATCTGAGTCCCTTTCTTGCTTTCATAGCCCACCTCTAACAGTGATGAATTGATCTGACCCCAATTATGATTCTGAGATGAATTTCCTTTGTTTATTTTGTGTTCCATAATTAGCAACATGGCCATGAGCCCTTCGGGCACCATACTGGCCTCGTGTTGTTGGTCTCCCTCATCCTGAAGGTTTGTCTTGGTCTGGTCTTTATCCTGTTTCAAACGTCATAAAGGGATTGCTATAAATTATATTTGAAATCAGGGTCTCCCCATAGCAGATGACCACAGGCCTTGCTGATTGTGTTGGGATACACTGATCCCCTCAGGGGTTCCTGAGGCAGCAAAGGTTATCTGCTCCGTATAAATGGCCTCGTATGGCTGCACTCTGAATTCTTGCAGGTTTCTGTCTCTGTCTTTACTGGACAGCTGGAAGGGAATTTGAAAGCCATTCATCAGCGGATCTCCACAGAGCCCCTAGTCCTCAGATACTGTTTAAAAACAAACAAGTCAAAACCCTGCTGTCTTCTAGTTAGTTCTCCCTTGTAGTGACCCTAACCTGGCTTTCCGAGACCTTACAGCTTTGTGGGGGCAGTGAGTCTCATCTTTCTCCCATGGAGCAGTTGGTGGATTTGAACCACTCACTTTGCAGTCAGCAGCCCAATGCTTTCATCAGGCACTGGCTAGATGCTGGGAATGCGAGGTTAGGGAAGGAAGTTCTTTCCTTCAAGATTGGAGCTAGTTTCACATCCTCATTTCTCAGATCGTAAACCGATTTGACAACATTTCTCAGCAAAGCCATCACAGACCAGAAAATGCAAGAAACACATACAGAGTGACAGCAAATGATATCCCCAAGATGGGCAGGTGTGGATTTGATCTCAGCCTTTCTAGAGCCTCTGGGTCCCATGTCTGAGCCAATTCATGGTGGCCTAGACTCACCTGTATCTCCAACCTTTACAGGCAGTCCAAGATTTCTATTACTAGCCAACGTCCTCAAACAGATGTTACTGTAAGCTGACTCTACCAACAAGGAGCTCTCTCAGGCTCTCAGGGGAAGCACGGTGTTCATCTCATTGCTAAGTTTCCTTTATGGAAGAGTAGGGCATGAAGTCATTTGAGAAGGAGGCCGGCAGTTAGTTTGCTCTTGTTGTTCGATGCCATAGAGTTGGTTCCAGCGCACAGGGACCCCATGTGCAGCAGAGCGAACACTGCCTGGTCTCCCACCATTGACAAGGCTGTTGCGTTCGATCCCACAGGGTCAGCGCATCTCATCGAATGTCTTCTTTTCTGCTGGTCCTCTGCTGCACAGGGCATCCTTCTCCAGGGACTGTTCTTCCCGATAACATGCTTAGAGTATGTGAGACCCAAGTCTCACCATCCTTGTTTCTAAGGGCCGTTCTGGCCGTGTTTCTTCCAAGGCAGAAATGAGAAAGGATCAGATATTAATCAAGAGCATGGTTGTGTGGTAGCACACGTGATGCGATTGGACCTTTTAAACCTGAACATTCAGCAGCCTGAAAACTCAGCAGCCTTCACTATAGTTGATTTCAAGGCTATAGCTCTCTCTGCTTCAGGGGTTTTTATTTTATCCATCTAATCATCCTTTATTGTCATGGCTGCTGTAATAAAATGCAATGTATGTCTCTAATTGCATGATTATTGGCTTGCTGAAGGCTTCCTGGCCCCTGTGTGCCAGCCCCAGTCCCAGACAAATCTTCCCATCGTGGACGTGGGAAGTGGATGGCACCTGCTCCTTGTTTCCTAGCCTGTAGGAGGTTCCCACCCATTTGCAGGCTACTCAAAAACCCAAACCAAACTCACTGCTATGGAGCTGCTGCTGACTCGTACAACCCTACAGGAAAGGGTAGAGCTGCCCCTGTGGGTCTCTGAGCCTGTAATTCTTCACAGGAGTAGAAAGCCCCATGGAGCAGAAGGTGGTTTCGAACTGCTGACCTTGTAGATGACAGCCCAGCACATAGTCTCCATGTCACCAGGGTTCTTAAGGGTTATAAAAGGAGTTCTGGTGGCATAGTGGGCTGCATATTGGGCCACTAGGTAGCAGTCTTAGAAATCCAACAGGGCAGTTCTGCTCTGTCTGTCGTATAGGGTTACTGGGCATTGGAATTGACTCTATGACTGGAAGAAGAGTTGTAAAGAACAACACATGGTGCTGTTGTTAAGCACTTGGCTGGTAATCATGAGGCTGGAGGTTCAAACCCGCCAGCTGCCCCCTGGGAGGAAGATGTGGTAGTTTGCTTCCATAAAGACTCACAATCTTGGAAACCTGATGAGGCACTTCTGTTCTGTCTTCAAGGCTCCCTATGAATCAGAATTAACCTATCCAAAATGGTTTGAGATTTGGAAGGGCTATAATATAATGGTTAAAGGGTAGATGCTAAAGTCATAAAAGCTTGGGTTCAAATTCTGATTTTCAGTACTACTTATTAGCACTTGGGTGAAACAATTGATCTCTCAATTTCTTCCCCTCACTTTCTTCCTCCATAAAATAAATATAGGAGCGGTACCAACATCGCTGTAAAAATAAATGTGCGGGGCCACGTCTAATCACCATCCCCACCCCCCACTACACAAAGAGTAAGGCGAATTAAACTGCACATCAGCATCACTCAAGGTGAAGCTGAGGTCAGACTCTACCCTGAAACCTTGTCACCATCACCAATTCGCCACACGACTCTATTTCTCAAACCTTGTCACCATCACCAACCATCTTGCACACAGGACTCTATTTCTCAGCTCGTTCGACAACCCATTGTAATGACCACACAGAACTCACAGACAATACAATTAGAGGATTTATTAGGGAAATTAATAGGTTACAATGTAGGTGGGAAATACATAGGATGCAGTTTTGTTTTGCTTTGTTTTTTTATGTCAGGATAGCATCTTCTCTACTGTGCCCGTAGCCTCCTGCTCTGGGCTCTGCCCTTTATGGACTATATGACAAAGTTCCTTTGGAGCTGTCAATAAATACTCAAAGTGCATGCCACTTGGACATAAACCTGAGCCTGAAGATGTTTGCCTCTGGCTCTGTGGATCCCCAAACCTAGGTCCCCCAGTTAAGTTCCTGAAGGCACCCCACTCTGCCAGCCAGCTTCCTGCATAAAGGCACTCAGCTTTACTGGCTCTGTGGGCTGAGAAGTCCATTGTTCAGTCCTCTGCTCCTCTGCACTCCTCTGGTGTCAGAGTTGTCATCTGGATCCAGGCGTAACCGCAACATATTGGGTGTACTGCTATCTGTCGTTTTGTAACGCATAACTCCCAAACTTAGTAGCTTAAAATACCATCCATCTCTAGACAACTGGACATACCTTGCAAAGGGGTAGTGGGGAGACGAGTCACTTAGGGTACAGTATAGCAATAATGAAACCCACAACCTTCCTCTAGTTCTTAAACACTTCCTCCCCCCAACTACCAGGACCCCAATTCTGCCTTGCAGACCTGGTTAGACCAGATGATGCACAGCGGTACAGATGGGAATTGGAAACGCAGGGAATCTAGGACAGATGAACCTCTCAGGACCAGGGGTGACAGTGGCAATACCAGGAGGGAAAGGGGGTGTAGAAAGGGGGAATGGATCACAGGGAGCTACATATAACCTCCTCTCTGGGGGACAGGCAGCAGAGGGGTGGGTGAAGGGACATGCCGGACAGTGTAATATAAGATACAATGATAATTTATAAATTATCAAGGGTGCAGGGGGGAGAGGGGAGGCGGAAGGGAAGGGGGGAGGGGAAAAAAGGAAAATGAGCTGATTCCGGTAACCCAAGAGGAAAGTGAATTTTGGGAATAATGAGGGCAACAAGTGTATAGATATGCTTTACACAATTGATCTATGTATTGTGATGAATTGTATGAGCCCCAATAAATTGATTAAAACAATACCATATGTGCATTATTTCACAATTTCTGTGGGTCCAGAATTTGGACATGGCCTGGCTGGGCATTTAGCTGAAGTGGCCCTCACAGGCCTCTACTCAAGGAGTTGGCTGTGGTGTAGTCTCATCTGAAGGCTCGATTGAGGAGGTTCTGCTTCCCAGATCACTCACTTCACAGGCTGTTGGACTGAGGGCCTTAGTTCCCTCGTGGCTGTTGATTGGAAGCCACCTTCAATTCTCTGCCAGGTGGGCCTTCTAGCTTATTTCATCAAGCATGACACTAGAACCAGAGACAGTGTGCCAGCCAGAGAGAGAGGGGCATGGTCTTTTGGAACCTGCTCACAGAAGTAATCATTACCACCTTTGCCATATTCTGTTCATGAAAACAAGTCACTGGATCCAGCCTGTGCTCAAGGTGAGGAGATTACACAAAGGTGTTTCTACTAGAAAACAAATACTTGAGATCACTGGGGCAGGGGTCGGGGCGAGGGGACCATGTTAGGAGCTGCCTAGCACACTATTACTATCAAGTGCCATTCAGTCGGTGCTGACCCATAGCAACCTTATGCACAAGAGCATGAAACACTCCTTGGCCACGCACCGTCCTCACAATGGCTCCTATGTTCTAGCCCCTTGTCACAACCTCTGTGCCAATTCACTTCATCGAGGGCCTTGCTCTTTCTCTCTGCCTTCCAACTTTACCAACGTGATGTCCTTCTTCAGGGACTGGCCTTTCCTGACATGTCCAAAGGATGTAAGACAAAGTCTGACCATACTTACCTCTAAAGAGCACTGCAGCATTGTACTTCAAGGTAGACCTTGAAATGTCCTTCTTGACAATGAACGCGGTGTCGTTCCTCTTGACTACGTCATTCTCGTCACAGTAGACCATATCACTTTCTGATTCAAAGTGGCCCACGTTAGTCCGTTTCAGCTCACTGATGCCGAGGATATTGATGCTTATGCATTCCAGTTCATTTCTGATGGCTTTCAATTTCCCTAGATTCATACTTTGTACATTTCAAATTCCAATTACCAGCAGGTTTTTGCATCAGTTTCTTCTCACCATGAGTGGTGCCCCCATCAGCAAATGAAGATTCCCAAGGTTCTTCTTCCACAGGCTTGACTCCATTCACGTCGCCGTGGTCAACTACTCTTATTTTGAGAAAGCAGCTCCTTCTCAGTCACATTTCCAGTGCCTTCTGCCTTGAGGGGTCCATGCTTTGGCGCTATCTCTGACAATGCTCTGCTTCCGTTCAGTAGGTCTTCAGTATCTAACAATGTTTCTATGCTCTGCATAAGATTTTTCAATGGCTACTTCCTCTGAAGAAGGCAGCGAATTCCTTCTTTATAGTCTGTTCTTAGTCTGGAAGCGTCACTGAAACCTGACCCCTTTGGGTAACCTTGCTGGTGTTTGAAATACCAGTGTCCTAGCTTCCAGCATCATAGCAAAACACAAGCCACCACAGTATGACAAGTAAGTGGTGGCCAGAGTGTCTACCACACTAAGGTTGTCTAATTTGCACATATGTAAGCTCTCTAGCTAGATGGGTGGGGTTGAGTTGGCCTATGCACTGCAACCAAGATATTCGTGTTCAATAGAAGAGAAGTTCTAGCTCATGACACTTGTTTCCAAGTCAGGGAGCTATGCTATCTCTTGTTCTCTAACACTAAAACACTGAGTCTAGTCAGAGGTATGCGCCTCTTTGGGACAAGAGTCCTTATTTAAGGCCCTACAAAGAGTGATGACTGAGAGAGCTTCCAAGGGGAGAGAGTTTCTGAGAATCTAACTAGTCATTAAGGAACTATGGCCTTTAGCCCCAACATCCCACATCCAACTGGTGAAATGTGTGGAGTGTGTATTAATAGGAATGATTCCTTTAGATAGGCTTGATGGTTTATATGGAAAAATTCCATGAGAAATATACATTATTTGAAAAGACTACTTTTCAATGACTTATTATTATATCAAAAAAACACACAGTGGAGTGAATGTAGTGAGGGTCACTCACAACAGGTCTTGGAGCCTTCTTGAACCCTGACACTGACCACTCTCTTTATTCAGAATCTGTGGTCATCTGCCTGCCTTGACCATCATTGGTTCCCTTGACTCCACGTCCAGTCAGAGCATTAGGTATCTTGGGGTGAAAGTCCATGGAAGGAGGGTAGTAGCCCTGGATTCCAACACAGAGTTGAGAGGGCAAGTGGAGTCTTCTCCTCAACTTCACCCCAAGCCCTCAACAAGAACTCAACCTAAAGGCATTCCAGAAGAAGGCCGTGTTCTGTCTGCGTCCATGTCCTCATTCAAGGTTGCTGTGGTTGTATTTTTTAACTTAGCATTTCCCCCAGTACCCCTTTCTCTCTCAGGTTGGTCATCAGGTCTCAGTCCCTATACATGGACATACTTCTTTTCATCTCATCAGTGTGACAGCCAGACAAGGAACACAGTGTTGACTCCATTTTATGTTTGCAGGCATGGAGGGCCAGAGAGATGAAGTGACTGTGGTTGGGATCTTTGCCTAGGAGATTCTTATTCTTGGTTGTTTCCAAAATATCACCCACTACCAGCCGCTGATTACCAGAAGGTCTATCCATCCTCAGGCATGGGGTAGATAATAGAAACATTTGTCATCTCTAACAAGTGCTCTCATGGATGAGAGCACAGAGCCCTCCACCTTGAGCCCTCCCTTTCCCATCATCCACCCCGTGCTTCAGCTTGGCAGTCCTGTCTCCAACACAGCCCCCATCTCTCAGTCCCTGTCTGGATTCCTCCACAGTCCTGCGCACATTGACTTGGAAATACTTACCATCTGGCCAGATGGTGAGTGCTGTAGGAGAGAAGTTGGTTACTATTGCTTGCACCTGACTGGGTGCCTGATACAAAATAGGCCCTCAGTAAAAAGTGATGAGGCTTAGGGTTTGACTGCAGCCATTTCCCAGTGGAAGCTTCTATAAGTGGCTGCTTTGACATAGCCCATAAACTGCAATGGCAGCCTTCATTCCACAGCTCTCTCCAAGGTAGCCCTAATGCACTGGAGTGCAAGGGGGTCTTCACAAGTTTGCCTCCTGTCTCAGCATGTGTTACAGCCAAAGTGGACCCGGAGACAAGGAATTGAGCGCCAGGAGTTTATTTGAGAAATGATAACAGAATGGATTGTCACTGGGGTGTGGAAGTGTGGCAAGTATGAGGGAGCAGACGTAGCTGTAGATAATTGGGGCTCCAGTCTGCTGGAGTCTTCTGGGAAAGTGTGAACTATACCTTAGGATTTTCTCACAGGAGCCAGGAAGCTGGAAAGTTTTCTTATCAATTCCCATTCCTCAGTGACGGAGGGTTGCTCCTGAGTATTAACTCCCCAGCACTCCACATCTGCCCAGGATCATTGGTGTTAAGTGTCCACAGATGACCTCTGGGGAAGGATAAAGGAATGCAAGCAGATCACCGAGATCATCTGCTCCATCTCCCTCTATGGTCAGCAAGTTCTTTACGAAGACTCAGAGCTGAGAAATTTTTTTGAGAGCTTGTATGATGTGTTTTTGAGCACAGGCATGATCTTATCTAAGTTTCACAACCATGGGACTATTAACATTTTCCTGTAAACAGATGGGGAAGCTTAGGCTTAGGCGGTTCCATAGCTTGTCCAGCATGGTGAAGAACCATCATGTAATGAAGGAATTTGGCAGTTATGCAATGATGTAGTCATCCTCCACTTTCACACCACAGCCAGTTTTGTGTAACCAGCTGGTCTTTGGAACCTAACCATGCCCATAAGTGGGAAAAATATGTGTTTGGTGTGTTTGGAAGGAAAACAACCTAAATTGTAGAACTGTCTGATGATCAATATCTGGCATAAATAAATCCACCAACAAAGACTAAGCACAGGCACAGTAATCAGGAAAGCCTTCCTCACACAGGGCACGGATGTTTTCTCGGTCATCTAGCACAGCTGGAAGGGCACATCCTGGGGGCTGCACTGGTCTCTCTCTTGGCTACTGGCAGGAAATGCCCACATTGCTTTGATCTTTGGGCCTGGAGGTGTCAGGTTTTCAGTACGATGTTCCAGAGGTTAGCAAAATCCTTTATGCCTACAAGAAGGGTGTTCGTGATCATTAGCCGGAATCAATATGATGCCCGTGAGTGAATACATGTGTTTCCAATGGGTGGGAGTACGGACTCAGTCACCCTGTTTGGGGACTGCTTCTGGACTTCCTGGGTGCACTCACTAAGGGAGCTCAGCTTTAGCCCCAACATCTCACATCCAACTGGTGAAGTGTGTGTATTAATAGGAATGATTCCTTTAAATAGATTTGATGGTTTCTATGGAAAAATTCCATGAGAAATATACATTATTTGAAAAGACTACTTTTCCATGACTTATTATTCTATCAAAAAAACACACAGTGGAGTGAAAGTAGTGAGGGTCACTCACAACAGGTCTTGGAGCCTTCTTGAACCCTGACACTGACCACTCTCTTTATTCAGAATCTGTGGTCATCGCCTGGTGACCTGGTGACCTTGCTCTCAGCTCGCTGCTCCCCTTCTCATCAAGATGGTCTGATGTTTACCGATTCCTGGTGCTGAATAAACCCACCCCTGTGAAGAAGGCTTTCTGCCCTTGAACCTGGCTTCTCTGCCCAGCTCTATGACTTGCTGAGAGCAAATGATGCCTAGTCTGTTTCAGAGAAGTTCCTAAGGATTGGCTTTTGTGGCCTGCCAAAGAGAACTGCCTAAAAAACAAAGCACACCAACACAACTGTTATTGTGAAACAGGACAGAGAAGCTGGGCATGGGGAATGTTTCTGCCCATCGGTGGGAGACACACGTCAGGTCAGAGCATCTTTAAGTGGTGATGTCTCTGCCTTCCAGAGAGCCCCCAGATCTTGGATCGACTGTTACTTTCTTCTGTATTAATATCTCTTCTCTAGACATTTAGGAGCCTAATGACACATTGCATTGTTCATCACTTTATAGTTTATTTAATAAAGCGCTTTCACATAGATTAGAGGCAGTGGCCTAGAACCCAGGCTTTGAAGGCACATTATCTAAATTCAAATCAAGGCTTTGCCATTATCGGTTGTGTAACCTTGAGGCGCTCTGCTATTTCAGGGCGCAGTTTTCTCACAAAATGGGGGCAATGCCATACCCACTTCACAAACCAAGAGCAGAAAGCAGGAAGGGGCAGGAGAGAAAGACAAACGGAGACAGGAAACCCAGAGAGGAAGCAGCAAGAGCACTGCTACACTTAGGGAAGTGGGACTGGTCTGTGAAATGCAACCTGGATGAACTAATGAGTGGGAAATATTTGAACTTACTCTATAAACTTTCACTTAAATCATGTGTGTGCACACACTCACACAAGATTCCATCAAGTATACAGCCTGGGAAACCCAATGGGGCAGTTCGATTCTGTCCTATAGGATCACGATGAGTCAGAATTGACTAAATGACAATGGGAATGTTTAGCCACTGAAATCTCAAGATTAATTTGTGGCCGTATATAACTTAGCATTCTCTTTAAGAGCGAAATTCATCATCTTTCCGTAATACTGGGTAATTGATTTATTTCACATTAAGAAGTTTAATGATAAGATGTTCTCAAAGCCCAAAGAATAGTTGCTGATGAAACAAATGATCTGATTGCAGAGAAATGGCTGGGCTCAGAGCAAGGCCCGTAAGATACCACAGGGTGCAAAGTTTAAGGAGGCACTAATTTTCAGGTTTATGAATGTGCAAGGTCAGCACCTCCGTAAATTGCTTGCCTCACCCTAGTCCTGCCTCTCCAGTGTTAATCTAAGCGTTTCTGTGATCGCCTCTGTTTTTCAAAGGCGCACATCACACTGCTTTGTGACCACACCCCTTCTTGATGCAATCAGGACTTGCTGAGACTGCAACTCCACGCTTGCCGGTGGGGACATGGGTCCACAGGCACCATCCCAGACCTCAAGGAGGGCACAGCCAGAGGAGGAGGCAGCCAGACAAGAATAACACAGTGCTGCCCTTGGTTCCAAGAGGGAGGGGGGAGCCAAGAGCTGGGGAGAAAAAGAAAGAGGCAGCAGCAACTTAGCTGGGCTCTGTGGTCAGCTGCTCCCCTGAGCGACATCAGTTGTGAGAATGACCACAGAGGGTTGAGCCCCTCCACTGGTGGCACTTTCTCAAAACCAGATGCCATGCCGGAAGTGCTCACTTGCCCATGTCGATGCATTCCAAAGAGCGGCGATTCAGCAGAATGCAGACACCACTGAACAGTCTCATTAATATCACGCACAAGTAACATTTTGCTGAAGGTGAAGTTCATCATTGGTTGCAGCAAGGCACCCAGAGGGAATGCCAGCAAGTCCACCTGGATTCAGACGAGGACGTGGCATGAGGAGCAGTGTTGCTGAGGTCAGATGGATCTTAGATGGAAGCAGACGATACTAGAAATACGTGTACCTCTGTTTTAGTGATGCTGCAAAGGCGTGCGGTCATAACAAATTATGGAAAAAATTTTGATGAGCAGGAATTCAGGAATCTTCTAAGTGTATCATGTGGAACCAAGAGGTGGCTTTTGAACAGAACCAGGGGACACTGTGTGGTTTAAATCAGGAAGGTGGGAATCAAGGTTGTATCCTTTCACAATACTTATTTGATCTGTATGCTGAGCAAATAATCAAAGAATATGGACTATGTTAAGAACAAGGCATGATCACAAAGGTGGGGGGAGGGGGAAGAAAGAGGAACTGATACCAAGGGCTCAACAGAAAGTAAATATCTAGAAAATGATGGTGACATATGTACAAATATGCTTGATACAATTGATGCATAGATTGTTATAAGAGCTGTAAGAGCCCCCAATGAAATGATCTTTTATTAAAGAAAAAAAAGAACAAGGCATGAGGTTTAGAGGGAGGCTAACGAACGAAGTGTGATATGCAGATGACATAACCTTGCTTGCTGGAACTGAAGAGGACTTACTGATGAAGATGGAAGAAGACAGCCTTCAGTGTGGATGATACCTCGACATAAAGAAAATAAAAATCCCCACAGCTGTGGGGGTCGATAGGCAGCATCATGATAAATGGAGAAAAGATCAAAGTAGTCAAATATTTCATTTTGCTTGAGTCCATAATCAATGCCTATGGAAGCAGCAGTCAAGAAATCAAATGACAAAGGCTCAAAGTTAAACAAGCAGCCATCTAGCAAGGAAGCAACAAAGCTCCATGGAAGAAGTATACTAACTCATGTGATCATGAAGTGTCGATGGGATCAGGTATCAGGCATTAGAAAACCCCGAACAAACAACCATTTTGATTCAAACAAGGAGAGTTGGAGTGGAGACCCAAAGTCCATCTGTAGACAATGGAACATCCCCTTATAGAACGGTCACAAGGAAGGGACGAGCAAGCCAGGGTGTAGTTTAGTACCAATGAAACACAGAACATTTCTCTAATTCTTTAATGCTTCACCGCCACCACCCCCCCACTATCATGACCCCAGTTCTACCTTACAAATCCAGCTAGACCGGATCATGTACACTGGTACAGATAAAAGCTCTCGACTCATGGAACCCAGGAGAGATAAACCCCTCAGGATCAAGAATGAGAGTAGTGATACCATGAGGGGCAGGTGGGGGGAGAAGGGGGAGAAAGGGGAACTGATAGTAATGATCTATATGTATAACACTGCCCCCAGGGGAATGAACAACAGAAATGTAGGTGAAGGAGACAGTGTAAAATGTGAAAATAAAAATAATTTATAAATTACCAAGGGTTCACAAGGGCGGGTTGGGGGGAAAAAGTGGAGCTGATACCAAGAGCTCAAGTAGAAAGAAAATGTTTTGGAAATAATGATGGCAACATATGTACAAATGTGCTTGATACAATTGATGTATGGATTGTTAAACAAGCTGTAAGAGCCTCCAATAAAATGATTTATCAATAGCCTCCCCAATAAAATGATTTATCAATAATAAAGAAATCAAATGACATATTAGATTTGGAAAATTTGCAACAACAAAAAACCTTCCTTAAGTTGTTACAAAACAAAGATATCCTTTGAGGACTAAGCTGAACATGACCCAAGCCATGGTATTGCCAATCGCCTTGTATGCATCCGAAAGCTGGACAATGAATAAAAAGACCAAAGGAGAACTGGTTTGTTTGTGTTACAGTGTTGCTGAAGAATACTGCATATGCCATGAACTGCCGGGAGAAGGAACAAAGTCTTGGAAGTGCAGCCCGAATACTCCTTTGAAGCAAGGATGGCAAGACTTGGTCTCACGTGCTTGGGGCATGTTATTAGGAGGTACTGGTTCCTGGAGAAATATATCATGCGTGGTAAAGTAGAGGGTAGTGACCAAGGAGAAGACCCTAAAGGTGGATTGACAGAGCAGTTGCAACAATGGGTTCAAATCCAGCCATGCTGTGGGCAGAGTGCAAGAACAGGCAGGGTTTCATGCTGTTGTCCATGGGTCAGCACGAAGCTAAGGGACTCCATGGCCCCTAACAACAACAACAACAACAACAACAACAACAACAACAACAACAACAGTGAGGGTCTTCCAGAGAAGGCAATTTCAGGCATCCCAAGCGAGTGGACACGCGCCAAGTGTGGAGCACAAGTCCAGGCTCATTGGGCGTGCTGAATAAAGGTCACGTCCTCCTATAACTCTATCAGCCTGAGCGTGAAGATAATATTTATGCAGTCTACATGAACAATCGGGCATAGTTCTGAGCATTTTACCTGTAAGAACTCACCAAATTCTCACCAAAAAAATCCATGAGGGAAGTAGGTGTATCCTGTTCTTTAGCTGCTGTGATAAATGAAAAGAAAAATTGTACAATGAAAAAACACAAATTTACCATCAGACAATTCCAGAGGTCAGAAGTCTGACATGGATCGTACTGGGATGGGCTGTATTCTCTCTGGAGGCTCCAGGGAAGAATCCCTTCCCTTGTCTCTTGCAGGTGCTCTAGACTATTTGCAGGAGCCCTGGTGGTGTAGTTGTTCTGCATTGGGCTGCTAGAGGCTGCTAAACATAGGGTGGGCAGTTCAAAATCACCATCTACCCTGTGAGAGAAGGATGGGGTTTTCAACATCTGAGGCTGAGTTACAGTCTCAGAAAGTCACAGGGGCAGTTCTACCCTGTGTGTAGGCTCACTGTGAGTCGGCACAGACTCAATGACAGTGGGAATTTGGCAGTCTATTTGCATTCCTCAGCACATGGCCCTCTTCCTCCATCTCTAAAGCCACCAAGATTACCTACATCCTTCCCCCTGTTAAGGAGCCTGATGGTTATATTGGGCCCACCAGGGTAATCTGTTTATCTCACAGCTAGCTGATTAGGAAACAATTCCTTCTATAACCCTGCTTTCTCTTTGCCATGTAACTTAATATATTTACATGTTCTAGGAATTAGCTGTGGGCATCTATGGAGGGTGGGGGATTATTAGGCTGATAGAGTATTCAGCCTATACAAGGTTGCTGTGTGCTGGAATCAACTTGATGGCATGGGTTGGCTTGGTTGCTTGGTTATCTTACTGTGGATGATGGAAGTGTGGTAAGAGGGGAGACAAAGCCCACCACCGTGATTGAAGAGTCAGTACGGAGTTTACTTATTACCAGCCAAGAGAGGACATATCAAAGAGGAAATTCACCAAGGGGCCCCTGAACAGAAAAACAAATCAGGAGGCTCTCTGTGGCAGGAAAGGGAAGGTAGTTCATAATGGTTACATGAATTAAGACCTGCAAGTCACACCCCAAATGGAAGAACATTCATTTAGGACTTGCAAGAGTCTCCAGTCCTAGAGTCAGTGAAAATCACCGATGTTTATCAGTTTTACTGGCTAGAATCCCAGCAGCAAGGAAAGCACTGGGTGCAGCTTTCAGTGGAGAGGATTTCTTTCTTTCCTTTTTAAAGAAATCATTTTATTCGACACTCGTACAGCTCTTATCAGAATCCATCCATCCATCCATGTGTCAAGCATATTTGTACATATGTTGCCATC
>NW_022109491.1:14689771-14709669 GCF_000313985.2 Echinops telfairi | reverse complement strand
TTTTGTGCTTGGCTTACTTCACTTAGCATAATTTCATCCAATTCTTCCCATGTGGTGATATGCTTCATGCATTCATCACTGCTTTTTAGGGATGCACAGTACTCCATTTGTATGTATGTACCACAGTTTTTGATCCATTTGTCCGTTGATGGATCAAATGGAAATTTGGGTTGTTTCTAACTCCTTGCGATTGTGAACTGTGCCACAATGAACATTAGAGCACAGATGTCTGGCTGTGGTTTGTTTCTTGCTTCTTCTGGGTATATGCCCAGTAGGGGGATTGCTGGGTCATATGGTAGCTTGATTTCCATCTGTTTTAGATAATGTCAAATTGATTTCCATAGTGGTTGTACATACCTACAGGTCAACCAGCAGTGGACAAGAGTTCCTATTTCACCACAGCTCATCCAGGTTTTGTTACTTTCTGATTTTTTGAATTGGGTTATCCTCGAAGGTGTTAGGTGGTATCTCATGGTTGTTTTAATTGGCATTTCTCTTATAGCTTATGATTGGGACCATTTCTCATATGTTTATTGGCCATTCGGATTTCTGCCCATGTGAAACTTCTGTTCAGGTCCTTTGACTACCTCCTCAGTGGGCAATTAGTTTTTTTTCCTTTCTGTAAGCTAGCTGAGTACCGTAGATTTTAGTAATAAGGCCTTTGTCTGATGTGTCATTGCAAAAGATGTTTTCCCAGTCCTTGGGCTCTCTTATTACTCTCTCTTGGTGATCTTTCAATGTACAAAGGTGATTTATCTTCAGTATATCTCACATGTCAATTTGTGGCCCATCTGTATTTGTGTCCTTCTCTATTTCTGATAGTCTATGTATTCTCTGTGCCAAAGTTCTCAAGTTGGTCCCAATTCCCTCATTGATGGCCCTGATAGTTTGGGGTTTTACCTCAAGGTCTGTGATTCATCTTGAGTTTATTCTTGTGCATGGAGTGAGGTAAGGGTCTTGTTTTGTTTTTCTGCAGGTAGATAACCATTTTTTCCAGCTCCACTTATTGAAGAGGGCATCTGATTCCCATTTGATATTTTTTGGACCCTTATCAAAGATCAGTTGTCTGAATGCTGATTTTTTATTTCTGGGTTTTCAGTTCTTTTCCATTGTCTGAGTATCTGTCATTATACCAGTATCTGTTTTCTTGAGTGTCTTAAACAGGAATGTGTGTTGGATATTGTCGAATGCTTTTTCAGCATCTATCGATATTATCATGTAATTTTTCATGTACATGTGGTGATAATACTAGCAGTCTTTCGTATGTTGAACCATCCCTGCATCCCTGGTATGAATCCCACTTGGTAATGGTGAATTATTTGTTTCATATGCTTTGGCATTCTATTGGCCAGTAGTTTTAAAAAGAGTTTTGCATCAATGTTCATTAGAAATATTGGTCTGTAGTTCTCAATTCTTATGCAATCCTTGCCCGCTTTAGGTATCAGAATTATACTAACTTCATAGAAAGAGTATGGAATTTTGCCGTCTTTCTCTATGCACTGGAAGAGTTTGTGTAGGAGTGGTGTTAGTTCTTCCCTGAATGCTTGATAGAATTCCCTGTGAAGCCGTCTGGCCAGTGGGATTTCTGTTGTTGGTAATCCCTTGATTACCTTGTCTATTTATTCCATTGCTATGGGTCTGTTGAGATTCTTGTCGTCCATCTGGGATAGTCTAGGGAGGTATTGTTTTTCCAAGTATTCGTCCATGTCTTTCAAGTTGTTGAATTCATTGGAGTACAGCCTTCATAGTACTGTGTAACTATCCTTTTGATTTCATTAGGGTCCATTGTAAAGTCCCCTGTTTCATCCCTCATCCGTGCTGTTGAAATTTGCTCCTTCCTTTCTTTGGTTATGTTTGTCAGTGGTCGGTCTGTCAATTCTGTTAATCCTTTCAAAGAGCAAACTTTTAGCTGCATTAATTTCCCCCCTAGTTTTCTTGTTTTACTCTCATGAATTTCAGCCCTGGTTTTGATTATTTCTTTTCTTTTGCTATCAGTAGGAATTTCCTGTAGACTCTGCTTTAATTGCTGTAAGTTTTGTGTCAGCATATCAATTATAAGTCTCTCTTCCTTTTCCATGTGTGCATGAATTGCTATCAAACTTCCTCTGATAACTGCCTTTGCTGTGTCCCAAAGGTTTTCATATGTTGTATTCTCATTCTCATTGGTCTCTAGAAACTTCCTAATTTTATCTCTGATGTGAGCCAGTACCCACTCCTTTTGCAACAGAGAATTATTCATCCTTCAATTGTTTGCCCTTGTTTTCTGAATCATCCTTTTGTTGGTTTCCAGTCTTATGACATCATAGTTGGAGATAGAAGTGTATAATTTCTATGTGCTTGAATTTACACAGATTCGACTTGTGTCCTAGCATGTGGTCTATCTTCGAGTATGTGTCATGTGGGTTTGTAAAGAATGTGATTTTTTTTTTTGCATTTGGATATAGAGCTCTGAAAATATCTATGAGATCAAGTCATATAATCATAATGTTTAGATCTGTAGTCTCCTTGTAAGCTTCTTTCCCTGTGATCCATCTTTCTCAGAGAATTGTGTACTTAAGTCACCTACTATAATTGCTGAGACTGTAATTTCTTTTTATCTCTTTGGGAGCATTTATTCACGAATTTCATGGGTCTCTCATTGACCTTGTATATATTTATTATGATCACTGCTTCTTGGTCTTCACTGTTCCTTTGAACATTATATAGTGCCTCTCCTTATCTCTTTCACCTTGAGATCAATTTTGTCTGAGATTAGGATTGCAACTCCAGATTTTATTTGAATTATGATTTGCTTCGTATATTTTTCTTGAGTGTATTATTTTTGTCTGTAATCTTGAGATGTGTCACTGGTAGGCAGCAGATCAACAGGTTGTGTTTTTGAGCCAGTCTCCTAGCCTCTGCCTTTTAATGGCTGAGTTCAGTCCATTGATATTCAGAGTTGTAACATCCATCTGTGGACTCTGTGATGTTGTCTTGTACTTTTTGTCTTAGGTGTTTTTCTCCTTCCCTTTTGTATTAATGTGTTGTGCACATGCGCATGTGTGTTTTATTCTTGCCTTCTTTCTATCCTTGAGCCAATGCTATCTTGGGGGCTCTTTTCTCTTCATTGCCTTCTGGGTGGGATTGTTCTATGTGGCGGTCTCTTATTTGTGCTTGGTGAGTGCTCTTCTACACATATTAGGCAGGCAAGGTTCTTTTGTAGGCCTGGGTTTCTTTTAATGTATTCTTTGAGTTTTTCCTTGTCTAGGAAGACTCTTACTTCTCCATATCTTGATAGATAATTTGGCTGGATAGAGTATTATTGGGTTTGTGTTATTTTCCTTCATTTTTTTGGAATATGTTCTCCACTCCTGTTTTTCATAGTGTCTGCTTATAGGACTGAACATATTCTTATTTGGGTACCTTTATAAGTGCGTTAGTTAAAGTTTATTGTGCCAACATGACCGATAAACACATGGGGTTAACTGAAGGGCAGAGAGATAAATGTCTCAGTGAGCCTCACCTTTCTAGCTCTTGAGTCTCTTGTCTTCTGATGGTTGCACCAGGTTGCAGCTGCCTTAACCAGTTCCCTGCTTCAGCTTGCAAGGCTCACTTCCTGCAAGACAACCCTGAGGAGAAGCCACATGGACCTACCCCGATGCAGCCCTGGGTGCTGCAGCAGCCGTGTGGAGATCCCTGCCAGTGCTGAGATGCTTACACATTCACTGACTCAGCTTTCCTCCTGCAGTCAGCATCATAGTGTGTGTTTTGTGAGATGGAGGAAGACTTTGTGGACTGGTGTCAGACATATGGGTTAATGTTGGACTTGTGGGCTTGAGCAGCACTGGGTTGGGATGTTTTCTTGATGTGCACTTAACCTTTATATAAAACTCTGTCTTATACATGCATTTCTGTGGATTTGTTTCTGTAATGCACCCAAACTAACACATTATGGAACCTTGGGAGTGGGGTACTGGAGAAACAAATCTTAAGATGGAGAGTAGATGTTTGTTTGACCTCTCCTTCAGGGTATTTTTTCTTCTTTGTCTAGGCAGAGATCAGATGAAGCCACACTGTTTACTCAGTTGTTTCTGGGGAAACTATGGGAAATATGAAAATAGGAAGCTTGTAAGCCCACTTGATTTCAGCCATTAAAATTTGGTCTTTAGATGGGTTTAGGCCATGCCTGTAAAGAAATATTTGAAAAGATATGCCCCACCCAGTGCTTTGGAGTACTCAGCAACCAGTGGTCTTTGTCAGAAGTTGGAAAAAATTTGGAACTATGAAGAAAACTCCTCTCTGGGACTGAACGTTAAAGGGAGAATATGGGCAGGCTCAGAGGCTTGCTAGGTGACTTTATGAATTGGTGTTGGACATATGGATTAATGTTGAACTTGTGGGCTTGGGCAGCACTGGGTTGGGATGTTACCTTGATGTGCACTTGACCTTTATATAAAACTCTATCTTATGCATTTCTGTGGATTTGTTTCTCTAAAGTACCCAGACTAACACAATAAGTGACTGCTTGTTTTTCCCTAGATGCTCTTATGATTTTCTCCTTTTCCTCAAGGTTGGATAGTTTAACAATTCTATGTCTTGGTGACTTGTTGGGATTCAGTCTAGCTGGTGTTCTTTCGGCCTCCTGAGTGGTTCCTGGTTTTCATTCATTAAGCTGGGAAATTTTCCTCTAAGAATTCCCTCGCTATTTTTGCCATTGACTTCTTCATTGTGTCTTGTTCAGGTAGTCCAATTATTCTAATTTTGTTCCTCTTATAGCATCTTAGGTTTTCTTCAGCTTTTCTGATTATCTTATTTGAATGCCTTTGCCATTTGTTGAAGTCTGCCTGGTTCTCCTCTAGGTCACTGGTGCTATTCTCTGCCTCCTAAAGTAGGTTAGTGAAGTCTGTGAATTTCTACTGGCTTTTGTTATCTCGTCCCTTATGTTTTGTATTTCCCTTTGGTGCATGGCCTTTATCTCCTCTATCATTTCATCCTTTTCCTGCATTGTTTCCCTCATATCTTGTATAACTCCAAGCAGCATTCTCAAGATTTCTTTCTGTGACAGATCAATGTCCGCTTCTTCTATGCATGTCAGGTTCAGAACTTCTTCCGACATTGCCTTTTGTTTCTCTTGTTTTTTCTTTGAGCTTGTTGGGGCTGATTACTGTTTGTGTTGTGTTGTTTTAGAGGAGCCTGGCACAATTTTCCAGAGAGTCGAAGAGCACTGGGCTCTCTCTTTGGTAGAATCATGGGAATGCTTCTTTGAACTGCCTGAAGCTAATTGCACGGTGGGGTCCGACTACTGCTTTACCCTCCTGTGGTTTCACTCTTCCCCTAGCCAACCGGTATTCTGTTATTTGGAGGGCAAGTTGGATGTCCTCTCAGGGGACACTAGTTGGGTGGTGGTGGAACTGCAAGGATGGCACTGCACTGGATTATCTCACAGGAAGCCATGGTGGTGTGGCCCAGCACAACATGGGGTACCTCAGAGGACGTGCAGGGATGCCTGCTGCAACTGGGTGGCTGTGCCCGCTT
This sequence comes from Echinops telfairi, assembly GCF_000313985.2. Lineage (NCBI taxonomy): Eukaryota > Metazoa > Chordata > Mammalia > Afrosoricida > Tenrecidae > Echinops > Echinops telfairi. The sequence goes on along the minus strand of NW_022109491.1, from coordinate 14,704,155 downwards.
TGGTGTAGAGTTCTGCAGATGGTGGATCGAATTGCCCTAGTCAGCAAGATTGCCGTATAGCTCCAGCAGCATGGAGCACTGGAGAGAGTTGCCAGAGGTTCCTTAGGCCATGTGATGCACTACAGAAGGTGGGAGGAAGTTCCCTCATCCACGTGGGACTGCGGAGGATGGTCAGGGGATCCCCCAACCACGTGGAGTGCTGTGGAAGACCAGCAGAGGTTCTCCTAGCCACTTAAAGGGCCATGGAGGGTAGACAGGAGTTCCCCTGTGTTGCATAGGATGGCAGAGGGTGACAGCTCTCCCAACTGGGTGGAGGGTGGGCATAGTTGTCCTAGGTGAAGGGTAATGGCCTTGAGGCCACCTATGGTGTGTGAAAGGAAAGAGAAAAGAAAAAAGTGAGCCCACTGAGACTGGGGGGGGTGAGAGAGAAGAGAAACAAAAGTAAAGAAATAGATGAGCCCAGTTATCTGACTGTGGGGCTGGAGGGGTTTAATCCCTTCCCAGAGGTGGCAGCAAGCTGTGGTTGTGTTGAAGTAAATCCCTTTGGCCGGCTAAAGGAGCCGGTTCTGACCGAGAACTCTGATGGGGCTAAGGCAAAGCCTTAGTTGGCCTCCACAGTAGTAAGCAAAAAGCCCACAGGTCCTCAAAACTTAGTGGATCTGTGTCTACTTATCTTTATGATGCTCCTTCTGTGACACAGCAGAGTGGACTTTCCCTCTCAGTGTCTCTCCTTCGCTGATCTCTGTGGAGTCCCTCTGGTATGGTACTAGGTTGCCATCTTGCCAGAAGTCCATTTTTGGTCTCAAGAGGCACTGGTGGTTCAGTAGAGTTTTCACCCAAGTTCAAGTCCTAGCCAAGGTGTTTCATGTGCAGCTGCCACCCATCTGTCAGTGGAGGCTTGCATGCTTCTATGAGATGGAGCAGATCTCAGTGGAACTTCCTGAGTGAGACAGGCTTAAGAAGAAAGGCCTGGAGATCTACTTCCAAGATTCTGTTGGTGAAAACACTATGAATCACAAGGTTAGAGCCACAGCCAGTCCTGGGGATAGTGTAAGACTTTATAGCGTTTCATTCTGCTGTGCCCAAGCAAGGCCCTGAGTGAGCAGCAAACAACAGTTATTGCCCCTGGTTACATATGAAGAAACTGAGACTTGGAGGGGTTCCATGGTCACATAGCTGGTGAACGATGACAGCACAGATTCTGATCTGAGCAGGTACACGCCCTGTCTGTATTCTTACCCACTCTACTCTCCTAAATTGAGAGCTCCAATTCCAGGCTGGCTGCCACTGCTCTCCTGACTCCCCCTGAACTAAGGATAGCAGTTGCAGGTGGAGAATTCCACAGAGGTACTTCTTGGGGAGAGGGGTGGCTGAAGCTCAAATGGGGAAAATATATCCTTACCCTGCCAGGAGTTTGGGGAAATTCCATTTCCTGAGTGAACAGGGACATTCGTAGATGAAACTCCACAACCATCAGGCAGCACCTCTCTCAGCAGAAATCATGATCAGCTGCTGACATTAACCCCAGGGCAGGAAGGAGCAGCTCATTAAGCTCTGGTGGGGATGCTGACAGCTGCAGATGTGAGACCATGTTTACAAATGACTTTCAGTGGGGACCAGTGACACCTCATTACAGGCACCCATCAAGGACCTGTTCTTCCCCCTTCATCTCCCACCATCAATCTTCCAGTGCAGAGCCTGTAATTAGGGCCCATATTGACTCTTGATCAATTTGTTTTGTTAGGCCAAAGAAGAACACTGCTCTTTGCATGTACACATCCAAAAGGTTGCCACATGAAACAGTGTGTTTGCCTGGGTGGCATGGCAAACCCAGAATTTTGGGTTCTACCACCAATCAGAGAAGTGTGCAGAAGGGATTAATTTCCCTTACGGGGCTGCTGTGGCAGCAAGGGGCCAGCCTCCCCTAGGATGAGCTGGGACATCAGGCAGTCTCTACTTTATCACATAACATTTGCCAGCTGCTGTTAGCTGAGTGCCTCTCATAAGGCAGGCTCTGAGCTGCGATATGGAGGTTACTTCTCGCATTAGCTCAGCGGAGTTCTCCAAAGGGAACATGGAGGCTTAAGGTGGTCAAATTACTTTCTGGAGGCCAGACAGCACACAACTCCTTGTGAGACTGGCTTATATGCACACATCCTGTTTGTGATATTGCTGGAGAAAGAAAAGGCTTTCTGTTCCCATGAAGACTTATGGCCTCAGAAAAACAAAGGGGTCAGCTCTCTTCTATCCTATAAGGTCTGTATGAGTCAGAACCAATTCGATGGCAGCAAGTTTCACTGGTAGTTCTCATGATGAATTTATGTACTGGCATTTGAATATATTCATCAGTTTCTTATAAGACTGACTAAGGTGAGTCTAACCCCCAAGGAATGATGGTACCCTTTCAATTTGGACAAGGACAAGATTTTCAAATCCTGAGGCTACAACCATGCACACAGTGATGCTTTGTGGCTTCTCTTGATGGGAGATTTGTCAGTCATGAGTGGTGCTGTGCCATGACTTCCTTTTATTGATGGAGGCAGCAATGGGCCTTTTAACTGCTGACTCAGTAACAGTTATTCTTCGTGATCCCTGTATACTTCCCCGGTCCAAGTCTTGGTCTACATGCAGGTCTTCAGTAACTCAGGCTCTGCTCTTGAGATGATATAGGTGGAGATGAGGGTTTCCTACCTTTGTCTTACTGTGTGACCATGGCTTGGCACCATAACTCAATGCACTGAGTTGATTCTGGCTCACAGCAAACCTATAGGTCTGAGTAGACCTGCCCCAAAAGGTTTTCAATACTATACTCTTTATGGAAGCAGACTGCCATGCCTTCTCCCACAAAAAAAGCTGGTGGATTCAAACTGATGACCTTTTGGTTCTAGCCAAGGACTTCAGCAGTGTACTACTAGACCTCCTCTCCAAGTTTGGCACAAGGAAAACAAAAGGATATGGGCTCTCTGGTCTACCCACTGGGTTTCATTGGTTGGCATTCAGAGTTCTGCCTTATTCATTACTCCTCTTTGTGGGGAAAAGGCCCATGGTGAGCCCTGCCAGTACTGTTGATAATATAACTTTTATACAGTGTTTTTCTTATGGCAAAGTCAGCTCTCCCTGAAGCTGGGGAGTGAGCTGCAGGTAAGCTCATACTCTGGCTCTATGACTGTGGTTGTTTGAAAATATACCTTCAGATTCCTGTTGCTCCTCTTCCCATTGAGGAGGGTTATAACCCCTTCCCTTGAATCTCAGTTGACCTTAATGAATGATAGACCAATCAGTGGGTATGGTAGTTACATAATTTCATGTCAACTTGATAAATAATTGTAGGGGTAGAGTCTAGCCTGTCAATCAGGTCACAGCCTGATGATGCCTCTTTGTGAACATGGCCTTCTCATGAGGATTCTGGGAATGTCCTTTCTCTGCCTTCATGAAGGTGGGCAACACACTCTCTCTCCTTCATCTTCCTGTAATTGAGCCACTCAGAGACCTGCTTGAGACCTTCCAGAGCCCTGTGATGCTTTCACTGCCGTTGGATCCACAGGACTTTCCATGCACTTGCCCGTGATCTTCCTGCATTCTGCATCATTGCATGTATTTCGTGAGTCTGAAGAGGAATTTATGGACTACTTTTGGACTTATGGACAAATATCAGACTTAAGGACTTGATGTATACTGGACTGGGATGTTTTCTTAACATACAATTATTCTTTGATAAAAGCTTATCTCTCTATATATATAGATATAGATATAGATATGTTTCTTTGGTCAACCTGGCCTAACATAGTGGCGTATGATAAAGTGATGCCTTGAGGGTGTCAAAGTTGGGTTCTGAGAGGTAATACAGCTTCCTGGTTCTTGAGTTCTAGAATTTTGAACTCTGAAACACCATGTAAGAATATCTATCCTGCCATGTTTGGAGGAAGCCCAGGGCACATATAGAGGCCACATGTAGGTGTGCTGGCTGACAGTCCCAGCTGAGGTCCCCACTGACAGTCAGAGATATCCAGGTATGTGAATAAGTATGCTTCTGGATTATTCTAACCACCAGCCAGTGAACCACCCTAACCTTCTAAGTCTTCCCACCTACGGCTTCAGACACTGAGGAGGGAGAACCCATCCTCCCTCCGCCTCACTTGCTGATCTGGAGAGGACATAAATCCATTGCCATCTAGTTGATTCCGACTCAAAGCAACCTGTACAGGGTTTCTGAGACTATAAATCTTTATTGAAACTGACAGCCTCTTCTTTCTCCCCAGGAGTGGCTAGCAGGTTTGAACTACTGACTTTGCAGTTAGCAGCCCAAGCCTAACAGATGTTTTATGCCACTAAGTCTTACGGTGGTTTATTACATATGAAATGTAACTGGAACTGTCACTAGCAGTGCAGCCTTGAATTAGAACCTTAACTCCCTGGAACCAAACATCAGAGGGACACTGATGCCACCTCACAGGGTATGTATGTGACAATGTGTCTTGAAGCTACTGGCACTCATTAGTGACTCTGTAAATATCGGTCGCCTACCCTTCTAGAGAGCTCTTCTCCAGTCTCTTGGCCTCTCCTTAGGAGGATATGGGTCTTTACTTCCAAGTCAAAAGGAAGGTTTTGCATGGGCGCCACGGTCTATTTCTAATTAAAGTCATAAAAATTTTCTTAGCACCTTAATCACTTCTGCCGTACTGAAGACTGCTTTCATAACAGGCTCCTTAAAGGGAACCTGGAGCTATTTCTGCAAAATAAAACTTAAAAAAATGATTCCCCAGAGCCTTACTGCAGTGACAACCCCCCCAAATCACAATGCACCCCAGAGGTTCTCACAGGATGCTACACACTTCTTAGGGAGATTGCTGAAAATGAAGACTCCTAGGCACCACATGGGGTAAACCAACAGGTGGAAATAGCCCAGAATTCCACATTTTAACAAGCACCCATTGACATGTGACAGCCCCTGGCCTGAGGTCTCAGAATCGCAAGGAATGTGGGTGATATTGGAGTCAGTATTCCTACTAGCCAGAAAGGAAAGTTGAGTCTGGCTGAGAGAGAGGACAAGATCAGCATCACCCTCTGGGTCAATTGGAGAGCAATAGCAGAACTGGTGCTGGGTGCTCCTTGTGTGATGCTCCCCATGGTCTGCCATTGTCACTGGGTAACTCAATGCCCCTCTAGCGGCAGCCTGCAGACAGGCAGCCTCCCTACAGCAATACCCAGAGCCAATGCTGCTGAGTCCCTGTGTGCACATCTAGCAGATATTCTAGACGTTCCCAGGACCCCATTTCAAATATTTCTGAGAATTGCAAAGGTGCTTGCATGTGTAATCTGAATATCCCTTCTGTCTTAGTTGTCTAGTGCAACTGTACACAAATACCACAAAAGCAAAAAACCAAACTCACTGCCACAGAGTCTATAGCAACTCACAGTGACCCTATAGGACAGAGTAGAACTCCCCTGTGCATTTCTGAGGCTAGAACTGTTTATGGGAGTAGAAAGAGCAGTCTCTCCCATGGAGCTGATTTTGAGCTGCAGACCTTGGGGATCAAAACCCAATGCATAACCATTTTGCCACCAGGGCTCCTTATACAAATATCACAAGTTGTTGTTATTGTTGTTGCTAGGTACTGTTGAATCCATCTGGACTTGTGTAGAACACAGCAAAACACTTCCCAGTCCTGAGCTATCTTCACAAGCATCTCTATGTTTACGCCATTAGCTGTAGCCAATGTCATTCCATCTCATTAAGAGGCTTCCTCTTGCTGACTCTCTACTTTATCAAGTAGGAGGTCCTGTTCCAGGGACCAAACTCTACTGATGATATATCTGAAGTATGTGAGACAAAGTCTTGCCATCCTCATTTCCAAGGACTATTCTGCTGTGCTTCTTTCAAGACAGGTGTGTTCATTCTTCTGGCTGTCCACGGGTATATTCAATAGCCAACACACACAGTTCAAATGCATCAGTTCTTCTTTGATCCTCCCTATTCGTGGGTCAGCTTTCACATGCATATGAGGCAATCGAAAATATCACGGATTTAAGTCAGGGGAACCTCAGTCCTCAAAGTGACATATTTGCTCTTTAACACGTTCAAGGGGTCTTGTGCAGCAGATTTGTCTGATGCAATCCAACCTTTGATTCCTTGAATGCTGCTTCCATGGACATTGACTGTGTATCCAAGTAAAGTACAATCCTTGACAACGTCATCTTCTCTTTATCATTATGTTGCTTATCGGTCCAGTTTGGAGGACTTTCTTTTGATGTTGAGGTATAGTCCATCCTGAAGGCCGGAGTCTTTGATCTTCATCAGCATCTGCTTCAAGTCCCCTTCGCTTTCAACAAACAAGGTTGCATCATCTGCATATTGCTCACAGATGGTGAATGAGTCTTCTAATCCGAAGGCTCCATCATTCTTCATTTGATACCCAGCAGGATGGTAATCACAATTAACCTTGTTAACACTCATTCACAGCTGAGCCGTATGTTCCAATGAGTATCTTCGCCCCCCTTTTTACTCAGACCTATCGTGAAAATGAAGGTTGTTTTGGGAGAGTCACAAAGGCTGTGGCTGGAAGAACCATATGAAATAATTCGCAGCATTGCACCTGGGTATTCACTTGTTCCTTGATTTGTAGACAATCCTCCCATGGCGTTGGTCTTCCCCCATGTCTGTCTGCCTGTCACTGTGTCTATTCTGGCCTTTTAACAACTCAGAAGTGATGAGATGGAGAATCTGGTAAGGCCTCATTACATAGCAAAATTAAAACCCTCTTTCCAACCAGGATCACATCTACAGCTGTTAGGGCCAGGAATTCAACATGTATTTGGGGGGAACACAATTCCATGCACTTATACCTTCTCACTACCAATTTTCTGGTCATCAGTGGTGTCCCTTTGCAACTGGTGACTTTGGCAAGTGCCTTCTGAGTGGGAGGGCATCTCTCCTTTCATTGTCTCTGAGGGTGGGGTTTTCTGAACATAAGTACAGCTATTGTCTGAAATGCGGGCATTTACGTTTCCTCCAAAGCAGTGGTTCTCAACCTTCCCAGTGCCCTGACCCTTTCATACAGTTCCTCATGTGGTGGTGACTCTCCAACCAAAAATTATTTTCTTTGCTCCTTCATCACTGTCATTTTGCTACTGTTATGAATCAGGTGACTGCTGTGAAAGGGTCGTTCGACCCCAAAGGGGTTGAGAACCACTGCTCCAAAGGGTGGGTTGCATTTACAAGGATCCCTGGTGGTGTCGTTGTCACACATTAGGGCACTAACCACATGGTCAGTAGTTTGAAACCACCAGCTGTTCCATGGGAAAAAAGATGTGGCTTTCCACTTCCATAAAGAGTTACGGTCTTGAAGGTGAGTACAGAGCAGGGCCATGATGTAAGAAATAATTGTTCTTAAGTTGGAGCTAGAATTAGGTTGAGCCCAAAACCTATTGCTGGATCTATGATTTTTTAAAATTTTTATTTGCTGTAACTTGGGAGTTAATACATACTCGTATGTTATAACATCCCATAGTTCAATCATGGCAAGCATGATTATACAATTGCTTCCATAATCAGTCTTCAAACATATTTTTCCTGGACTTCTTGACATCATCTCCTTATTTCGCCCACCCCTCTAAATCACCCCTCCCTCAAAACCCTTGTTATATTTTCCTTCCCTATAGGCTCAATCTCCCTGGGTTTCATTTACCAACAAACAGAGCAACCAGTAGCACAGCTTCAAGTAGGTGACCCCCAATGGTGGTGCACCTCTGAGATATACCCTAATGCAAACATGCATAGCATGATATAACAGAATGGTCATCCCAGGATTTCCAGAATAATACGTATCTCAATACAGCAGACAGGGCATTGATGTAGCCAGACCTTGTTTGTCTGCCAACCGCTCTTGGAACAGCTGTTTTCTGCTTCCTCCGACACCATGTGTTTTCTGGCTTAAGTCCTCAGGTTCCAAGGTTACAAGTAGGATTCCCTTATGGGGTCTCATTAATACAGCCTCTTGAGTCTGCCATGTGCCTGGGAGATCCAGGATTCAGTGTCCCAGCATTCTACAGCAATAAGCCTGTGTTCCTGAGACACCCCCAGATGCCCTAGGTCAATTCTATCCACCCACTGCACACCATTAAAGACTCTCTCCACTTAATTCTCCCAAGAGCATCCTCAGTAACTCCTACCCTAACCTAGGGGTCAGCCCTCCCTCCCCTCTCCTCCCTTCCCCTCCCCTCCACAGACATGCACCTTTGTTCTCTCAATCTTGTCCATTCCCTCCCCGCTCTTGTGCTGTTCCTCCTCTCAATAAGCCTCATCCCTCTGACAGGGCCACTTCCCTCTCTAGGGGACCTCACCCCAGATCCACATGGCTAACACTCAGCAGACAGCCCCACCCCCCTCTCTCCTGTCCATTGATCCCAGCTGTCATGCAATACTCACCTTTAGGAAATGATCACTGAAGATAAGGGTGCTACAACCAAGTATGGTGAAGAAAGTAGTTGGTGCCCAGCTATCAATTGGAATAGCATCTGGGGTCTTAAAGGTTTGTATTCAAACAAGCAGCCATTTAAGCAAGGATTCAACTAAATCCACATACAAGAAGCACCCCAGCTTGTGTGGTTCAAAGATAACAATTACAAAACTCAAATGTCCCAAATGGGAAAGAGAAAGGTAGCAGAGATAAAATTAGGAACACCCAATTTGTAGAAGGCTATGGAGGACAGTGGGAGACCAAACCCCATCTGCAGAGTATCTAATCAGGCTAAGCAGCTGACAGATGCACTCTAGCCAAAGGTAAGAATCTAGAACAGCCTTCTTATCAGGCAGGGACCATTGTACTCTTGAATATGCTGGACTGAACTAGATACTTGCCCAGTTGATCCCCCTATAGACATGACTTGAATTTGCTCTGGGTACAAGTATCTCTTACTTGTTACATGATAGAAATTTCCTCCCTGGCTTTTTGAATGTTGGTGGGGCTTTTCCTTCTTACACATTATTTGTATTTTTGTCTTTATGCTACTATGATTTTAGCCTCACCACCTTAGTGTGATTTTGTTCCTTATTGTTTTTGGTTAGGTTTCCAAGCTGTGAAGCACAGGAGGAGTGGATGCATAATGAGAATAACATACAAGGGGATATAGGGCATACAGGGGTGGGTGATAAAGATAGAAAAGGGATTTGGGGAGTAAATAATGAGGGTGTGAGGGGGAGGGAACTCTGGAACTGATTGTGATTGCACAACTCATTTTAAAGGCAATTTCACCATGGGGTGGGGGGTGTTCTAAGATGGATATGGTGGTGTGTTAGTCTGGGTAGACTAGAGAAACAAATTCATAGATACTCATGTGTGTATAAGAAAGAGCTTTATATACAAGAGCAATTAGATATTGAGAAAACATCCAAGCCCAGTCCAGATAAAATCCATAAGTCTGATATTAGCCCATATGTCCAAAATGAATCTATAAAGTCTTCTTCAGACTCGTGAAACACATGCAATGACAACAAATGCAGGAAGATCACAGGCCAGTAGGTAGGAAGTCTTGTGGATCTAGTGGCATTGTAAGCATCTCAGCTCTGACAGGGGTCTCCACGTGGCTCCTCCAGTTCCCAGGGGTAGGGGGTCTATTAATGCAGTGTTATGTGTTTTGTCAGTAAAGCATATTGGGAGTGAGCTGAGAGAGAAAGTGTCTCCTGTCTCCAAGGAAGAAAAATACAGGAGTTCCCAGAATTCTCAGGAGAAGGCCATGCCCACACAGAGGCCTCATTGGCTATGATCCAATTGACAGACTAGACTCCACCCCTTCACTCTTAATCCTTTCAAGTCCCAAATTGACACCAGATTATGTAACTATCACAAGTGGTGACTGTACAATGCTCCTTGATATGATTGAATGATTGAACTCTTGAAATTTATGATATGTAAATTATGTGCCAATAAAACTGTTGGGAGAAAAAAAAGATGTGTATTCATGCAAGGTGCTATTTTACAGTATTAAACACAAATATTTATAAAAATAAATGCAAAAGTAAATATTGATTAGATAAATATCACTCTGTGAATTGATCTTGAAGAAAGAAAAAGTGTTACAATCTTGGATACCTACAGGGGCAGTTCTACCTTGTCCTTTAGCAGCAGTTCTCAACTTGTGGGTCGTGACCCCTTTGGGGGGGGTGTCAAACGACCCTTTCACAGGGGTCACCCGATTCATAACAGTAGCAAAATTACAGTTATTAAATTATCATGAAAATTATCATGAAAATAATTTTATGGTTGGGAGGATCACCACAACATGAGGAACTGTAGTAAAGGGCCGTGGCATTAGGAAGGTTGAGAACCACTGTCCTATCGGGTCACTATAAGTCAGAATTGACTCAATGGCAGTTAGTTTTTAATGGCCAGCCAGTGTTTCATGCTTTGGATATAGTTATTCCCATTTTACACTCAACAACTGAGCTCTGGGAAGGTGAGGTAACTTCTGAAGGTCACAAAGCTGGCAATGGACAGAGCTTGAATTTGAACTTGGAAAGACTGTCCTCAACCACTCTCCTCTTTCTGGTGCTGAGCCCTGCACACACTGAGACAGGCCCTGCTAGTCTGTGTCCTACTCTAGACCCTGAGATCAAACTCTTGTGACTATCACCAACACTTGTGTGTAAACAACAGAAACTGCCTGGCACACACAGCGGCCAGGAATGTCCTTATAAAGAGCCAGTATGGTGGTGTCAGTTAGAGCAAAGCTTTCCTTGCACAGGGAGGCATTTTGGTACAGCTCCAGGAGCCCAGACAGGAGCAGGAGGAGAAGCTCATCATCCTGAAGAAGGGAGGAGAGGGAAGGGGCATGGGTCACTGTCTACTCTGCCTGCCTTGGGGAGAGAGAGGGTGCTGTTGTGGCTGTGACTGACTGTGATTGAGTCACCATGACCCAGAGAGGAATCTACTGGTTATTACTGACATGTCAAACGCAAAGCCAGGAGCTGTGGGTGATCCAAAAAACAAATTTATGAAAATAGTACTCCCCGTCGAGAAACATTGGCTCAAGGAGGAAAGGAAGCCCCGCGTGGATGCCACCTGGTGAGAGCTAAATGGGAGACAGATAGCTGGTGGAGCTGCTGTAAATGCATTACACGGGTGAAGCTGGAGGATTATTTATAAGATGCTGGGCCATGCACTGATCTTATCTCTCCAGCACCAAGGAGACCTCAGGACAGGCCTGGGCCGGCCCTCTGAATCCTTGTGTGTCATTCTCTTGGGCCAGAGGACCAACCATAGGCACTGCCTGCATTCCTCCCCAAGGAGACAATGCCACCACGCCTCCTCAGAGGTCTGGCTACAGAGGAGGGGCTTTCAGCAGACCATAGACCCATAATGAAGGACTTAGGAGCAAGGGGTTTATTTCAGAAGTGATCTGAGGAAGCCCTAAAATGAAGTTGGCAACTGAAACAGAAGAAAGAGACTTGTATGAACGTCCTACCTCTTTGCTGTGCAGGTGTCTTGTCTCCCACTGACCATGTTGCAGATTCAATCAGCGGATCAAGGTGACAGTGTGTTGTTAGTTTCTGACGGTCCAGTCCCCTGGCTCCTGGTAACTCCCGCACAAAGGAATCAAGCGTGGTCTTTCCCTGGGCCATCCCCACCATCAGTTGCAGAGGAGAGCCTTGTGAGGCATGGCGTTTCCATTGGATGGTTGTTAGAAGTTGAGTGCCAACCCTTTTATCCCATGAAATCCATCTGAAAACTCTGCTGGTAGACCCCAAACACCGAACTCACCGCCATCGAGTCAATTCCTCCAACGCAGAGTGACTATAGCACAGGGAAGAACTGCCCCTGTGGGTTTTTGAGACTCAACTCTTTATCGGAGTAGATGGCCTCCTCTTTCTCCTACGGAGCACCTGGTAGTTTCAAACTGCTAACCTTGTGGTTAGCCACCCAGTGCGTCACCACTACACCACCAGGGCTCTAGCAATATGTAAACCTCCACTGGCAGCCAGGTGGTGGTTACACAGAGGTGTATTGACTGGGAGTTGAACCCTGTGCTCCTGAATGGACAATGAGAATATACCACTCGGCCCCCCTGTAAAATCTAGGCAAGTTCCCTAGTGAATTGTGGAGTAAGAGGCAGGCTGAGACCAGCAGGCAGGATGTGTGTCAGCCCTTTATAAGGACTGGTGATAAAACCACTCCTGATTTGGGGAGCAGGAGAGAGGAGGCAAGGAACTGAGGAGGTACACTCACATCCTGGATCTCAGCCCTGTCACTGCTGTCAAAGTACAAATGTCATTAAAATATCTCTTTGATACCCAGTTTGAAATTCATCACAGTTGCAGACAGTCACTCTTACAGCAGAGTGAGTGGGTGTGTTCTGTGGGTGGGGAGGCCACCGTTTCAAACTCTCTGGCCTGAGTAGCTATTTCCAGACAGTACTCCGAGGCTGGCTGGATCGTGCTGGATGTTTGTTGTGGCGTCTCCCCAAAGCTTAGTTCCGTTTGCAGGGTGAACAGATTACACTGTGTGCTGCGTGGGTCAGGAGGAGCAAGAGTGGCTGGGTGGACCTCGGCCAGTTCTGAGCAGACTTGAGTTGGGTCTGACAAGGCAGAAGGCTGGTCTCTGAGCCACAGTGTGCCATGTAGTCTGGTCCCTCCCACCCTGTGTGTCCCAGTGACACCAACGACATCCCCGGTTCAGTTACTCCCCCTGATTTCCGTGTGTGTTGCTGAATTGAGAGCTTTAAAGAGTTACCCATCAGCCTACTTTCCTCCTTCCTGTTTCATCTCTCACACGATTTTGGACTGAATCATATCTTCCCCCACAAAATGGCATTGAAGCCCTAACCCCAATACCCATGCATATGCCCTGGTCTGGAAATGTTATCTGTCAACATGAGGTCATAAAGGAGTAGGGTGAGTCCTAATCCAATTGGAGAAACTCCTTGTAGAGTTCTAGAGATGATACAGAGAGACATAGACAGGTGGACGTGGACTATGGGGAACAGTGGGATGACCAGAGCACAAGGAAAGGGCTCCCATCCGATAGGACCAGTGGGGAGAACATGGCCCACTGGGCCCTGAAGTCAGACCTCTGCCCTCCAGGCTGTGAGACAAGACATGGCTGTTCCTGTTCAAATTCCACTTGACTGATGGCTGGATGACACGATCAATGCAAGGGGCCTCATTGCGTCAGACCTGTGAAAAATGTTAAATGCACACACACAAAGCAAACACTAGGGTGGTTTTACATATGGAAAATGTTATATTGCCAAATGCGATATATATCATATGTATATGTATGTGCATGTGTATATCTATATCTACATGTATATGTACATTCACATGTACACGCAGATGTCTGTCTATGTACATGTCTACCTATATCTACATGTTCATCTACATACCATCTATATTTATGTGTGCACAGTGATCTGTGTCTATATATATATATACACGTATATATATATAAACAATAAGAGGGGGAGTGAAACAACTTAAAAACAAACCAACAAACAACAACCAACAAAAAGCCCATAAGAAACTCCTTTATGTCAGAGAGAACTGTGCTCCAGAGAGCTTTCAATGACTGATTGTTCAGAGGCCCACCACTAGGCCTTTCTTCCCAGGTGCCTCTGGGTGGATTTTCATTTGCAATCTTTCTGTTAGCTGCTGAGCACATTAACCATTGGAAACCATAGGACGTTAGGACCCCCATCTGCAGAGTTGTCAGGTGGAGGGGCAGTAATCAGAACATTGAACACAGAGGGCTCCTTGTGTCTCCTTTGCACCCACCTCTCCAGGACATGGGGTGATGAGACTGGGTGCTGAGTGATGACCCTTTACCTTCCTTCAGCCTCAGGTCATTCTCTTGCAGGTACACCCTTCTCACATAATCTGATCCTATAGGCCAGAGTGGAACTTTCCCATGGAGTTTCCAAGGCACCGACATCCGGGAAAACCCTGGGGCTGCTATAGGCTGGAGCTCCTTGACTTTCCTAATTTAAGGATCAGGAATAAAGTGCTCCTTTCTACTGAGAAAATTGGGTCAGAGCCAGGCTTGCCTCATACTGGTTACTTGCTGGAAGTACCTATAAATTAGAACAGGAGTTGGCAAATATTTTCTGTAAATATTTTAGGCTTTGCAGGTTGTATGGCTTCTGTTGCAACAACTCAACGTGGCCACTGTAATGTGAAAGTTGCCATAGATAATATGTAAATGATCAGGCATGGCTATGTTCCAATAAAACATTGTAGTAAGTCCCTGGGTTACCACCATTTGACCTAAGGAAAACTCATACTTGTCCTTTATTGATACATAATTGTGCCCCAACTTTGAAACTATTGAACTAACTAACCCCTTATTAGTTAACTAATGAACTAGCCTCTCTCTTCACTGCCTAACCTCCCCGCC
>NW_022109491.1:14679406-14688595 GCF_000313985.2 Echinops telfairi | reverse complement strand
CTGATGCCAGGGCCTTTACATGGAGAACAAATGTTTTGAGAATGATGAGGGTAACGAATGTACAAATGTGCTTTAGACAATGGATGGATGTATGGATTGCGGTAAGAGTTTTATGAGCCCCTAATAAAATGATTAAAACAAAAAAAGTTCATCTCAGAAACCCCAGAGGCAGCTCTTCTTGGTCCTATAGAGTGGCTATGAGTCGGCATCGAACCCACAGCAGGGACTTCTTTGGCAGTAGACGGTCACTTCTTTCTCCCATGACACAGGTGGGTTCAAACGGGCAGTCTCTGAGTTAGCAGCCAAGCACTAGACCACTGTGCCTGACACACAACAAACTCTTCATCACATTCAATTTTACTTGCTGCATGCGCACCTTTGCATTTTAACTTAAGTTTTATTGACATCCAATCCACGTATCCCCCAATTCAATGATTTAAACAGATTAAACAGGAGTTGTGCAATCAGCACCACCATCAATTGGAGAACATTTTCTTCTTTCTTGAGCTCATTATTCTCTGCTCTCCATTTAACCCGCAACATCCCCTACCGTACCCCTAAAAAACTGCTAATCCAGTTACTACCTCTATAGATTTACCTATCCTGGATTTCATATAAAGGAAAATGTACAAAAACAAAACAAAAAACCAACAATAATAACAAAATAAAACAAAAATAAACCCATTGAAAAAGCTTCACGTTTTTTTTCTTACACTTGACCCAGACCCAGACCCGCTGAGTGGGTTACAACTTACAGCTACCTGATCGAGGGTGTCTGATATGGTGAATCTTTATGGGAGCAGACAGCCAAATCCTTCTTCCAAGGAGCGGCTGGTGGGTTTGAATAATCAACCTTTCTGATGAACAGTTCAAATGCGTACCAGGCAACAGCACCGGGGCGCCTTACCAGGACTTTCGAGCAATCAAACTCACTGCTGGCAACTCGATTCTGATTCACAGCGACTCTGTAGGACAGGGTAGAATGGCCCCGCTGGATTTCTGAGACTATAATTCTTCACAAAAGTGGCTAGCCTCATCTTTCTCTCACAGAGCCACTGGTGGGTTTGAACTGCTGTTCTTGAGGTTAACCCCCCAATTTGTTAATAGCTCTTGAGGTAAACAGCTCCCTCAGGGCTCCTAAAAGACTAAAAGAGAACCATATACACCTGTTTCAAATTACCTAACATTTTGAGTAATGGGACACACTGAGGGATGGATCTGGTTCTTAACCTGGGGATTCCTGTATTGACAGAAACAGGCAGTTGTCTGAGCTTGGTTTGCACGCCATGGTTTGCCAACTGCCAAATGAGAACATGACCCCTGAGACGATATAACTTGGTTGAAATTCTTTTTTTGTCAGTATAGGTTGAAATCCTGGATTCTGGGTCATCCATCCAGCGGCTCCATAAGGCTGGAAGGAGGAGCAGGGGCACGAGTCTGTATTTGTGGCAGAGCCCTGGGTAATTATGGCGCACGGCTGTGGGAGCTAGTGCTTCAGGTTGTCTCCTTGTGAACAAATGAGGAGAAACGAAAACATAGATCAGTGATACAACTGGGGCCAGTGAGCTGGAACATCTTCTCAGACCCAAACTCCTGCTTCCCAATGTTGCTTCTACTTGTCCATTCGGGAACCTCGGGGGACGCTCCTTGGAATACCAGAAGTACGATGAGCTCAGGCATCAGTGGAATCAGAAGACAGGAACATTTCTCACCTCATTAGTTCTCAATTGCCATCATTTAGCTCAGGAGGAACTGCCACTGGAGAGTTCAGCCTGGTGACAAGCATATTAATAAGTCACAGAGAGGAGAGCTTGGGGCTCCTCAGAGTGGACATGAAGGATGGACATCTTGCAAACAGACCTATCATCTCCCTGGTCCCATGCCTTTGAAAGATTGGCCGATTAGTTGAGTCACTGGAACCATCTTCAACTTGAAATCATTTGCTCTCACTTTCATTCACTCAATTTCTCACCCATGTATTTAATTAGCATTTACTTAGCACTTATTTGGAGCCAGCTTTCTGTTTTGGCATCAGGGAACATAGTTAAATCACATATCACTCTTGGCTTTGCTTTCTGTGATTCTTGTGGCCGAGGATATGAGTTGATGAAATGGCTGAGGCAAAAGTGAAGCCTGTCTCTCATCAGACTTATGGATCAGTTTGGGACAGGGGTCCAGGGCTTGATCAGGAGTCATTCTGGGGTCAAGGGTCAGTCTAGGACCAAGAATCGCAGGGAAGATTAGTAGGCCACACAGGTCCATTACCTGAAGCTCATTGCCACAAAGAGGTTCTTGAACATGATGAACATCTTGGGTGGTCTTTTTCAAGACTCAAAACAGTACTCTCAATCATGGTTGACCCAACCCCAGGTATCAAGGCCCAATGACCTCAAAGAAGGGAAGTGGTGGTGGCTTAGCTGGAATCCGGAGTATCTTCTCAACTGCTTATTACAGTGGGTTCCACTCATTTTACAGGGAGAGGTAGAAAAATCTGTTTTTTAAGAACTGGTTATATTGTTTGGGGGTGAGAGCTATTGTAAGATGGAAAGATCAGTTCATTTTAAGAATGAGTCAGAGTTTTGAAGCAGAAAGCTATTTTGCACTTTAGAGAGACAGTAATTTCATAAAAAGGAATTGCTAAGCCTCTACCTCGCCGTGCCAGGGCTTTTGGCTGAACGTTTTCCATGTGAAACTCACAGAATGTCAGAGTGGGAGGGCCCTGAGGGGAGGGATTATTCTGGTTAGTTATCTTTAAATCGTGCTCGCTGGAATCTTCTATGCGGAATTCTGGTGTGATGCTTGCGGAGATCCTTGGGTTGAAGTGTGGAGGGGGTCTCTTGCTTGGGCTCAGAGATCCAACGAGAGGAGGGACATACTATTCCATCACTCTTCCCCACTTTCCATTCTGAATCTCTACCCCCAGCCCCATTTCTTCTCTCCCAGCTTTGGATTAAAGATTCCTGCCCACTCAAGACCGACTCGACTCTTCCCCAGTGTCCGGGGTGTTACCTAAGATGAGTGGGTGAGAGAAACAGGGGCGCTGCAAGGCAGTGGTGCTAGCATTCTTCTTGTGGACAACCAGGCAGCAAAGGACAGAGAAGACAGAGACCTGGAAACCGGAGAGATGATCATGTCTCTCCCTCAATTACCACTCCAAGAGACCCACAGTGGAAAACGAAGTATGTCAAATCAGGTTCCCATCACACAGGACATATTGCCTCTCCTGAACATGTCAATGAAAAGGTATGTTTAAGGTGTAGGTGCAGATGAAACTCGCCATTTTTTTGGTCTTCCACGGCCATTAAATACATTAAAAGAGTCTTTCCGAATGGCACCATGTCACCATGTCTTTGCAAATGTCCTCCCAATTTGGAGGATGCCTCCTTTTCTGTTGGGTTGTTCAACTCTTTTCCTTTCTTGTTGTAAACTTGTGCCTTCTTTTGATGAGGTAAGCCTTTGTTGGTGTGGTAGTTATGTAATATGGTGTCAATTTGGGACTTGAGATGATTAAGAGTGAAGGGGTGGAGTCTAGTCTGTCAACTAGGTTATAGCCAATGAGGCCTCTGTGTGGGCATGGCCTTCCCCCAAGGATTCTGGGAATTCCTGTATTTCCTTCTTGGAGGCAGAAAACTCTCTCTCTCAGCTCATACCCTGGGAGACAGAGCAGCTAACAAGACACATGGAGCTACTACTCTAGTGGCCTGAGCTGGAGAAGCCACATGGAGACTCCTGCCAGTGCTGAGATGATTACACTGTCACTGGATCCACAAGACTTTCCACACACTGGCCTATGATCATCCTGCATTTGGTATCATTGCATGTGCTTTGTGTGTCTGAAGAGAACATTGAAGATTGGTATCAGACATACAGGCTAATATCAGACTTATGGACTTGATCTGGCCTGGGCTGGGATGTTTTCTCATATTCAACTGCTCTTGTATATAAAGCTCTTTCTTATACACATATGAATGTCTCTATGAATTTGGTTTTCTAGTCTACCCAGACTAACACAGTTGGCTCTGTCAAGTGCGCAACATGGATATTAACAAAACTCGATTCCTGTCTTCCAGAATCTCAGAATCCAGTACTGAGAAGCAGGTGGGCAGAGCTGTGAGAGTAGAAACAGCAAAAGCAACAGAGCATCCCATCCCCCAAAAGAGCAAACAGAAAGGATGAGCTCTGGGGGTACGAATTACATAAACCACAGTGTGAGTGGCACCCTCCTGGAGCTGGGCAGTACAACAGGCAAGATCACTCTCTCTTGTCTTCCCCTGACCACATCATACAATGCTGTTTGGAGGTGGCACCAGGGCTTAGACAGAGGGATGACTAGGGGGCCTGGGGAAATGGGAAAACATCACAGAGGAGCAAGAGAGGGGGAAAAGGACAGAGAAAAAGATAGAACTTTCGAAGTAGAAGGACTGAGATTATGAAAGTCTGGAAGCCCAAACTAGCCCTAGGGATTTGGTGGTTCTTGGCCCTCCGTAGAACCAGAAGGCACTAAATGCCAAGGAGGACAGTTGAGCAGTCTTTATTGTTCCATCCTCCTGTCTGGGAGCGTAGCTGATAATTGTTGATCAAAGCATGGGTAGGTGTGTGCCCCACTTGCATTATGCTGCCTTCCAGAATATTCTTCCCTCCTTCCCTGCCCTTGCCCATTCCAGTCCGCTAACAGTGCTATTTATTGTCTCTTTGAGGTCCTGATGTTCTCGGAAGCTTGTTGTTTCTCTCATTTTTATTGAAGTTCTAATTGTATCGAGAGGAATTTAGGTTGGTTTGACCTGCTATGGGCTTTTAGAAGCTAATAGTTTCTCTTCAGATATTTAGCAGTAATTGTCTTATGAAGTGCTCTCAAGTCCTCACTCAGAGAACAAGCCTATAATTTCTATTCAAATAGCCGCTAATGAGATGAAGCTTTTGTTAACTTCTGATGCCAAGTCAGGCTGTGGAAAATATATATTGCAAATCTCCTGGCCCCTGGACAAACTCAAGCTATGCATCTAATATTCTTTTGAGAATCATGGCGGCAGGAAAAATACACGACTGAGGTGAGATGGGGGGTGGGTTGGGGGGTTGTCTATGAGGTGGGATAATCTTTAGGAGCTTTATTCCTGCATTGCTTACTCATGTAAAGGCATTTTCCAAACTCTTGTTGCATGAGTAATGCCAATGTTGTGGTATGTGGAGCATCAAAGGATGAATAAGAACCGGATTCTGTACCACAGGAATGCACAATTTTTGTGGATATGGGAGTTCTTGGGTGGTACAAATGGTTGACACACTCAGGTGCTAAGCAAAAGGTTGAAGGAGCAAATCCATCCAGAGATGTCTCAGAAGAATGTTGGGATCTACTTCCTAAAACTCAGCTATTGAGAACCCCGTGGAGGACTGTTCTACTCCTCTGATACACATGGGGCCACCAGGAGTCGGAATTAACTCAACGTTGACTAGCACTGGATGTGGACATGAGTACCTGTGATCTCTCTCTCTTGTGTGTTTGTGCTTTCAACTGTACACCTTTATGTGGAGGAAAGATGACGACATGGATGAAGTATGTCAACCATATAGGGTAACCATATAATTTATCATGCAAATTGGGACACATTTGTAACCAATAGTACACCCTGAACAACACACATATACTGGGGCTGTCCTGGGCCAACCAAACCTATGGTCACCCTACAGAACGCCTGAGAGAGCAGAATGCCTCCAAATGGCTATTCCTCAGCCTATGTCATCTCACCCCCCCCCCCATTGAAATTTCAGTTCAATTGTTTTAGTCTGGGTTGACCAGAGAAACAAATTCATAGAGACTCATGTGTGCACAAGAAAGAGCTTTATATAAAAGAGCAATTGTATATTGAGAAAACATCCCAGCCCAACCCAGATCAAGCCCATAAGTCCAATATTAGCCCATATGTCTGATACCAGTCTATAAATTCCTCTTCAGACTCATGCAACACATGTGATACCACTGAATGCAGGAAGATCACAGGCCATTGGGTGAAAAGTCTTGCCGATCCAGTGGTAATGGAAGCATGTCAGCACTGGTGTGGGTCTCCATGTGGCTCCTCCAGCTCCAGGGCTCTAGCTCCATCAGTTTAGCTCCATGTGACTTGTCAACAGGTATGTCTTACAGAGGAGAGTGTATGTCCCACCTCCCAGGAGGAAAATAGGAGTTCCCAGAATCCTCAGGAGAAGTCCATGCCCACACAGAGGCCTCATTGACTAGGACCTGATTGACAAAGAGACTATGAGCTTCACAAGTTGACAGGAGGATATGTAAATGCCACATCAATCATCCCTTCCTCTGGGAAGCCTTCCTTGACTTTTCCCCATAAGGCCAAGTCCCTCAAAACGCTCTTGCCATTATGAATCTCTCTTTCCAAGCCCTTGCCCTCATCTCTGTGGTGACTTTACAGACGTTTGTGTGATCACTTTGTTATAGGTCTGCTTCTCTAGCACCACGACGACTGGAACGATCCATGATGGTCTCGTTTATTACTGGATCCCAAGCACCTGAAGTGATGCTTGGTCTAGATGGCTGCTTCATAAATATTGTAAATGAGTGCACAGAGTGTTGATGAGACTGTCCTACGGAGTGAGGTGACTAGGCACCAGAAGAATAGAGTGGCTAGGCAGGACTAGAATCAGTAGGTGTTCTGATAGAGAAGCCACAGTGGGTGTGAGATTGGCAATAGGGAGGCAAACCTGGCTCACTGTGGCTGCGTCCCATTCATACTGAATTCCACACGACCAGAGTGAACAGTCCTGTGGGAATTCAGGAATCCCTTGGTGATCCAAATGGTTGATGCACTGAGCAGCTAACCAGAATGTTGGACTTTGAGAGGTGGGCTACAGAGGGGATCAGGGAGAAAAGGGGGCCACTTCCTGCTGGCTCTGCTGGAATTTTGAGCTACCCGTGGATCTAGCTTCCTTTTCCTGCATGGGATTCGATGAGGTAAACTCCAAGCCATCTGCACATGGCCCTTTCTTTTGATCCTTGCACTGGCCCCACTAATGATTGAAGGGCATGGTCCTCAGCATCCTTACCTTTGCTGCTGTTCCTCTTCTAGACTGGATCCAGCTCTTCTTCCGTTGAGGGAGAGCGAAACCCTAGGAAACCTCCTAAGAGAAAGGCCAGGGTTGGTTTGCAGGCCATCGCCTGAAGACATTGGCAAGCCAAACAAGATACCCAGGACCCTCCTCAACCAGAGGGGAAGGAATGGGGTGGGGGTACTCGCTGTGATCCCCAGCATCTCAGGAAGACCGCTTTGCTCTCATGCATCCAGGGCGAACAAGATGACCAACGAGCTCTTTCCGGCTTGGCTTGGAGAGTGCCCTGGCTTATAAAATGTGCATGAGACACGGCCAGCGCTTTCTCTCCATCCACAGGTATTTTGGTCAAAGTGAGCTCCCCTTTCCTGCCTTTCTTGTTCTCCCTAATAAGGCTCTCACGTTCAGGACATGACACATCCGTCCATTGGGCACCCCCGGAGCCGGGACGGGTCAGTTCCACCGTAGATGATAATCTGCGCCACCGTGTCCCAGGCCGCCCCTCTCCCATTTTCGGGGGTGGGGGTGGGGGGGGGAGGCGGGCCACAGCGCCGCAATTGTGCCAGGTAACAGCTCCCCTGTCTCCTTCCCAGTCTCCTCCCTCACCATCTCTGCCCACAGGGCCTGTGAAGGAAATGAGAGCAGGCTCCTTCCCAGTGGCAGCAACAAGGATTAGCTAATTAAAATGAAAAGCCCTGGTCCCCTGCATCTGCGAAGGAGGCCTCGGAGAGGCACGGAGAGGAAATCTTTCTCCAAACGAAATGGCCCTCCAGCTGGGCCCCGTTAGAGTACAACCATCTTTCTAACAGCAGGGGAGGGCGGGAATGGGGTGGGGAGGAGGGGGGTGCAGACCTGCTCCTGAACAAGGCCTAAGGAGGTCTCAGCCTTATTTTCATCTTTCTCACACCCGGAATCTCACCGGGCCTCACACAACTTCTTCAGAGGTTCGGTACATCTTAGAGCCAGGAGGGGCTGTGGATCCTTAGTTAAATAGTCCTCAACCCAACTGTGCACTGGAATCACCTGGGGGTTGGCGGGAGGCGGGTCGGGGTGGGGAGTGCTCCATAAATACTGATGTCCGGGGCCCTCGCCAGGCCTTTTTAAAAAACAAAGTGCAGGTTCCGACCAGCCACCTTCCCGTCCATTCCTTGTGTGTCTGTCCGGATGTGTTTTTGAGCGCCGTGACCTCTCAGATCTAAAGGGCCAGGCCTTTCTTTCAAGCCACCTCAGGCGGACTTGATTTGCCAACCGTTTGGTGAGAAGACCAGTAAAAACCATTGGCATTCCCCGGGGGAATCCTGGAGGGGCGGCCTGGCCATCACTGTTTTGTAAATGCCTCCTGAGGGGTGACTCTCCTGCACAGTGAGAAGTGAGAACAGGTACTCTCCCATTTTCCTCAGTTTTGGCTGAGGACTCCAGGGCCTGAGAGGAGATGAAGTTGCCCCAGGCTCCAGTTGAATTGATGCCCTGGGTGCAGCCCCTAATATTTTATATGGTGGGGTTTTCTCATGGGAAGAAGGGTTTGCCTCTCCCAGGCTGCCCTGCTCCCAGGTCGGCATCTCAACTTCTCCTGCAGAAGATACAAACCCATCCAGTTCCTTGCATCTTACTTAGAACCAGCATGACTTAGTCGTTATGAACACGTCTTCCTGGAGTTGAATCCCAGCTCTGTGGCTCACTGACTACATAACCTGAAGAAAGTTACTGAATTTTTCCGTGCCTCAGTTTCCCTGTGGAGTGGTTAATGGTCATGCCAGGGGCTACGTGGAGAGCAAATGTTTTGAGAATGATGAGAGACCCAGGAGAACTCTTCTCTGCTCTGTAATGCCTCACACAACAAAGGACATAGGTATGTCACCTTTCCCAGGAGTTTATTGGCCAGAATTAGTTACATGGGCCAAATGTAATTACAAAGGAGCCTGGGAAATGTAGGAAAGAACTTTGAGTGTTTGTGAACAGCACTGTCTCCGACACTGTTTACTATGTGCTTGTTAACTACAAAAGAAAGACTATTAAAAATGCCTATTTAAAAATGTATTAACAGTTTAATCTTTTGTTATCATTTTATTAGGGGCTCATACAACTCTTACCACAATCCATACATACATCAATTGTGTAAAGCACATTTGTACA
>NW_022109491.1:14658416-14677582 GCF_000313985.2 Echinops telfairi | reverse complement strand
CTCTCTCTTCCTCCCCCTTCATTTGCTCTCGTGTGCTCTGGTCAGACATGTCCCTCTCCCGGAGCTGCAGATTCAGTGCCGTCCTCTGAAATAAGTTCTTCTGGGGGGAGGGGCAGGTGTCCACGTAGTTGGGATTGGGGCTAGCCCCTCAGACCTCTCCACTGGTTCCCTATTCCACGCTGGTTTCTTACTCCATGCTGGCATGGTGGGGCGGTGGGTGAGTGTTGGACTGTGGCCTCAAGGTCCACCAGTCATTTCATGGGAGAAGGATGAGGTGGTCTGTCCACACTCTCAAATGCTCTATATAGTGTCCATATGAGTTGAACTTGACTTGATGGCAGTGAGTTTTGTATTGATTTGGTTTTATCCCTGCAGCCTTCTTGGGAGGCCTGTTTGAGCCCACTCTCTGGAAGCTCACTGCCATGAAGTCAGTGGTGACTCCTAGCAGCCCTATTGGACAAGGCGGAACAGGCCCCATGAGTTTCCAAGATTGCAACTCCTTATGGACGTAGAAAGCTTCATCTTTCTCCTCTGGAGCGGCTGCTGGTTTCAAACTACAGATCTGGGGGTTAGCAATCTAACACATAACCATGACACCACCTGGGTGCCTTCCCACCGTCCCAAAGTAGATTTTATTATTCGTTGTTTCTCAAGAGATCTGGAGTTTAGTATACTCATGTCCTTAGCATCATAGGCTCTAATATCTGATTTCTTCAAACAAAGGAAAATTAGGCACCGTTTTCCTTTGTTAGAGTGTAGGCATTGGGCTCTTTTAGCTCTTATGACTGGGGCACTTTGTCTTTCTGGTCTGACAAGCAGAACATGAGTCATCTTAGCATATGTCCCCTCTGAAGGCACTCACGGTCTGTTTGGGCATATGGTACCTCTCTGCGGATCTTTGAGCTTGCGCTGACTCCACGGTGCCATGCAATGTCAGCTCTCTCTGGGGAACTAGAGACCCGAGCTGCCAGTTTGCCTCTTGGGGCCCCGCTTGGAGCCATTAGTGATGGCTGATTGCTCTCCAAGGCGTCTCTGGTAGAGACAGATGTCTTCACCTCCAGGGGAAATTTCTAATTTTGTACAGAACCCGAAGGAGCCAAAGAGTGGAATATAGGATAAATCCTAGGGGAAACTTTACCCACCTTTCTAGTCTAGGGTCCAACAACAGCGATTGAATTCAAGCTGTTCTTCCCTACTTATTTTCACCTTTGAGTTGTGTATTCTCAACTGGGTAAAGTCATTTCCTTAAAAAAAAAAAGTATCTTTAGAATAACGGCCCTGGAGTCTATGTGCTATAGAGATTGTCTGGAGAAGTGAAGGAGCAGGGAGAACCACCACGGATCAAATTATTTTCAATTCCTATTAATGACTAAGGATGATGGACCAGGAGGGCCCACCTTGATCAGTAATCTTCTGATCATTTTATCCAGAAGACGTACTCAAGTATCACTTGTGTAATGAAAAAGTAGGTTATGGAATCGCCTGAACAGTAACATAACTATTCTAGATATAAAGAAATACACTGAATTGGACTAAGCCCTACAGACAAACTACAAAAACTTCTGCTTTGGTGATTTGTAAGAGAGAGGTTTTCCCTCTCGTTTTCTCTTGCCTTTGATCAATGGATACTTGATCATATCAAACAAGTTTTATCCAATTTGTGTCTTGACAGATGTGAAACTTGTTTTCCTACTCTCTGGTGAGATGAGGAATCCCAGGAAGAATGGATCATACTGCATTCTTCCAGTGATTGATAGTACACAATTGTATTTCTAGAAATTGATTTGAAAATTGATTGTGTTGTGTTTGTTTGTGCTTCCAAATAAGTTTAGCATCATTTGTTGAGTTCCCTAAAACGCTCATCTGGATGTCGAATCAAACTGCATTTCATTTATTCTTGGGACATTGGTTGAACTGGCATTTCAACCCCGTGATTCTTATTTGTATCTTTCACTCACCCTAGTGTTCTATGAGTCAGAAGCAGCTCAAGAACTGTGGGTAGGGTTACTTGTGAGACAGAGTTCTGTAGTTTTCTTTATGTGGGTCTTGCATTTGTCTTAAATTGATTCCTAGGATTAAAAGAAAAAATGTGTGCTGGCATTGTGAATGCAATCTTTCTCATGATGTTTTCTGACAGATAATTGATGCTGCATTAGTGGACTAATTAATTAATTAATTTATGAGTTCTTTCAACAGATATGAAGAGGAAGCTATTTATTTTGCATGTTTATTTTAAGTCGTGTTTAATGGAACTTTCTTCTCAGTCTTCATGGCTTGGGGTCGCTCGGCACACTGGTCTTTGTGATGTCTTGGAACTTGCATTTACAACAACAATGGTGGTGATTTTAAAACCTGCACCCAAATCCTCTGCTACTCCTTTTATAAGGAGCCAAGGAGCTTAGTGGTGGCTGACTGCTCCTCAAAGCCTCTCAGGTAGAAACCAGTGTATTCACCTCTTCTTTGAGTCTAGAGTTTCTCCTCTTAAATCAGGGCTGACCTCAGTGAATCTGTGGGGATCAATGGAATCCCATAGAAGGGACATGTGTAACTTTGGTGGGTAGGTCATAAAAGGTTGCCACTGGGATCATTGGGATATCTACTCTGGAGGGGTCCATGGATCATTACATGTGACTACCATGCTGGAGAGGCCACATGCAAGCTTTTGTTTTCTGGACAACCCAATTGTGCTACCAACAAGCAACATGGACAGCAGCCATAGGAGTGAGCCACCTTGGCCATCCAGCCCAGCCAAGTCTTAAAGAGGACAAAAGCCCCAGTCAACATTTGAATACAACCATCAGACCCCCACCCCTCCACCCCCGAATGAGAACTAAATTCTTGAATGCCTAACCCACAAAATCATGAAGAAAATAAAAATGGTTGTTTTGGATTAATTTGTTAAAACATGGTAATAGTAAGCAGGAGAGCTTACTATTCTCCCTTTCTACTTCTCAGCAAATTTGACCAGCTAGAACTCGGGAGGCTCTTAAAAATTAGCAACAATGCAAGTTCTCCTGGCTTTAGTGGAAATGCATCTCTATTTTCTCTATCATGTAATGTATCGGCTATTTATACTAGGTATTTAAGTAACGATGAACCCGAAACTCTCAGTGGCTAAATGCCAAAAAAGTTTATTTTTCACTCACACAACGTTCTGTGAGTCTTGGTGACTACCATGGGCAACTGACCTCCCTGCAGGAATTCAGTGTTTCAGACTGATGGAGCATCCATCATCCTGTTGTGGCAGCATCTGAGACATGGGGCCTCTTCAGTTTTAATGAGGCAGGACAAGAATATACTTGAGTATCTCTCACTGGAGCTTAAGCATCTTTATGTAAAAGGGAAGTAGTGTCTAGAATTTGTTTTTAGTTTGAGTTCTCTAGAAAAGCAAAATCTGTTTAGCTTATATAAGTATATGTTTATATGTGTGTGTGTGTGTATATATATATCCACAAAGAAAGTGGATCATACAGTTGAAGCAAAGGGCAAGTTCCAAGTTCATGAGTCAGATGTTAGGCTGGAGGCTTCTGTTGACCTGAGTAGCTGCAGGGACTGATGAGCCCAAGATTGGCAGGAAGATGACAGGCTTGTGTCTGCAGAGGCTAGGGAATCCACGGTTGGTAGGTAAGCAGCCAGGCTGCAGATGACACCCAGGATATGAAGGCAATTTGGGGCTGGCTCAAATCCAAAGAGTTGGAGGATGGAGGATGAGCCAGATGCAGGGTCCAGACCCAGCAAAGAAGCAAGTAAGCTTTTCCATAGAGTTCACTTATATTGGAAGCAGGAAGGCCACACTTTCAAGGAAACTTCCTTTCAAATGATTGAATCAGGGCTGTGATCTGAAGGGTGTTGCTCCCTGTGCTAATCTTACAACTGATAAGATCCCCTTGTGGAGGTAATTACATTGTGTTAGATCACAGCATGAGGGTCACTAGGTGTTAACTGCCAAACCATTGAGAATCCTGACACAGCCATGTTGACACCAAACCTTAATGATCAGAACTTGTCATACAACCCCAACTAGTTTCAAGGAGGAAAGGAAAGGTGTAAACTTTCCTTATGCCCAGGTGAAGTGGTGGAGTGTAAGGGAGGGAAGCCTAGTCGGCTTCTTCCACTGACTCTGTGACTCCATTATGCTAACAAAGTCTTAGAAAGTCCTTGCTGGCTTACTGAGATTACTAGATTCCCTTTTACCTAATACTTTTCCATCTAGAGATGATTATATGTCTTTCTCCTTTCATGTACAGTCGTTCAGCTATTGAACCCTTTCTTGGATTCCTAGCATATGTGCTACTTGAATATGCTATATCATTTTAACTAAAAACTGATACATGTAAAAATAATATTTACTAAAAATACTCCCATTTTAAAATATGGCTGGCCTAGAGGTAGGTGTGTGTGTGTGTGTGTGTGTGTGTGTATGAGAGAGAGAGACAGACAGACAGACAGAGAGAGAGAATGTACTCTGTCAGACAATTGGCATCTGTGCTATTTAAATTCATAATATGAGTTGGGAAACTTCATTTTTTGCAACATTCTGGAATAATACATACAACATAGGAATGATTTCTTCTTTAAAACTTTGATCAAAGTTATCCATAAAAGGCTCTGTTCTTGTATGACTTGTTGTCGTAGTTGCTGTCAAGTCAGTTCCAACTTGCAGCACTCCCATGAGCAATAGGAAGAAAGATTTCCCTGTATAGCACCATCGTCACCTTCCTTGCTATGCGTAAGCCCATTGTTGTGGCCACAGTGCCAATCCATCTCCTTGAAGGTCTTCCTGTACTTTGCAGGCCTTCTACTTCAAGAAGCATGGAGTACTTCTCCAGGGACTCATTCCTTCTGATATCCCAAGGACAGAAGACAAATTCTCGCCCTCCTTGCTTCTAAGGAGCATTGTCTGTACCTCTTCCAAGACAGATGTGTTCATCTTGTTCTTCTGTGCTATATTCAATATTCCTTGCTAGTACCATCATTCAAATGCATCCATTCTTCCCATTTTCCTTATTCATAGCCCAACGTTCATATGCAGATGAGCCAGTTCAGGTGCCTCTTCGTCTTGGCAGGGTCACACTTTAGAGAGGCCTTTGCAGGGGGATTTGTTGAATGCAATGCGTCCTTTGATTTCTTGGCTGCCACTTCCATGGATATTGATTGTGGAGCCAAGAAAAGCGAAATCATTGACAAATTTCATCTTTTCTCTGTTTATCATGATGATCCTTATTCATCGAGCTGCCGGGATTTTTGTTTTCCTTATGTGGAGACGTACTGAAGGTTGTAGCCTTTGATCTTAATCAGCGATTGCTTCAAGTCTTCTTCATTGTCAGCAACCAAGATTGTGCCATTTGGATAGCGCAGGCTGTTAATAACACTTCCTCCAACCCTGGTGATGTGTGTTTCTTCAGATGGCCCAGCTTCTTGGATTGTCTGCTCAGCATATCCATTGAAATAGTAGGGTGAAAAGTAGCATAAAGGATGAATGAATCACTTTTGATTTTTTTCTCCGACATTAGTTTTATTTAGATTTTCTCTTTTG
The DNA here is from genome assembly GCF_000313985.2 of Echinops telfairi. Classification (NCBI taxonomy): domain Eukaryota; kingdom Metazoa; phylum Chordata; class Mammalia; order Afrosoricida; family Tenrecidae; genus Echinops; species Echinops telfairi. The sequence continues at coordinate 14,672,046 of NW_022109491.1, read as the reverse complement.
CCAACCCAGAAATTCAGAAGTGCACAGATATTATCGGTAATATTCATACATTTCCAAATCATCCACTCGATCAGAACTTTAACATTGAGTAGCAGAATTGTCCACCACAGCCTTTTATGATGCTGTATAATTCTCTCATTTTCCACTTTATCATTCTGCTTCATAATTTTGGTTGCTTGGTTTTATCCATGTCAACAATTTGTTTTATTGAATATGACACACACACACACACACACACACACACACACACACACTGGTACAAAGGAGAGTGTTCTTGGATTCAGTTATCAAATCCAGTGTTTGTCTGCATTTCTTTTCCTTGTAAAATGTCTTCCCTTTCCTGGCAGGACCTTTATTTCATTGGCAGGCTCTTCATCTGAGTCCTCAAAGTGAATGAACCTCTGCTTTTGAACTCCCACATCTTCTCGTATGTCTGATGGCATTTTCCTCTTTGTTCATCTATAGACACAGGGAGTTTTGAGCTTGCTCAGAACTAGGAGCCAGGATTCTGACTGCCAGGGAGCCTTATGGAGGGGCCAGAAGGAGGTAGAAAAGGAGGTGGAGATTTGCTGATATTTTTGCCTACCAGCTCAGAAATCAGGTATCTGGGAGTTAGCCAGAGCTAGGGCTTGTAGGGAGCCTCTGCAGCCCCGAAGAGGTTCATACCTGCATTTAATGTTGGCTGGAACACAGTTATCTACAGTGGTTATCACAGAAATACCGTAAGTGGGTGGTTTTACAGAACATCCATTTGTTTTCTCACTGGTTAGAAGGCTAGAAGTCAGAATTCAGAGCACCGGGGACATTCTCTCACCGTGTCCGCTCTGAGGGGAGAAAGTATACTCCACATCTGTAATCCTGGTGTTCCTCTGCGCCTGGCTGATCTCCATTTGGCTTCTGTCTTTTCTCCATGTGTGCCTACTGCTCACAGTGTCTAATGTATGCTTTTTATATTATAAGTGATTAGGTTTATGACACTCCCTATGCTGATAGGACCTCGGGCACATAACAAGAAATTCCTGTCCTCAAGAGGCGTTTCATCCACAGGGATGTTGTTGTCAGGTGCCGTCCAGTCGGTTCTGACCCAGAGTGACTCTGTATACGACAGAAGGAAACACTGCCTGGTCTTATGTCTGAGCCCGCTGCTGTAGCCACTGTGCTGACCCATCTCCTTCATGGTCTTGCCCTTTCCTTGTCCCTCTACTTTAGCAAGCACGATGGCCTTCTCCAGGGACTGGCCTCTTCTAATAACATGTTCAAAGTGGCATGAGGTATAGGGGTTAAGGTTCCAACACAATTTTTGTAGATACAACCCAATACATAACACCCCTCTTCACCTCTTCTTGGCCACATCCCCTGACTAAGGTCTATATGCCTACCCAGTTTGTATGAAACCATTTCTTGCCAAGGGCAGGCTAAGAGTCTGCTGTAACAACCAAGTCTGTGTGCATTCCCAATTCATATACTTCTCCTTCCCCGTGGCTGACCACACTGGCTGAGACAGGGCCCTTTTGTACTGTCTTTGGGCAAGCTCACCAACTAGTTGAGCTCCCATGGGGGCTCCTGTCCCCAAATCTGAATGGTAAATTAATACCATTCACAGATAGCATGTGCCTGGGACGTGAGCAAAGCCCTTTCCACATGACTCAGTTATCCACTCCCTCTTTGTTGCTGGGTCAAAAGGATGAACTGGGAAAGCTCCTATGTTTAATTGGCAGGGTGCCCCTCTTGAACAACAACTAGGGGCTTGCGCATTATGCACAGCTCTAAGTCTAGTCTCTATCCTTGGATTCCCGTGTAAACAAATTCTGAGACAATGCTTTACTTGGGAATATAATGCAGGGAGCAATGAGGGTGAAGGTATAAGTAAGGAAGAGAAAGAGGGAAAAGGAGAAACTAGAAAAAGCGTGTTACAGAGTTGACTAATATAAGATTTTGGTTGCTTGTGCCACTTGAGAAGTTCTATGAAGTATCACTCAGAAGTGCCTGGAGGGAAAAGAAAGCAAGAGGCATTTGTTTTTAGGCTCTAGTTTCCTACTGGTTAAAGGTTGCTCCTTGAGAAGCGAACCTTTGCACTATTGGGTAGCTTCCTGTGGGCATTTCAGGCCACAGGATCCAAGAAAAACCATGAAGCAGGAAGCAAGAAGTGCACACTCACTGGTGGGGAAGTGGCCGCGCTCTCCTTGTGCGAAATCTGTAGAAGCCTGCTTGGCACCCTAACATGGATGAGATGGGAGGTGAGATTGAGGACCCTTAACACAGTAGGTGTCTGTGTCACTTGGACTTGCATAGAACCCATCTTGATGCTTCCTTTGCTCCTTTTCATTCTCTCTGGAATGCTCTGAACCGATCAGGTCTAAGAAAGCTACCGAACCCCAGCACGTGTTTGTATTTCTGTAAGATTCTTTCTGCCACAGAAGTTCTTCCTAATGTCATTTCATCTCCCAGGAGCGAAGCATGGGTGATTGACCAATCTTCTGAGTAGACACTCCCTTATCTTCTTTGAGGCCCCTGAATGTCTTTTAGGTAGCAAAAGACGATTTAGTATCAGCCACTGAGTATGATACTCTCAGCTACTTGGGTCTTCTCATCAACAGAATTGCTCCCAGCTTTCATCGACTGCCAGGTTTCTGGGTTTTCCTAGGTATTCAAGGGCATTTTAGTGGAAAGAAGGATGAGTTGGAGTTATGGATCTTCTAGCCCGCTGTCATCTTAACTTGGAGCCAGGTTTGCTTCTTGGCCCTGAACTGTCCTACTTCCATAAAGGAATGGGCTCGCCTCCCATCTGAACTCCTCATTGTTCCAAAGGAGTTATTCATCCTTTCCCTAACTCAGCTGGCTTTTAAAGCCAGGCTCCAAATTCAACCAACAACTTAGAATAGCTGCTTTGCTGGTAATTGTCTGAGATAAAAGCCGCCTGCTCATGGGCACTTAGAGAGGAAAGAGTGTCATACTCAAGCTGGATAATACTGAAGAGTCTGCAAACACACACCTGGCTTAGTTCTGACTTGTAGAGAGCTGTGTAGCTGGACCTTTCATTTTGGTCCTCCGATTAATAGCTTCCACTGGCTTGTTCAATGGCACGAGGCCATCAGCCTTCAGGGAAGGAAATGCACTGTGTTTTGCTGAAGATGTTGAAGACATTATTTGTTAAGGGAACCAGTGGAAAAATTACTTCTTCCTCTTTTGTATAAACTGAAAACTGACTTCTTTTACATTTTGGGCATTGAATTGACTGTGCTTTTCTTGGGTGGATGGGCAATAAATGACATGCCTTGAAAACTGTTGGTCCAAGTGTCTGACAAGTCTGGGAGTATTGTCACACTACTGGCATCATCCTGTCCTCATTTTCTTATGTTTCATTCTCCTCATCTTCTTATAAAATTGGCTTTTTAAGGAAAATCATTTTATTGGGGGCTCATGCAACAGTTATCACAATCCATCCATCCATCCATTGTGTCAAGCACATTTGTACATTTGTTGCCATCATCGTTCTCAAAACATGTGCTTTCTACTTGAGCCCTTGGTATCAGCTCCTCATTTTTTCCCTTCCCTCCCCGCCCCCATAAAATTGGATTTTTAAGAATGATTGTAGCCTACCATTTAGAGAATGTAATAAATTATACAGAAGAGCAATCCTTATCGTAAGAAATAATCAGTCAATATATTGACTTTTTCTTTTTTTCAACATTTGTGGGTGCTGGTGGTGCAGGAGGTAAGTGCTCTGCAGGAGAAAGACGTGACAGTCTGCTTCCAATGGGAAATTCCATGGGGCGTTTCTACTCTGTCCTTTAGAGTCAGTCTATGTTGGAATTGACGGCAGTCAGTTGGTTGGGTTCATACATTTAGATTCAACTTAATTTCTCTATCTATGCATGTTGATGTATGTTTGTCTATCCAACAATGCACTCCAGATGTCCTTGGGACTCCTTCATGCCAATCCCCATTCCATAGGCAGGGAAAGCTGAAGCAGTTTTTATGTTTTTGCTAATTCCCAAGTCCCTTTCTGTCTCCGATTCTTCAATTTGTAGATGCTCACAGTTTGTGGGCACCACGTCTCTCTTGCATGGAAACAGAAACTCCAGGCTCAGTTTCTGTGCTAGAGTCCAAGAGAAGCCACTCAGGTCCAGGACCTTGCAGAGCTTGAGTTTCTTAAAGATCAAATCCGTCACCATCGAGTGGATCCCGACTCATGGAGATGGTGTATTTCTCAGAGTAGAACTGTGAGCTACAAGGGACTCGATGTCATGATTTTTCAGAAGTTGATCACCAGCCTTTCTTTTGGGGTGTCTCTGGTTGGACTTAAACTTCCAACCTTCCAGTTAGCAGCAAAGTGAATTTGCAGTCATCAGGAACTTCTCCTAAAGAGTAGGAGGTCAGGGATTTTCCAGGAATACAAAGAACACTAGCTTTCCCTCATCTCAGTGGTTTATCTACTCCTTTCCCTGCTTTCGTCTCTCTGCCATCCCCACACCCCACGAGGAAAACCAGACCACCCACTTCTTGACCCCTGAGCATGAAGATGATTAGCATTTTAAGTAAACACTGAGTACTTGAGCTTCCACAATAGGAGCAAGAACACAAACAAACAAACAAACAAACAAACCAAAATCCACGTTTTGTCAACTGTATATTTCCCATATAAATGATATTAACCTATACAAATTCCAAGGTGGGCTTCTTTTCATTTAACGATATGCCATGGTCATATTTCCAAGGACATACACGGAAATATCCGTTGAAAATGACCTGTGTTGTTCAAAGTTCAACCGTATGTGTTTATAGATGGATAGGAAAAAAATCTTGCCAGGACAATGGTTAAGTACGCCACTGCTAACCGAACCACCCGCAAACTCCGGAGAAGAATCCCTGACCATCTGCTTCCCTAAAGATGACAATCAAGAAACTCTACTGGGCAGATCCGCCCTGTCACATGGGGCCACTATGAGTCATAATCAACTCGATGGCACCTCCCACCACCATTACCATTACCATCAACAGAAGCATAGGACGGTTTGAAATATCATAACATTATTAACAAGTATCTTTGAGAAGTGAGAACTTTCATCATGTGCTTTACACAATTTTGTATTGAGTTCTTTTACATGACTATGCACTATTTTTATAGTAATGGTTAAAAGGTATTTCCCTTTTGGGGGGAGAAAATGATAATCTCCAAGAATTTTTGTTACTAGGGGTTATGTGAGGTTTTCCTTTGCCAATGCCATGAATTATATTTGTGGCCAAAGAATAACTATTGTAGGTAGAAAAGTGAGATTAACATGACCAAGGACAAAGGGGCAGTATAGTAATTACATAATCTGTTGTGAATTTGAGACTTCTGAGTGAAGGGGTGAAGTTTAGCCTGTCAATAAGATCACAGCTCGACCGCATTTGGAGGCATTAAGGAGGTAAATAGCTCATTGGCGGTGGGACACAAATTCACTCTTGTGAGACATACTTGCTGACAAGACACCTTAAGCTGCAGTAGAGCCCTGGAGCTGAAGGAACCACGTGGAGACCCCTGCCATCGCTGAGGCTTCCAATGCCACTGGATCCACAAGACTTCCCACCCACTGGCTTGTCATCTTCCTGCATTCAGCATCATTGCACGTGTTTTGAGGGTCTGAAGAGGACTCTATAGATTGGTATCAGACATATGGGCTAATGGACTTGATCTGGACTGGGCTTGGGTGTTTTCTCAATATTCAATTGCTCTTGTATATAAAACTCTTTCTTATACACATGAGTCTCCCCGGATTTATTTCCCTAGTCTACCTGGACTAAAACAGAAAAGGATTACTAGCCAAGGTTCCCTACTCAGGACCCAATCTGGGCAGCTCATGTTCTCCAGGATCTGTGGCTTGGAGAGTCCGGTGGATGTGCCATTTAGGTCCCCTGGGCTGAGGAGCCCTGCCAGGTTTCCTGAGGTTGACGGAGAAGAACGTGACACCTTGACTCTGGCCCTGTGGGTTACATTTCCAGCTTATGATTCCATTTGGGTACATAAAGGATTCGGGAACCAGTAAACTCCAAGAAGTCAGTAGTACCAGCTGTTTCTTCTCATCATCCAGCCAGGCGAGAGTGCATGTACACAACCTGGAGGCTGACTACCTCATCCCATAGCCTGGTTCGTCTCACTGCCCCCTTAGGCCCAGAGTTTTCCCTCTCCCAAAGAAAGTGTCTAAAGCTGTGATTACCTCACTTCAAGATGCATTTGAATCCCCGGGGGTACTGATACAAGGATATTCCTAGGACCCACCCAAATCTATTAAATCTGACTCTGCAGGTTAAAAAGTTTTCCAATGACCTTACAAATCTGGCTAGACCAGAGGATGTACACTGGTACAGATAGGAACTGGAAACACAGGGAATCCACGACAGATGATCCCTTCAGGACCAGTGCTGAGAGTGGCGATACCTGGAGCATGGAGGGAAAGTGGGGTAGAAAGGGGTAACTAATGACAAGGAACTACATATAACCTCCTCCCTGAGGGATAGACAACAGAAAAGTGGTTGAAGGGAGATGTTGGACGGTGTAAGATAGGACAAAATAATAATTTATAAATTATCAAGGGTTCATGAGGGAGAGGGGGAAATGAGGAGCTGTTATCAAGGGCTCAAGTAGAAAGAAAACGTTTTGAGAATGAGGATGGCAACAAATGTACAAATGTGCTCGACACAATGGATAGATGTTTGGATTGTGATAAGAATTGTACGAGCCCCCAATAAAATGATTTTTTAAAAAAGTTTTCCCATGAGTTGACAGTAGGTTACCCATGAACCACACAGTAAGAATTAGAGGGTTCAAGTTGCACCGGACACCATTGATATGGTACCTAATGTATTGGAAAATTGAGAGGTAGTTTTTATGTCAAAGGGGAGTATATCTAACTGCCCCTTGATTCAGAATTTGACTTTGTCCAATGAACTATTGCAGACATGCCTCAAGAAGACAGCAAAATACTCATGTGATTGGGCTTCCTCCTCTCATGTTTGTACCGTCTCCATGAGAAGCACATGCTTATGCTAGCTGACTGGTCTCAGGATGATGGATGCTGCAGAACTGCACCAATTAAGGTGCCCCGGGAAACCTAGATGAGGATAAAGCCCCTCCGCCGAAACATGAGCCAGCCCAACTGAGACTGGATGAGCTCAGCTGACCCCAACAACAAATGACTGTGGTTTTAAATGACTGAGGTTTGGAGTGGCTCATTATACAGCAAGAGCTAACTGATACACCCATGTGCAGCTTATCATGTGCAGACCCTGAAATTTGATGCAGTTGTTGCTGTTGTTATTGTGAGTCACCTGACAATCTGGCTGGGACTCCTGGTGACCTTATGTCTAACAGAATGAAACACTGCTGGACTGTGTCACGTTCATTGTCTTGATTTCATTGTCTCATTGTTTTGACAATTCTGTGAATCCATCATATTTTAAGGGCCTTCCAACTGGACAGGCTCATCTGCCAACACAGTACTGGATAACCTTCCACTGTAGCCCATCAGGTGTTTGGAAGTACGGGTCTAAGGGTCACTCTGAATCAGAACGGGCTCGATGGCAATGAGCTCGTTTTTTGTTTTGAGCCAGTAATAATTTTTCCCCTCTCTCATCCTTCTCCTTCTTCAACTTGTTCCTCCCCCCACCCGCAACCTCAGGAAGGCACCGGTGCGAGATCTTAGGAAAACATGAAGGTCAGGGTCACAGCTTTATTGTATCGATTTTTAACACAGTCATAATACAAACATCATCAGGGAACATTTACAAGAATAAATAAGATGGACTTGCAGGTGTAAAAAGATTACACTTCACTGGAATGTACAGTCAAAAAATATATCTGATATTCATTGACCTGACATTATTTACCTTCTGCTTGTTTTAAGCTAGAATTGCAAAGGAAAAGAAAAGAGAGAGAGAAAGAGAGGGAACATTGGAACATTGACAGCACAGTGCTGGCTTTTTATCAAAGTTGATTTATTTTGTTTTCTCTTCTTGCATGTGTTTTATCTATCAAACACCCAAACTGTACAAGTGCAGGCCATTGGGATTCATGGAGGAGGCTGCGGATGGTGTGGAGACTTCGGTCTCATGCAATATCATATGCCCAGTGGATGTGAGAATGTCCACCTCCCTGGAGATCAGTGGGAACCTCATGATGGCCCTTTAGAGGTTGCAGACGGTATCCAACAGCCAAGGCAATGACAGAGACCCCGAGTCTTTGCTTTTGCTGGGACAGTAGAATGTAGGATGCAAAGAGAAGATAGGAAAGTACTTTTGAGTCTGATTGCCAAGATGGGTTAGAATGGATGAACCTGGGCTTGGCCAGGGTCCATTTGGCGATGGATGTTGTGGGAATGACGATAATCATGTATCAATTGAGTCACTGTGCTTTTGCAAGCTGCTACTAATCTGCAGGCTGCTAATGGGGATTGGGGATCAAATTAAACTCTGGTGATGAGGCGAGTGGTAAGCAAAGCCCTTACTGATTCTGGCTGTCACTGGTGGTCCTTTGCAATCGGTCTGAATGATGGCCACTCTCATCAGAGATCCTGGACCGGCTGCTCTCTCTCAGGACCTGTTTGGTGATCACCACCCTTGAGGAGCCCTGGGTATGTGCCCAGAGAAGCAAGTTGGTTTTCTTTTCTTTTCTTTTTTTTTAAGCAAGTTGGTTTTCATGGTGGGGAGACTTGGGTAGGAGAGCAGGGGCCTTCTTGCTATTCATCTATGTGCTTAGCTTAGCTTTGTGTTCTGCAAGTTCAAATAGACGGAAACCTGTTTCTAGCTGTCTGTCACTCCTCAGGGTGGACGAGATGTAAGGGGCCTATTGAAAGAGAAGCTCTACGCCTGCAAGCGCCTGTGATGGAGCTGGCTAAGAGCATGTTCTTGCTCACAGCTGAGACGTTTCATGCATTTGGTCCTAGTTTTGTTCTCAGGAGGGGCCTGGGATGAATGCAGGCCTTTCTCTATTAACTTGGAGACCTACAGTGGAGATGGGCATGAGTCTTCTACCTGACCCTTCTGAAGTCCACGTCTACCTGCTATGAGACCACTGTTGTTTTCTAAGCTGCCAAACTCCCCGTGGGCTTTTGACTCAAATAACACCTTATTGTAGTAATCTCTCTGGGAGAGTCAGGGGCCAAGTGGGGCCCTGAGAGAGTTTAGAGCATCACATAGATGGTCCCCTGGGTGGTATTCATAAGCTGACGTTCTTGCTCAGAGATTCACTTTGGCAACTTGGGCCGAGTACCTCCCATCCTTCTTCTTCCCGCAAGCCCATGGTTTCTACCCACTTGGGAGCCATGAGCTGCACGATTGACCCTGAGCTCCAGGCTTTTACACCAAGACCTTCCACTAAGGTCCTCAGAGCCTCATTCTCCGAACATTCTGACTAAGGTTCTATCTGATCCAGCATGAAGCCCTTGGCCATCCTCCCTCAACCATTCTTCCCAGTAGACCCTCTTACATCCTTAGTTTCTTCATATCTCCTGGATCAGCCCCAGTAGACCTTGACCAAGCTCCCTAGATGGGTAGGATGGCAGGCCTGGGGGCCACCTGGTTGGCAGCTGAACTCTCCTCTTGGGGACTCAACATTCATGGTTGAATTACAGAGGGTGAATGTGACCCCTTGAATGAGCATTGCCCACTTCTCTGGAGGTGGGATGTCAACATAGCTGTATAGCCAGCGCCACACCAATGTCTACCCAGTTACCAACAAAGCAGTAGAAAGTCTGCTCATGTGCACAGCGATGGCCTAGAAATCTCTGTTGTGCTTCTGAGAAGCATATTCATGACCTGTAAGCAGGTTAGCGGAACCCAGAGCTGGGATGTCCCCCGCTTTTCACCACTGACCCCTCTCTATGGTTTAAATAGGATGTGATCTCAAAGGCAGTTTTTCTACTAGGTAAAGCCAAATGTCTAGATTTGTGGACCTGGAGAAACCTCTAAGCAGGAGTCCTCGTGTGGGGACCACATGATCAAGGTTAACTGCCAGCCCCTCTGCTCTCCTTGGTTTCACCTTGCTTAATCCCCTCTTGGAGTTGGCTGCAGAGTTGGAGCTAGAATCAGAGGCTGAGATGGAGCTTAGATTGGTTGGCTCATGAGATTACATGACCATTCAGGTGACTGCTTTTCCAACCTGCCCTGCAGCTTGGGCCAACCGTTTGTCTACAGGGAGCTTTCGCTTTTGACCTACTAGCAGCTTGTTCATACTTATCCCTGGGATCACCCATGTCTTCTTCAGTATTGCTCTGGATTCAGTTTGATGCTGATGGCTTGTCTGCCCAGCCCAGGACTGGCCAGTCTGGCATAGTGGAAGAGTGGCTATCTTTATTCTGTCCCAAGGCAGTGAGGCGCCTGGGAATCACCATTTCCTTCCATACAGAGATGGCAGGAGAAGTACCTGGCTGTTTCTCCCTGGTCCTCACTCCAGCCTTGCTAGACTGACACCTCTGTGCGCACTACAGGAGTTCACACCAGAGCTGAGGAAATGTGCCTCCCGGTGAGAACACCCAGCGGGGGGTTGGGGCGGCAATGGAGAACAGGGGAGAGACAATGAATAAACATGATTGGTTGGAGCGAGAATTCGCTTCTTTTACTTGGATGCAGAAATTTGTTCTAAGCATCACCTTGGCTCTTGGCTCTTCCAGTGAATTTCCCTCCTCCATCTGTCATGCTATTGTAGAAGCGACCATTTTCCCCGGTGGTCTGTTTTCCCTTGGTTCTGAGCATCCCTTGTGAGTCCTGTTTCCCTAACCCAAATCTTTTAAAGTAAAGACTGAACTCTTTTCACCACACCCCACACCTCGTCAAAGGATACGCTGGGATTCGCACAGCGATCTGTGCCTCCTGAAGCCTCTAAGGGCCCTGCATGTTGAGAGAATCTGGTTGGGTGTGTGGCCAAGGTAAAGTGAGGTGGCCTCAGGGGCTCAGGTGACGTGTGTCCTCAGACCGTCTACTGTAGCAGCCACGTCACTCCAATGGAACCTTCCCAATGTGCCCACACTCAGGAATCTGCTCAGTGAGGTGAGGTTGTGGCAAATGCTTCCTACTCCATTGGGGTTTTGTGGGCTTAGCTTTCAGAGGGCAGCCGGGGCCAGTCCTCTTCATTCTAGTCTGGGTCAATGGGCCCCTTTGACTACCCTACTGGGAGAGGTGCGAGCTTAGTTTAGGATGCCCGCCACGGAAGGATTTCCCTCAGGGAAGGTGAGCTGGTGTTCAGTTTGAGTCTGGATTGAAGACAGCAGGACCAGGCACAGTGTCTCACAGGTTGGGACAATCAAAACCACAGGAGGGACTTTTAGGAGCCATTTGAAAAATATGTACAGTCATATTTGAACACACCGGGCTATAATAGGAAGTACAACGGCAATATTGCATGAATTATTAAAAGCCAACATGAAACTGTAACTGTAAGCTCACCATTGCCTTCTTAGAGTTTTACACAGAGCTGCTGGATTAACTGGTTTCCCCTGGTCTCTGTTGCTATGGGTGACCCTGCCCTCTCCCCTCCCCCGTGGGAAAAGTGTAGACACACAGTGGAAAAAGGCAGTCTTTTAAGTCAGACAACAGACAGTTTAAATGCTGTGTCACTCCTTCCTAACTTCCCGATCAGCACAAGTCCCAGGACTTAGGTTAAAGTGCCCTCCCCCCATCATATCTCGAGGCGTAACCTCAGCAGCTGAGTCGCCCCGACACAGGCTCCTTGGAGGTGAGGGAGCTGGCCTTGGGACTGAGGGGGAATCTAGCGGGGTCGGTGGTGACGAGGTCCTGGGGACCCACTCCAAGACACATGGGAAGAGGGCTCCTCGAAAGGAGTGAAGAAAACGAATCGTGGGATTTCTGGGCCTCCCTTCTCTTTGAGACGCTTCCTTTAAACCTCCAGAGTGAGGGCTGGTCCTTGATCGAGTCTGCTGCCCACAGCCTTCCAGACACGGCTCCTTTCATGTTCCATCCCAAGTGGGCCCAGCAGCCTGGGTTCGACAACCTCGAGTCACAGTAGCGCAGAGAGCATGGGTTGCTCACAGACGCCGAGCCTCACACGCCACGCTACATACGGCAACCAATAACAACAGCCTGAGCAGACGGGTGATCTTCCAAAACCCACGCTGAAGGGCAGGTTTGCACAGTGTCTGATGCAAGGAAAAGTGGCCACCCCATGGGCCCCAACAGGAGTCTTCTCCAACACTCAGCTGCGCACCTCCCTCCAAAGCTCCCCTGGCTTCATGTTGCCTACAGGGCAAAGCCTACACTGCTCAGCTGGGTACTGAGCCCCTGACCCCAGCACATGTCCTGCCTCTGCCCCTGCCGCACCATCCTGAGGGGGGAGAGGGGGGTTGACCTCCCACCATCCTCCCCTCCCCACGGTTTTCCATACCACAGGGCTGCTGTGCCTGCTGACAGCTTGGCCTGCCTCTCCTCTCCTGCCTTCTCCTCCTTGTCAAGACCCAGCTGGAATAGCCATCCCCTCCTAGTTGGAGCACCTGGCAGAGGAAGTTTCTTGTTCCCCTCGGCTCATAGAACACACCTCTGGCCATCAGCGCAAGGCTGCCCTTCAATTTGTTGGCCTCCGGTAGTAGCCTCAGAGGGCAAAGAGGGTGTCTTACTGAATTCTGTGCTCCCATGCCTGGTCTGGGGCTAGACAAAACTCCAAGATGGAGCTCTCTAGATCCCAGGCCACCCTGAGTCTGACAGAGACCAAGGTAGAGAGAGCGTCCCTGGCTGGCAGGCGTCATGGCCTGAGGGAACACGGGATTGTTTTCCCGGGGTTGAGAAATCAGATGAGACTAGATTTCCTGGAGAGTGGGAAATGAGTTACTAAAATATGTCTGAGATGCTGGGTGTCCCAGAAGAACTGGCATCCGAAAGAAAGAAGTAAATTGCCTTCCGTGGAGCTCTTGGCTCCGGTCTCTGTCTTACTGTCCCTCTGCAGAACAGTGGTGCGGCTGACAAAGATGGAGGGCAACCGAGCACAGGAGTCTGGGTCGCGCCAGCTGCCTGCTGCCCCCGAGCATCTCGGTGTGGTGCATGTTAGCATGGGTTGCCTCGCTTCGTACAATGAGGATGACAGTGGCTGGTGGCTCTCCCAGAAAAGTTCCTAATGATCATGTAGGAGAGCACATAGGAAGTGCCAAGGTTGATACCTGGCACCCGGTAGGTGCTTCCTGATGTTGGTTCCCTCTCATCTGTCGGGCAAGACCCACATCCTCCAGCCTCATCCCCTCCGACCATCATGGTCTTCCTTAAGGTGGCGGGGTTATTATTTTTTTTTCATGGGGGGAGTTTAAATTTGGAGTTCCAAAATGATACCCAGAGCTGGCGATCCATCTGCCCCAGGAGCCAAAGGAGCATCTCAGACTCGCCTGCTTCTGCTTGGCTCAGAGGCGGAGCTGCCACAGGGTGGGGCCTCTGGAGGAGATTGCCAGCATAGACAACAGGCTCAAGGTTTGGCATCTGGCTACGTATTTAAGCCCGCCTCCCCTTCCTTCTTCCTCTTTTCCTTCCTTCTGTTCTTTTTTGAAGAGAAGAGATTGTGCTATCTCATCCCCCCAAAGAATGTTTCTTCTCACACATACTTTAGAAAAATAATCAGATCTTATGTTGTTCATCCTTCTCAAAGGGAGTTGCCACC
>NW_022109491.1:14656195-14657403 GCF_000313985.2 Echinops telfairi | reverse complement strand
AAATTGTGTTTAATCAAGAGAGACAGATTTCGGAGAAAACTTTATCTACACCCATAGTCTAAAGTCAACTCAAACTTGTCCATGTATTATCCTGATGTGGACAACCTTCGAAGTTCTGTCTGATGCCTGCCTCTTTCCAAGTCTTCTCAGATGTCCAACAGGGACTAATTACACCCGCCCCCCTCTTTGTCCAGCAGCACTCCCCCCCACCTTTGTCCACCTGCACGTCTCAAACTGTGATATGACGATGAGGCCCCCAAACCTTTTAAAATGCAAGTTCGATACCAGTAAGTTGAGAGCGAGGCTCAAGATTCTGAATCCCTAACCATCCTCCAGGTGTTGCCTACAAACTACTCTTTGCGCAGGACCATACTCCGCGTCAGTCCACAGACTCTTCTAGCAAAGGCCCTTGTGTATGGACTGTTTCCATGTCTGCACCATGGGCTATAACTTCCCAGTCTCGTTACCATCCTTTCCCCTACTTTAAAACGCAACAGAAATGAATCAAATTGAAAATACGAAGATGTATTTCTTGCTCCAAGTCCACCCTCTTTGCCCTTAAACCTGAATCAGTGCCCAAAAGGAAAACGAAGCCAGGGTGGATTTCCTGCAGGGACGGGACATTGATGGGGTTGGAAGGAACCACGCAGGACAGGCGACCTTGTCAGGGGCTCAAGAAGCACCCCCAGGCTGGCCCGCTCACTCTCTGGTGGCATTATCCTCTGGCTGGGGGGACCAGCGGCCAGCCCCTGGCTGGGGCGCACGGGCCCTGGGGCACTCACCAGGGCCTCCACCATGTTGGATTTGTTGTTGCGCAGCGTCTTCACGATGTGGAACACGTCGATGATGCTCTGCTGCTGGATCATTTCGCACACGCTGCAGAGGGCGCAGAACGTTCCACTGCGGCCGCCCCCATTCCTGAACAGGGAGCCAAGAGAGCCAGTCAGATTCCTGGGCACCTGGGTACCTACCACCCGGGCACCTCCAAGGCGTGGTCAACGCGAGTCCTCCCTACATGTTCGTGTCCGGAGTCACCATATAGACAAGACATTTGTTTTCAATGTCTCTTGGGATAGCTTCAGATGCTCCCAGGTGGGCGTCCTAAGGTCCCTGATAGACTCTGCAGCTTAGAGGAAACACTGACTTAAAGCCACGTCAGCAGTAAGTGTGTGTGTGTGTGTGTGTGTGTGTGTGTGTGTGTGTGTGTG
>NW_022109491.1:14644379-14654731 GCF_000313985.2 Echinops telfairi | reverse complement strand
GACTCCATGATACTCTGGCTATTTGACTTTTGATATTATAATACCGTTTATATGGACTATTTTTATACTTTACAGTATAAGTAATTACATGGATACTATTGAGTGTCGGTGATCTTGACACCGTTGATGCCTGTGGTGGTAAAGAAAATGTGTCTGCCTTCTAAATAGTAGGTGCACAAACTCAACAAGGCCTACAGATGATCTAGTTCAATATGCCCATTGGAAAGATGAAGAAACTGCTGCTGACAGCCACAATCCTAGGAGTCAGGACCTTCACTGTTGCTGTAGAATGATATCTGAGCCCACTGGGCTCAGATCCCTAGGCTTTGATTATGCAGATTCTAAGAGAAGCGGTAAATGCTCTGGGGCACCTATGTCAATGGAGGGCTAAATACAGCTGGGCTTGAATGTGACCGCTAGGAAGTTCCCAGGTCCTTCTACCTCCTTCTATCCATCAGCTCCTCCGAGCAGTGCCTTCTCAGTTTCCACATCCCTGGTTTGCCGCAGAGCCATGAGCGATGCCCCAGGAGACAAACATGGAACACAAGATCTTTGGATGAGGTTTTCTATTTCCATCAAGAGCCACCGTTTCAAAAACTCACAGGGCAAGTCTACCCTGTCCTAGGGTTGGCATTGACTCGATGGCAGTGAGTTTGGTTTGGGTTTTGAGTGTGGGCTAGGGGATGGCACATTAGCTTGTAGGCTCGGGTTCAAATTCTAGCTCCCCTCGTACTGACCTGACTCCTACCCCCTCTATGCCTCGGTTTCTTTCGAGAGCATGAGAATGATGCTACGACCCACCTCGTGGATGGCATGAAATGACTCAGGTAAAGGGTCTGGCATCAAGCTCAGTTAATAAAGTCCCCATTTTCCACCTTCTTCCCTCTCCTCTTTTCTCCTGTCCCTATCCCTCCTCCACCCTCCTACTTCTCCTGTGGAGCCCACTTGGTCCTGAGCGTTCCTGTGACGGTTGGGTCCTATCATCTCTCCTAGTGGAGATTGAGGCCTCCTTCCCCCTTGGAAGAGTCGGGTACAGGTCTGCTTCCAGGTCCCCAGAAAAGCTACCAGCGTTGGCATCAATAACCTGTCTGATCACAATGGTTCCAGGCAACAATCTGGCAGGCCCCTTACATCACATATTTGTCATCCCTCTGATTATACTCCCAGTGGCATTTCCCATGGACAGGGCATGCAGGTGGTGCATGTGGTCAGTGGAATCCCGAAGGATACTTCCCAGCTGTCACCTTGTTGCCCTGGAGACACCTCCTTTGTACTCACAGGCAGTGGACCACGGTGCGTCCCTCCCTGCCGTCATACTGCTCCTGCCACTTCTCCAGCCGTCGGACCACTTTGAGCAGAGAGCGCTTGGAGGGGGGGGTGTCCCGGTACGCTGGCCAGCCTATATACTGGAGGTGCTGGACTATGCGGTACCCATCCTGCGGCTGAGAACAGAGATGCTGTTAAGGCATCTGTAGATGCTTGGGGACTTGAGTCCTCCAGCTACCCTGGGACTGCATTGAACTTGATTGTAGTGAAAGGCAGACTGAATAGGGTGAAAGCCCTCTCATCAAAGGGAGCCACGCAAGCCATGCCCTTACCTACCTCCACACGTTAGCGTTTCACCTGCCATGAGTGCCTTCACTCCTGTCTACCTGAAGCACTTTCTCAGGGGAGGGTTCGCTGGCTCTTCTGGGCAGAGCTGTTCCCTCTGTGAGGGTCACGAGCCACAGCACACCTCCTTTTCCCATGAGTCAGAGATCGGGAGGCAGGGATGGAGCTCTGCTCTCCCCGGGGGTGTCACATTCCAGGCCCACTGCAGATCACTTTAGTCAGACTATCCATCTGCCCCTCTCCCACTCTGGATCCCTCTACCCAGCTAGTGAATTTCCTTTAAAAAGCCAGTACAGTGAACCCTCGCCACTTCGCGCTTCGACTTCCGCGGCTTCACTCTATCGCGGTTTTTGCATAACAGCGCATGCTCTGTCATTACTGCCACTGATTGGCTCATACTGTACACGCTTGATGCCCTAAATAATATAATAAATAATAAATGATAATTGTAACGTCCAAAATGTTTTACTGTATTTTCCCTTTTTCGTTTAATAAATTGGGTAATACGAGTGTAATGGTGACTAAAGGGTGTTTTTTCATGTCCTCTATGCTCTAACTATGAAAATATTTGATTTACAAATAAATTTCATTTATCACGGTAGGGTCTAGAACCGATTAACCGCGATAAATGAGGGTTCACTGTATTTGTTTTCACCTCTGCCCAGAGCCTGGCCCAGAGCTTACAGGACCCCATCAAGAAGCCTATCAACTCATGCCCAAAGCGTGCGGCGCAAAGCGGGACAAGGGAGTTCTGAGGCGTTGTGTCTACACGGTAGCAAGCGCGTCGGGAAACAGGCAGATGGCACGCTGGGTTCCCTTCTTTCCATCTCTGTGTTTTGGAGCCATTCCTGGGCTTGGAGCTGGAATCCGCCCAGATATCACTTTCCCAAGGAAGCAATTCTCAGCAGAGAATATTTGTCATCCCTCTGATTATACTCCCAGTGGCATTTCCCATGGAAATGTCCACCCCTCCCGGCAGCCTCCATCAGCTGGAGGAGACATGGCACAGAGGCGACTTACGCGAGCCATGTTACAGATGCGGAATATACGGTGGATGATGTCCTCGTCGATGTCCGCGGAGACAAACTCCACCTGGATGGGCCCGTAGCACCCGGAGGTCTTCTCAGGCCAGTACTGCATGCAGAGCTGGGGCAAGGAAAGAGGTCAGAGGCACAGGTCAAGGAAAGGGGAGACAGTCCCTTTGTTCCCAGCAGGACGCCTGGGTGGAAAAGGCAGAATGTGGCCTGGGTACTCAGTCTCAGCCACCTATTAGTTTGTTTGTGGAAAGGCCACAGCTCTGGCTTCGGACCACCTGTTAAGCTTTCTGGACCTGTATTTCCTCCTCTATGAAATGGGGGAGCGTGCCATCGACCTTGAAGCGCTGTCATCAGGCTGAAATAGAACACCCTGAAGCAGGGGTGAGTCTAACGGCCAACAGGAATCCCTGTGAACTTCCTTTGTTCCAAACCACCCTTCCCAATGATGCTGTTGGAAAAAAACAAACCTTGCCTACTATCATTTCCTCGACTGGAGGGTTTGAAGCTCCAGTAGAGAGGAAAAGGGGACTGCTGTCCCTGAGTCTAAGACAGTGGTTCTGAGCCAGAGGTGGCATAGGTAATCTCTGGAACCCTGTTCTGGTTTTCACACCTGGGGGTGCTACTGGCCTATGGTGAGTTGAGTCCTGGGGTATCGTGGACCATCCCATAGCAACAGTTTTTCTATTCCAGGGAGCTGGCGTTGTTGTTGCTAGCTGTCTTCAGTTTGGTTCTGACTCGTACTGATCTATGAATAATGAAACCCTGCCTGGTCCTGCACCATCCTCCCCATCGTTATGCGGGAGTGCCTTGTTGCAGCCCGACATATCCACAGTGCCTCGCCTGAGAAGCCTGGCAGAATGTCACAGATGGTTCCTTGGAATTATGGGTATCACCAGGAAGGAGGGGTGGATATTGCATCGTCCCTGGTGCTGGGGAGCCAGGATTAGACTTTGGAAGACCACGCTGGGGGATGTGACAGGGGCTGTGGTTCCAGGGAGAAGCAACGCGTGCCTCAAGTTCCTGCCCAGGTCTCAGAGCTGGCTCACAGACCCGGGCTTCTGGAGGTCACCACAGCCTGGCCAGAGACCAGGTGTTAGGTAAGCCCTCTGTCTGATCTTGAGGGCTCCCTGAGAGTTAGCGGAGGCTCCCACACTTGCCAGGGCTCCTGAGAAGGGCTTAGGAGTGAGCCTCTCTCCGGTGTGGTCTGTCATGGCTTATACCAAGCTTACAGGCAAGGAGCTGGGTTGACAGAGATGACCACAGAAACACAGCGGCCTCCTTGCTAGCTACCATAGAGAGAAGGTTTTCATGAACAGCAAGGGTTACTCTCCTCTCAATGGAAGAGAGTGGCCAAGTCATCCTGAGAAGTCCTAAGAGCTAACATATTCTTTCCTTCCTCCAGAGCTACCAACAGAAGGGAGGAGCTGGGGTGGAGAGGGAGGACTCATTGCCAACTACTTGGTTCTGACTCACAGCGACCTTATAGGACTGAGCAGAACTGCCCCAGTGGGTTTCTGAGACTATGAATCTTTACAGGAGTAGAAAGCTTCATCAGTCTCCTCTGGAGGGATGTGTAGTTTTTGAACCGCTGACCTTGTGGTTAGTGGCCCAGTGCGTAACCCAGGCCTCCCACGTCCCTAATTGTGGGACCTAAAATTCGCTTTGTTGTTGGTATTGGTAAGTGCTCTCACGTTGGTTCTGACTCACGGTGATCCCAGGCCACGGAGCGGAACACGGCACAATCCTGGGCCCTCCTCGCAGCTGTTCTTGTGCTTAAGCCCATGGCCGCAGCCACGGTGTCTCACTGCAGTGCGGCTTTCTTCCTTCCCTACCTCTGGGTTTCGATCACAGGGTACCACCTGACATGGTGGAACCCATGCTTTTTGGTATAGAGACTTGGTGTCTTCCTTCCGTCTTCTTTAGCTGCTTCCGTCACCGTTCAGTATTTGGCCCGTAGGTGGTTGTTAGGTGCCCTCGAGTCAGTTCTGACCCACAGCGGCTCTATGCATAACCGAACAAAGCCCTGTCCGGTTCTCTCGTCCTCACAATTGCTTTTCTGTACGCTGACGAGGTCTCATGCAGCAGGTTTACCTGTCCCAGCAATTTGCTTTTTCTTTTAAAAACACTTTTATAGGCACTTCATCCACCTGTCCTACAATTCAATAGTTCAACCATATCAAGAAGCGTTGCACAATCTTTGCCACAATCAATTTTAGAACATTTCCTTTTCCCCCATACTCATTGAGCGGCTCCCCCACCCCAACAGTTTTATTGGCACATAGTTTACCTATCATACAATTCAATAGTTCAGTCATATCAAGGACAAATGGACACTCATTACCACATCAATTTTAGAGCATTCCACCAACCCCCACCTCCATTCTGATGCAATCACAATCCATTCAGATGCTCCCTCCCACCTTCATTATTTACTCCCCAAATCCCCTCTCCCTCCATGTCACCCACTCCCCACCCCTGCATTCATTCCCTACATCCCCTTGTATCAGTTATTATCATTATGCATCGACTCCTCCTATGCTTCACAGCTGGGAGACACAACCAAAAAAAATTTTTTTTTAATGGACTAAGCTGATAAGGATAAAATCATAATGGTACAAAGACAAAAATGCAAATATGGCCTAAGAAGGAAAAGACCCAAGACCCTATCAACATTCAAAAAGCCCAGGATGAAATTTCTGCCATGGAACCAGTAAGAGATACTTGCACCCTGAACAGATTCAGGTTGTGTCTATAAGGGAGTCAACTGGTCAGGTGTGGAGTTCAATCAGCATAATCAAGATTACAATGGTCTCAGCCTCCAGGTAAGGCTGTTCCAGACTCTCCTGTGGCTGGAGCAGATCTGCCAGCGGCTCAGCCTGATTAGATACTGTGCAGAGGGGTTTGGGCTCCTACCATTCCCCATAGCCCTCCACCCATTGGGTGGTCATTATTTTAACTCTGATGTTTGTCTCTCACCATATTCGTATTTTGTAATTGTCCTCGTTGGATCACATAAGCTGGTGGGTGTCTTCCGTGTGAACTTAGTTGACTTCTTGCTTAGATGGCTGCTTATTTGAGTACAACCCTTTAAGACCCCAGACACAATTCTGATTAATAGCCAGGCAACATAATGTCACAGTAGATTTGACTGTTGCTTCCATGAGCACTGATTGCAAATCCAAATAAGACAAAATCTTTGACCACTTCAATCTTTTCTCCATTTATCATGAAGTTACTATTGGCCCAATTGTGAAGATTTTGCTTGTTTTCACACTGAGTTGTAATCCATACTGAAGGTTATAATCCTTGATCTTTATCAACAAGGGCTTCATGTTGTTCTCACTTTCAGCAAGCAAGTCTGTGTCATTTGTGTGTCGCACGTTGTTGATAAGGCTTTCTCCAATGCTGATGCCACATTCTTCTTCATCTAAGCCAGCTTGTCTGCTCACTCAGGAAGACTAGGATCTATCTGATAGCAAGGGTCCACTTACTATGGCCCATGGGCTAAATCTGGCCAGGTTCCTGCTTTTTATTTTTTATAGTTAGGGCACAGTAGAACTGCCCCTGTGGGCCTGAGAGGTTCTTTACAGAGGTTCTTTCTCCCAAAAAGCAACCAGGGGTTGCAAACTGCTCAACTTGTGGTTACAACAGCCCAACTCATAATCCACTACCCCCACGGAAGTATTGAATGTACTCACTAAATTCCAGTTAGGAGAGGTTAAGCATTAGACGACTAACTGAAAGGTTCAGACTAATCCCGACGTCCCTCAGAAGAAATGCCTGGCACTCTTTGGCTTGGTCACAGTCATGAAAACCCTATGGGGGGCAGTTTTACTCTGCAACCCCGCATCACTGTGAGTCAGAATGGGTCTTAAGTCCACCGACTCATATTAGAGTGGAACCCACATGTGCTTAGCACAAATGATGGTGGCCATGACAATGGCCAAGAGGAAACGTGAAGGAAAATTCTCATCACCCCCTCAGAGAGCAGAGGCAGGCATGCAAGGTTAACTCTCATCATGCCAATTGACGCCTCCCATCCCTGCTGTCTCCCTCGGTGGTTAATTGAGTCTCCTGGGGAAGGAGATGTATTGATGGGTTAGAGGGGAGGAGCTGGTCACCAGGACCTCTGAGGTTGGACAGTCATCTGCTGAGCGGTGCAGTAATGACAAATCCACAATTGGACTTCATTTCTCTTTGCCATGGGCTCTTCCACCTTGCAACCTTCACAGTAATGAGGGGCTGGGATAGAGAAGTTGGAGGCTGGTCAGAGAAATCGGAATTAATCAGAAGTGCCCATTAAAAGGGAAAAAGAATAACCGCTGTTATCACCTGCAGTGAATTTAGCCTTGCTGGAGTTTGGCTGGGATCCTGACGTGTGGTACACGGATCCATGGCATCCGAGAAAGCCTATTACCCCCAATCTTTTCAGGCTGGAGGAAATGCGGAATGATTTGTCTCTTTTAATAAGAGTTTCAGACCAATTTCTCAAGCTAATAGGTTTGACTATGCCTCAAACAAGGTTCCTCTAGTTGGGACACTTCTCTGCATTTGATTTTCAAGGTCATGCTCCCATAAAGCCCAGAGGCTGGTGAAGGTTGCACGGTCCTTCTGATGCTGAATGGGAGGTGGCCTTCCACTCCGCTACCCTCATTCGGAGGCTGCAGCAGCAACTGCACGGGTGACATTCAGCCTGGAGGTATCCCGGCTGGAGAGGTAGCCGAGGTGCCGTGGAAGATCAGGGTCTCTGCATGACTCCAGAGACCACACAACCTCTAGCTGGGGGCAATGGGAGAAAGAAAGGGGCAGCACCCTGTGTTCTGTTCCCCAAGACCCTTTGCATCTCAGAAATGAGCCTCCCAACAAAAACTGTCTAGTAGAGCCATCTCGGTGGGAGGGCCAGGGCAGCAGAAGGCAGGTGGTGCAGTGAGCACTCCCTAAGTAAGGCTTGCCCTAACTGCCCTGCCCTGCTTTACAAATCCTCGCTCAATCGCTTTCAAACTGAGCAATGTAGACAAGCCCTAACTTCCTAGACTTAACTTACGGGCGGCTGTGAATTTGAGGATGTCATCTTTGACAGTAGTTAGCAAGGATGCTTTAAAAACCAAACTCTCTGTCAGGGAAGTGGAGTCAATTCTGATTCAGGTGGGACTCCGTAGATGGCTGTGACCATGATGAGGCAGTGTGGCAGAGGGCTCTTTAGAACAAGTGCACTTGGGTTCTCTTTTGCTGTTGTTCTCCCCACCCACCCTACATCTAGGAAACTGGGTGAGATTTTTTTTTTTTGTTTAAGATAATACCCAATCCACTGCCCTTATGAAAAGCCCTAATTAGCCAGCGGGGGCGGGCAGAGGCGAAGATGGCAGCTGCCTGCCCATGGGGTACAGCCTCTGGGCTTTCCCAGAGAATGACCCAGATCATCAAAGAGGGAGGGCAGCAGCACAGTGTAAGCAGCAAAAAGGCACAGGGTGACTTGCCAGGTTGTGTGGCACCTCCCATGGGTGTTGACCCCAGAGGAGAACATTCTTATAGGCTTTCTTGGTCCTGATATTCACAGAAGCAGGTCACCAGCCCTTTCTTTGATGGGGCTGCTGGGTGACTTTGAACTGGTCAACTTTACGTTAGCTCTTTAGGGCAAACGGTATGTATCACCTAGGGATGTGTGACA
This sequence comes from Echinops telfairi, assembly GCF_000313985.2. Classification (NCBI taxonomy): domain Eukaryota; kingdom Metazoa; phylum Chordata; class Mammalia; order Afrosoricida; family Tenrecidae; genus Echinops; species Echinops telfairi. Next base: position 14,646,415 of record NW_022109491.1, on the reverse strand, counting down.
CTGCCCCCACCCCCACCCCAACATTCTGCATTATGCAATCATCCTCCATTTTGTGATCTGGTGGGCAGCCAATCCTTTGAAAGGGGAATTTCCTTGGGGATTTGGCCTGCACCCAATATGGATGGATGTTCTTGCAGAGCTCATGCTTTCTGGCCCTCCCATGAAGGTTTGGTCATCCTCTGTCCTCTGATTCCTGGGACTTGAGCCAGCAGCCTGCTGTCCGACCTGCAGATTTTGGATGGATCAGCCTTTATCACCATGTACATCAGGAGAAACCTCCTGGCACACAGATTTGGGACTTTGCAGCCTTCACGATTGCATGAGCCGTTTCCTTGTGATCTATATCTATCTAGATATTTATGAGTGCTTTGCTGGTTGTGCTCCTCTGGAGAACCCAGGCTAAGACTCCCTCCATTCCTTCCCAGATATGCAGTAGACTCATGAACTGCCTGTTGGATACTCAGGGTGCATGGGTTTGGGGTAGAAAGGGATGAGGACCTGAACCTACTGCTGGGTGAGATAGAGACAGAAGGAAGAGAGACCACCTGTGACCCAGGGAGCCAGACCATAGCATATATGATTAAAGAAAGCATGGGAGTGAAGACTTAGCCTTCTTAAGGTCCCAAAACAGGCGTTCAAGGAAGCCCACATAGTCCTCGATGACGGCATTTTCTTCCTTTGATAATGCACGTTCTGTAAGCGAGCCCCTGGACCAAGGGAAACATCGGTTCTGGGATTGGGTTCTCACTTTCCATGTAGAATATATGGTGTGATGCCTGGCCAATGCACCTCAAGGGCAGCTCTCAGCAATCATCACTGGGGCTTCTGAGTAGCTATGATGTTGAACACTTTCAGCAGAGCCTCCAGACACAGGCAGACCTGGAGGAAAGGCCCGGCAGTCTTGTTCACTAAATCAGTCAATGAAACCTCTATGGCTCAAAATAGTCACATCCCATTGAGCACAGGGTCACCATGATGGGTGGCAGTCTCCCCTCTTAGCACATGTCTCCCATTCTTCCTTTCCAAGCAGTCTGGGGATGGGTATGGTGGCCTGCTTCATGGAGGGCTTCCCCGCTGCAGAAACCCACAGGGAGCAGTGGTGACCACAGCTAGAGGGGGCTGCCAAGCCAGTAGGCATTGATGCTGTGGACAGGACTGTGCTTCTCCCAGAAGAGCCAAGGAGCATTTGCTGCTTGCTGTCAGAATGCATTAAGCACAGTGAACCTCCAGGAAGCCTGCACGGACCTGGGAATGCCTCACAGGCATCCTTCCGCCTCGTGGGCTCCAGAGCTCTCGTGACCGTGAACAGATGTCCTTTGAGGCTACAAGCTCAGGCGTGAAATATAACAAATCCAGAGGGAGCCTCCCTCATTAAACACACCCTTCGTGCTGATGGAATCAGAAAGCTTGTTAGTCGCTGGAATCCACCTGCTCAGTTCAATGAAAACTAGCCCATGGGTCAGGGTTTGGGACTCCTCACTTGAGTTCAGTGCACCTTGGCTATGCCATTTGTTAACTAAAACACACTTTGATAAAATGGAAAGACGAAAGACATACCAGAGCTTCAAAAATTAAGGACTCTACTTATTAATGTCCCTGTGACCCAGAGGGGGGAGAAAATCAGTCCCTGGCCACATACGTGCGAAGTGACCTTGCATTTAGGAGAGGAAAAGCCAAGAGTCACCCACTGCAGTAGTTTTAACAATTCAGAGCAGTGACAATGAAGTTCCATTCAGTTGATTCTATAAAGATCCCCAATATGTAATTGTCTTTAACACTGTGGTCAGTTAAGGAAGACCGGCTGGGGGTGCTGGGATGGGTGGAGGCAAATGGCAGACAGTCATCACAGCCTCTCAATCAGAGTCAACATTTTCATAGCCTCACAAGGTGGCAAATGCCACCTCTATGTACTAACATGAGGATCCCTGGTGGCACCGTGGTTACAAGTGGAGCCGATAAGCCCAAGGTCAGCTCTTGGAGACCACCACCCCTCCCATGGGAGAAAGATGAGTCTTCTACTTCTGTAAAGATGTCAG
>NW_022109491.1:14631265-14644136 GCF_000313985.2 Echinops telfairi | reverse complement strand
GAAGAATCTGGAAGAGGTAGAAGGTCAAAGTGAAGGCTCAGGGCTAGGTTTGGAAAGAAGTACCCTTCATGCAGTTGATTGCTAATGGGTTGGAAGTTCAAGTCCACTCAGAAGTACCTCAGTAGAAAGACCTGTCAATTTACTTCCAAATCATCAGCCCCTGAAAACCCTGCATGGATAGTATCCTCCTGCTCTGACACAGCCAAGGTTACCATGAGTCAGAACTGGCCTGACAGCCAATGGTTCACTAAAGAGACCGCAGGCTTACTCAGGATGAAAAGGGAACAACTTTGAGCATCAGGCAGGTCCGCTTTCAAAGCAGCTGTAAAGCAAGGAAACACACCTTCATGCTCCTGAACCCAGGTGCCAGGCAAGTTGGCAATTGGCAGGCATGTGGTCTGAAACAAAGAGGCCCTGGTGGTGCGGCGGGGTCAACTTTGGACTGATAACAACAAGGGCAGTGGTTCAAACCCACCAGCCCTTCTTTGGGAGAAAGATGGTGCAAATGGTTTAACTCCTGGTTACAACCACAAGGTTGCCAGTTCAAGTCCACCAAGAGGAGCTTTGGGAAAAAGACCTGGAGATTTGAAAATCGCAGACCCTGAAACTCCTAGGGAGCGCAGTTCTATTCCGACATGCATAGGATCGTCCAAAGTTGGGGTCTGCCTCATAACAACTGGCTGGATTTTTGAGGCTTTCAAAAAACCCTCCAAACTCACTGCCATCGAGTCAATGCCAACTCATAGCGAACTCCCTGTGGGGTTCAGAGAGTGTAACTGTTGACGGGAGTAGAAAGCCATGTCTTTCTCCCATAGAGAGCCTGATGGTTCCAAACTGCCAAACTTGAGGATCGCAGCCCGATGTGTAACTGATACACCAGGAGGGCTCCTCATCTGGGCCCTTTAGCGATGGCAAATCCAATTCCCTACTTGATGGCAGGCATGTTCACCACCCCTGTCAACAAATTCTGGCCTTGGCTGGATGGGCTCTGTGGCCTCCCTCAGACGAATCCCTCCCTCTGCCTGGACCCCAGCTTCCTGATGTGTAAAATAAGATCCAGGGTTTCCCAAGTGGGTCCTTAAAGTTAGCAGGTGATGACAATAGGCTAGTTCCCAAATGTGAACCCCAAGAGAGGCTGTGCTGCAGTCCTGGAGCGGAGGACGCCATGTAGCCAGCCCTGCGCTAAAAGCAGAGCATCTTGTGATAGCTCCACAAATGACCCACAGGTCAAAGTGCTCAGGGGCCAATGATGAGAAACATTAATCAATTATTATGTCATAAGGATGGTTTGGGAAGTGAAAGCTTTCTAAACCAGTGACTCAGTGGATGGAAGACGTGGGAAGGACGGCAAGGGGTTTGGAGAACACCTGGGTTATACATTCATGAATATTTTAGCCTACCAGTTATCTGGCAGTGTATCTTCATGGCAGTTTGCATGTTGCTATGATTACTGGAAGGTATGCCACCTGGACTTCAAATGCCAGGGTCATCCATGGTTTCACAGGTTTCAAAGACGAGGAAGAAAAGCCTGGTGATTGACTTAGAAAAATTAACCAATGAACACCCTATGGGTGACAAGAGATAGTTGCCCAATACAACTAGGCTCAAAAAATGAGTCTAGTGAAGACCTGGCTATTGGCAGGGCTGGCACAGCCCTGGTCTGCCTTGGCATGGACATGCTGGCAGATGAGTATGGAGCCCGCTTGAAAGAGCCACTCCTCCAGGTGCCCAGGGCGGCTTTCCTGGTGTTCTCACTGTGCCACTGTTTATTTTCACAAGGCACCCAGCTGCTGCGGCGATGATATTTATATCAATAAGTGCTCTATTCATCTGCCGGTTTCAGGGGCTGCTTGCCAGCTGCATATGGCAGCCAACCTCGGGGCACTTCTAAGCCTGATGGTGTGTGTGTGTGTGTGTGTGTGTGTGTGTGTGTGTGTGTATTTGCATTTAGAGAATCAGTTCTCAAAAGCTGTATCAACATCTGGGCCTGAGAGATCCTTCATGCACTTAGGACCCACCCTGGCAGGGGGAGTAATAGCGATGATCATGACCCTTGCTTCTGTATGTCCTTAACTGAGCTTCTAGGTAGCATCTCCTTTGAGCTCCAATTTTGCAAAAAGCAATGCTGGTGACAGAGAACAGCTGCAGATAGGCTGTCAGAGCCTCCACTTCACTCCCGGGTCCTGGGAGCAGACTTCATGGGTGGATGCTTTCAGGCAAAGGAATGGGGTGCCGGTCACTTTGGGCTCTGGAACTCTGCAGACCAGCTTCCATTGCTCAGGTCTTGAAGCTTGGAGCCACTAGCAATTCCTCTTTTCATCTCACACTCTGTCAGGCTCTGTTGTGGGTTCTCCCTTCAAGATACACCCAGAATTCTCTCCCTTACCCTCACCTGGCCCAGAGCTACCATCCCCTATGACCTGGATTCATCCAGCTGCCTCCTCTCTTATCTGTCTCTTCTGCTGTTAGTAATCACCATCTGTTCCTGCATCGACAGTCTAGTCTCAGAAACACAGCCAGAGGGGCCCTTTCTTATAAAGCCAAATCATGTCATTCCCTGCTCAGACACATCCAACGGCTTCCTATTTCTCTCGAAATAAAACTCTAATTTCTCTCCAAGACCTTTGAGGCGTCTATGATCTGGTGGTGTCACGTGTCTGACTTTCGAATGCTCTCCTTGCCCCACGCTCTTGCTCTAGTCACGGGGGCCTCATGGCTGGTCCTTAAATTGGCCACTGTTCACCTGGAGCCCTTATTTCTACCGCTAGGAACGTGTTTGTTGGAGACGATCCCTCAGCACATTTTCTCACCTCCTTCCAGTCGGTGCTGAAATGTTACTTTCCCAATGAGGCCGACTCTGACCTCCTAGAGAAGGTTGCCTCCCACACCCCAGCTCCTCCGGTCTGCATCAGCCTGCCCTCTTATTCCTCTTCAGCTGCAGGAAGCCCACTGCAATTAGTCTATTGGTTCTTGTCAGCCTCCCGCCTTAGGAGCGCTGTGGTGTGGGGAGGTGAGAGTTCAGGGCTTTGGCTGGAAACGTTCCAGCACCACGGACAGCGCCCAGCGGTGAGCTTTGGCTGTGCAAACCCAGGGGCTGAATGGATGACCAGGATCTCATTTGAGAGGCTCCCCTTGAACCCCCACCCCCCAAGCTAACCCGCCCCTCTCTCTGCCCTCCTCTGCCTCCCTCTCCCAGATCCTCTTCCTACCCGCCTTCTTCTCTTCCTCCTGCCTCCCCATCTTGGACAATTCCACCCTGGACATCGAGAGACTTGGCCACCATCCATCCACTTCGTGTCGCCTACCACAGCAGACTGCTCCCTGGCCCTTGCACACTCCATCTCTGGAAACACCGTCACTCTCAGCTCCCACCCCCACCCCCCGCCCCCATTCCCTTGCCTCTGACCACTTCCCCTGTTCAGGATGTTACCTTTATTTTCTGCACCTTCCCAGCGTGCTTCTCCCCAACCTCCGGGCTTCCAGGCTTGTCTTCTGGTCCCTCTCTGGTCCCTGGACTTAACTTCCTCATCAGAAATCCGGCCTTGCTCTGCCTCACAGACTCTCTGGGCTCTCTCCTCCCTGGGCAGTGAACGCTTTCTAATCCACCTTCTCAGAGCCCCAGGGGTTCCACCATGGCAGCGGGAATGACAGACTCACCCAAGGGTACCACAAGGGAATCCCCAGACCCTCAACACCTACGGCAACACCAGCAGCTCTTGATTATGGGTGCTTCCAATGGTTGGCTTTGCTGGAAGCTTTTTCTTGAAGAAAGGACTCGGTTGCTTCAAAAATGGAAGCTTGAGGCTTACCATGCTACAGGACTGGCCCGGCTCCTTAGCTTGGCATAGCGGGGGTAGGAGGGGGAGTGGGGGGGGGGAAGAACTGCAGGCGGTGTCCTGCTGCCTCTGCTAGCCTCCCCACCTTCTCCCCCTCTTTATAAACCCAAGGCCCAGCCACAGGGATCCCAAAGCTGATCTGCGAACAAGCCCGCACATGCTCACCCCTCCTTGCCTTCGGCCCTGATGTTCCCTCCGCCTCTTCCCCGTTGTCATATCCCTTCTTCAAGCCCAAAGTCACCTTGGTTTTGAAGTCTTCGCTCACCCTCTGGGCAGAATTAATTGCTCCCTGCTCCCAGCCAGCACAGCACTTTGCCGCTGACCTCTATTATAGCACGAGGTTGGCACCATTTGCTCATCTGTCTCTAGCCAGACTGTGGGCTCCAGGAAGGCCAAGACGAAGGCTCAGAGGTTCTTTTCTTCCTGGACAAGCCCTGCACGCGGCTGGGCTCACATGGTGCTGTGCTGGGTTACTCTGCCTTCCCTCCAAGTCAGGCAAAGGTCAGTCTTGCCTCCTCCAATTTGGAATGGCTGCCCAGCCAGCGGGTGTGGCCTCCAGGAGCTGTCCTGGATCAGGGACTATTTGAGTATGTGGGGGGGGGGGAATGTTATGGCCATGGGATGCTGGGGTGGGCAGATCCAGAGTGGCCAAGGCATGAAGCCTGCAGGTGTGGGAAGGCTGCCCAGGAGGAAGCCACAGTCAGAGGATAAAGGATCTGAGGTTGGCTCCAGGCTCTGTCAGTGCAGGTGGCACTGCAGAGGGGCAGGGCTGGTGGGAGTGGCAGGTATCAGGTGTTCTTCGGGGGGCGGGTGGGGGGGTGTACAGGGTTGGGGAGGCAGACCATTGGCTCGGCAGTGCCTGGGGGATGGACTAAGTAAGTCTGGCCCCGAGGGAAGCTGGGGAAAGCCCATAGGAAGGAGGGTCCTGGCTGGAACTGGGAGGGCCTGAACCACAGGGCCTGGTGAGCAGCCGAGTGGGCAGGTTTGGGGATCCACTCTAGGTGGTACCCACTGCCCAGGGGACGCCAGCCGAAGCAGCATTGCCATGGCCCTCAAGGGTACTTCCCCCCCCACATCTAGGGCGCAGCTCATCTGACGCGCCCAAGGCGCGCGCTGCTCCTACCTGTGCAGTGTCCATCTCGTTCAGCATCACCACGGACGAGCAGTTATAATCAAACACCAGCCTCCAGAAGTCCGCCACCGTGTTAGGGAGAGGGTGCTGGGTGACCACAAAGGCCGCGGGCTGCTTGTGGCTCTGACAAAACAACGGCACAGGCTTGGTCACACGCACAGCGGACAGTGCTGCCCTGCCAGTCAGGAGGCTGAATGGCTTTGCCCAACAGATGACATAAAGCCCTTTTCCCTATCCTCCTCTCCCTGCAACCTGGCCCCAACTTCTCACAATGGATCCGCTCGTCTCCAAAAGAAGGCATTTCATTAGGGAAGTGCCACTTGGGTGGGGATTAACCAAATAAAGTATTTATGTCCTGAAACTCAACAAACAATAATCATTAAGGTATGCGGTGAAAGCCTCCCCCTTGCAGATGAACTCTCCGCCAGCCACGGCACCTCCTCAATGCCAGGGCTCCCCTGAGTCCCTAAGCCCACAGGGAGGGTGGGGGCAGGCCCTCACATGGCAGAGAGCTTAATCCAGTTCCAAGGCTGGGACTAGGGCTTAGTTGGCATAGGTAGTCACTGCAGCCTGTGAGGCAAGTGGGCTGTGAAACATGCCCATCTTTTTAAGTCAAGCAGATTGGGGTTCAAATCTTGGTACTGCCAGTTGGTAGCTATGAGTCATTCACCCATTCACCCATTCATTCATTCACTCACTCAAGCATCATTTAGAGAGCGTTGAGCATGTGTGTGCACGTGCATATGTGTTGAGCTAAACACCATGTTACTAGTTCTCTCCAAAGCTCAGGTTCCCCCTCTGTAAAACAGGAATCATAACCCCCAAAGGTTGGTTGCTGCCCAGGCTCAGTGAGACTGACATGGGCAGATGTTGGCAAGGATGAGGCAGACGCTGAGCCCACTGGCAGCAGGAGCTGGCTCCGCTTAGTTCTGCATCTTTGGCAGCCAACATTTGAGCCAGCACACAAGAGACACTTGGTGCCAGCCCAGCACATAGATGAATGCATTCAGTCCCATTGTACAGATGGGGAAACGGAGGCCCGGAACAAACAGAGCATGTGCATCTGGACTACATCACACTGCCCGGCGAGCAGGCATCTGGAGAGACTGGGGGAGCTTCTTCCATTCTCGAAGTGCTCTGTGAAACCCAAGAAACACCCCCACGATCCCCACAAGCTGCCTTTGGAGATAATTCCCATGGGACTCCACAGTGGAGCCACAAGCCAGTGGGAAGATGGAAATGGAAAACAGGGCTAGGCTAGGGTGGGGAGGGGAGAGAGGCTTGTCCATCTAAACCAAGAGCAGACCCTTGCAAAAGATAGGGATTTGGCTGGGGCCAGGGATGTCGCCCACCATGTACTGGGCCTTGTCCTCTGAGCATCGTGTCCTCTCCAGTGGGAAGGTCAGGGGAGCACGCAGAACAGGCCACCCAGTTTCCGTGAAAACAACTCTCTCAATGCAGAAAGCATGGTCTTTCTACCATTTCTAGACATGGCAACCATTCGAGGCATTCAGAGTCCACAGAATTGAGGTTCAGAGCCTCAGCTCCATCCTTTCTAAGCTACTTGACCTTGGGCAAATCCTGGAAATACAATGGCCCTCAGTGTCTCATCTGGAAAAATGGGGATCATAATAGCCAAATGCAAAATGAGACCGGATAAGTCCAGAGCCTGACCTGGCACCCCCCCACCACTCTGTGAATGCTGGTTTTCATTCCCTTCTCCCGTCTCTGTGATAAATGCTTTATTAGGCCAGCACGCCTGACAGAGCCTTATCTGAAAATATGTTCAAGATCCGTGCTCCTGCCGGGTTTCAGGGATCAGCTGGCAATCCATTTCATGGATAACATCATCCTTTACCAGGGGAAACATTAAAAATTAACCCAGAGGACTTCATATTTTTCTGCTAGGAGCAAAGCTGCTATGGTTACCAGAAAATGCACAGACTGCGCTGGAATACAGATAAGGACTTTTTACTTATTTATTTATTTGTGTGGGAAAGGCAAAGGGACCCCCGTGAAGGCTCACAGGAGAAATGCCCTGGGCACAAAGAGAATACAATCAACACCGGAGCTTGGCAGAAGGCATCTGACTGCAGGCGGCATCTAACCTACTAAGGAGAGGCCAGGAGCACATCTGATTCTTGCTTGGCCACAGACGGCAGGAAGCAGGAGTCGGGACAAGAGGAAGACAGAGCCAGGAAGAGGCTGGGTACATTTCCCACCCCCATCTCCTCTCCCTCCTTCACATAGGTACACACATACACACACTCTCTCTCTCTTCCTATTGACCTCGGCAGATTCTGAGCGAACGCCAATTGTGTCTTCCCACTTCTGGAGATTGGATGTGGCTAAAACAGGACTCCTCGCTTCTGGGCCCCGTGCCAGGGTTTTCATGGAGGACTAGCTAGCAATGCTGTTTGTGTCCTCTCTGTCTTTCTGACCTAAGAGCTGTGGGGAGAAAGCTCAGGAGAATCAGAGGCCAGAGAGGCCGTTGGTCTTGGCCCCAGAAGAGAGCACTCTGTCTCGGAGGAGATGGAAGAGCCGTGGGAACTGGAATGACGTGACGTGAGACCTGGATGGGAGTGTTCCTCTATTAGGGCAACAGTGTTCTCAGTCTTGAGTCAGGAGACAAGGAGTCTGGGTCTGATGGGTCAAGCTAAGTGTGGGGAGGCCCAAGGAGTGAGTTCTAGACTGTGATCCAGCAATCCTGGGTGTCCGCTCTGCCACTAGTTCACTGGGTGGCTTGAGCAAGTCTCTTTCCCTCTCTGGGTACAATCCTTTGCTGTAAAGTATCTGGATGAGACTAACTGTCCAGCTACCCACATATCTACATCAACGAGGTAGAGGCGTGCTTAGTGGAAGTCACTGGTAGACCCGGGGGAGATGCACAAAAGTCAGGAACATGGATTTTTTTGGGGGGGGGCAGAGACATGGCCCCAGCCCCCAATGGGTAGGGGTAGAAGTGTTTATATTGGGCCTGATGTGGAGGTGGGCTCCAGGGGAAGGAAAAGGAGACAGTGCCCCTAACAGCAAAGGCAAGGCTTCACGGGCCCTTTGTTGTCTTCTCTCACTTGTCCAATAGCCATGCACTGGGCACCTACTAGGTGCCCTCTTTTTCTTAAGGGGAGTTCTCTGGGAACACCAAGGGGAGACCCCATGCCTGCGCCATCTTTGTGTTCTCAGGGCCAGGGTTGTGGCATGCTATAGAGGGTATTACCTGAACTGAACTTTTGGGCAAGAGTGGGCTGTGTGGGAGATGAGAAGGGGCTGTGGCAGACCCAAGGCCTCATCTTTTCACCTATTCTTTCCAGGCCGTTACGTAAGCAAAGATGGGAGCTCGGCTTGAATCCAGATTTGGACCAGGGCCTTTAGTGGGAGCAAAGGCCCTTGGGCGTGGGCTTGGAGAGCACCGCAGAATCAAATACAAGGGGAGGCTGATGACTGCAGGGGCAATCAGGGCCTGGGGACCAGAAGCCCGTCCCTGGAATGCCAGCTGGCGGGTCCCCTGCCAGGGTTCTACTTACATCCATCAGGGTTGCATTGATATAGTTGCTGGATTCTCCATCCACCGAGATGAGGAAGGGCAGGCAGCGGTCCAGAGGTAGGACGTCCATACTCCGATTCTTATCGTGGTTCCGGGGCAGGAGGCCAATGCTGCAGTCCTCAGGCCGGACCCGGGGGGTCACAATGTTGAGGGTCTATGAGGCACAAGAACAGAGAGCAGGTACTGATCAGATGGCTGCTCTTGAACAGAGGATGCTGTGGTTTTCCAAACTCAGCCCTAAGTCCCTTATCTCCACCCTCCCAGCTTGGCTTTCCGGTCCCTTTCCCAGGACACCTGCCCAGATCTCCCACCTCTTCTGCAGTAATAGTTGACAGTCCCCTGTGAGCCTTGGACAGGGACTGTGTAACACCCCCCCCCCAGAGGTCCAGCAGTGGGGACAGTGTGTCTATACACAGGCACACCCAGCTCCCAGTACTGGCAAATGATGTGAGTCCAGTTATTCAACAACTTGACCAGGGTTCTATAAAGGCTGAGTGGTCAGGAGGTCACAGCATAGGCACTGGGGGTGGATCATCCCTAATGAGTATGAAACCCCATTTAGAGCACCTTGGGTTGTAGGAAAAGAGCTCTCCCAGCATGCCTTCCGGAGAGAAAGCTGTTTGAAGGTGGAAGCGTGCTTGGCTTCTCAGAAGAGACAAGAGATCTGCACAGGTCAAGCTCGATGGGTCTGGAAATTCACAGAGCAAGCTTGCAAGTTTGCAGAGAGAGACGAACTTCTGCCGCCAATAGAGGGGATGCTATGTGCAGCCACCCTGGGTCTTGCTTCTCCACTCTTCCCTCACTCAACACTCTGCTTCTACTCCAAACCAATTAAGACTATTTGTGTGACGGGTCACTAAGGTATCAGCCTGGCTGGGCTATCATTTCAAGCAACCATGGACCTAGCATCGTTCCCTCTGCCTGGCTCCCCAGAGCCAGCTTCCTTCACGCTGCCAGGTTTTCAGGTTCTGTTTGCCAGGTGTGACCTTAGCATTGTCCTTGGGACAGAGCTCGACTCTGGCTTTGCCTTTCCTAGTGGTCTCTCAGACCAAAGCTGCCACAACTGGGGCTCTATCAGCCCCAAGCTATGGAGGTGCCGTGCCTGGGCTGTGTTCCAGAATGATACTTCTCTAAGTTCAGTGTGTGTACAACCCACCCCCCAGAGATCTCATTAAATTGCAGATTCTTATTCAGCTGGAACCCCCAAGATCTGGCATTTCCTATAAGCTCCCAGGTGGTATTGATGCTGCCAGTTTCTGGTCCGCACTTTGTGCAGCGAGGGCCTAGAACACATTCCAATTGTACAGAAGGTGCTGAGCAACCCCGAGCCCACCCAGGGATGGAGGAGCTCACAATCACACCTGTGGGCATACACTTGTCTCCCTCCACAGCCCCGACCCGAATTCAATCAGACCTCAGTTCAGAGACATACAGAGTCAGAGTTAAAAACAAATGCCAGCAATCGCTGAGCGATGGGTTAATGGTTGCTCGTGGCTGTGCGTGTTCTGTTGCGGCCTTCATTCTGCAGCTGCCTAGAGCCGCCGGTGCTGAGAGCACGTCGACGTGTCAGCTCTCAACAGGAAGGGTCTCCACGTGTGCTCTGCGCCACGGGAGCTGGCTGGGCCAAAGCCTGAGGGTGGGTCATACCTGAAATTCATCTTTGATTTGGCTGGAGTTGGTCTGGGGGTCCAGCCTGCTGATATTGTAGTAGAGTGAGCGGAACTCACACACGGGGATGGCAGTGTTGCCACACAAACACGCTTCCAGGATGGCATCGTGCACAAACACATACTGCTCCTGCAAAGCCCAGGAAAGAGGGGATTGTGGGTCAGAGTAGCGATCTGGGAGCTGGCTGTCCACATGTAAGTCCCTGTCTATGAAGGATGGCAGGTCAGTATGGTTAGAGAGTCCTTGCCCTCTGCCCTGGAGGACGAGTTTCCACGTTTCATAGAGGTCACCTGAACTATGTGCTTCTTGGATAAGGTTGTCTACCTACATAAAAAATGAGGTATTCCTGGGCATATAGGAACGGGCCCTAGTGCCCTGGCCAAAGGCCCTCGCCTTCCACCTTTCCCTGCTGCAGATGGTGTCCTGCAGATACCTGAGATTCTTTGCATAAGGCTTGCGTTCTGGTCCCAGGAGCACACCAGGGCTGTGCGCAGGGTATTAACAGGCCAAAGGAATCATTGATCTTGCAAGTGGCCCTCAGCCAAGGACACAGGGCAAGTTGCAGGATAGATGCCTCGTCTCTCTGTCCCCTTAGGTGGGATAACTTGCAGGTACATGTTCCATGCGCCCTTCCAGAATTTTCCATTGAGACTGAGCTCTGAGTTTGGACCATGGGAAACAGCTGGGTCCAGCACCCGCTACTGATCTCCTTCCTTTCTCTCCCCCACTTTCTGCCTCCCTGAACAGTATGTCTTGGGATCACATCCTATCCAAACGACTGACACGCCAATCTTTGTCTTAGGGTCTACTCCCAGGAGAAAGGAAAAACAAAGCAAAAAACCCCACAGCCTTCTGCATCCTTCCCCATCTCCCCATCTCTGATCTTTGCACATGCTCACCTCTTTCTCTGGAACCTGACTACCCTTTTGCGATGCCTTCAGTGTCTCCTTCCCTCCAGAAAGTCTCTCGATCCACCAGGGGGAAGGGGTTGCTTTGTCTTTAGGTGTGCTGTGTGACCTCTTCCTGTAGGACTTGGCTCCTGTCTCTATGGCAAGTGCCAAACCAACACCTCTCCTGTCCCTCGGGTCGTGTGCACTATTTCCAGAATATCATTTTCCCTGGAAACCCCAGCAGCTACCTTAGGGTTGGACACCTAGTAAGTACTCAATAACATTTGTGATGGAATGTCTCCGTGCAGTGACTGAAGTGATTTGGGGACACAAAGGAAGTGTTCCGTGAATTCCCTAGCCTTCCCCCCCACTCTATCTCCTTTTCTTTGTCTAGGACAGGAATACTAGTCCAAGAGTTCCTGAAAGTCACCATCTAGTCTTCTGCCTGGGTGCCCTCAGCACTGGGGCACTCACTGCCTTTCATCACTGGTTCTCCTGGTTGGTGGGGGGTTTCTACGGGTGGTGTCACCATAGCAATGCTGTCTATCCCCTTTCCCCCATACCAAGTTCTATCTTCGGCATGGGTCTCTGATCTGCCATTCTGCTCCTTGACCAGGGCCGCAACTGGACGGCCAACTTGGTCCGCCCAGGCCTCACCTCGGTCTGCACCAGGTTGACCCTCTGGGCCCGCAGCTCGCGCACACAGTTGAAGATGTCTACCACCCCTTCGTTCTCTGCCATGTCGAGCATGGTGTCAATGGCGATGAAGCAGCCAGTCCTCCCGGCTCCAGCGCTGGAAGAGAAGGTCCGTCCGGTTGGTGGGAGGAGAGCTTCTAGGAGGGCCTTCACCCAGGGAATAGAGTAGTAATCCTTGCCTCTGGGGGTTATTTTTATTAAGACTTACTTATTTTGTTGGTACTTATATAATAAGCACTTAGTATGTACAGTGTGCCAGCCATGGTCCTAAGTGCTTTACAGAACATGACTTAATTTAATTCTCCTGGCAATCCCACAAGGTGGTTGTGAGATTCCCCATGTGGGAAAGTGGAGGCACAGAGAGCTTTTCTTGCCCAAGGTCACCCAGCTGGTAAGTGGCAGAACTGGGGCTTTGACCCAAATGGTCTAGTTCCAGAGGCTGGCCTCTCAGCTACTCCTTCAATATGTTCATGACACATAATGCATACGTGGACAATAGTTATGCAGGCAGGTTTCTTGTTTGATGGACAAAGATAATCTGTCTGCAGGGTGTAGGGAATAGACAACATACTATCTGTATAATGTAACAGCATGGTGCCTGGCATCCTGGAGATGCTTGGCAAACATGTTTTTCCTCCCTCCATCATTTCCTTTCTCTTTTCCTGTCTCTGTAAAGCCGTGGAGCTGATGACTGGGGGCAAGGTAAGATCGGCCAGAGAGAGCAGAGAGATGGTTATTGGGAAGCTAGAAATCAGAGCCTTCTGGAAGTGCCTTCCTCAGCTCTCACTGTTCAGACACTGACAGAACTCCTTAGACCATTCTAGAGACGGCCACCATTACAGAGATGCCGAACCAAGGCGGAGAAGTGGGATAGGTAGAAAAGAACCCAATGAAGGCAGCGTTGTAGGCAGCTGAGATAACACAAGTTCAATGAGGCCAAGCAACTTATTGGTTTCTAGAGCTGGAATCCTGGAATTCATGTGCACAGTCATGAGACTGGCTCAACCTGCACCCGTGGCCCTGGAATCCTAGCTCAGCATCAGCATCACCACACAGGAACAAGCGGAAGTTCTGAGACACGTAGTGTCGGTAGCAAGTCTCCTGA
>NW_022109491.1:14628848-14630584 GCF_000313985.2 Echinops telfairi | reverse complement strand
GGTGGGGGGGGGGGGTGGACTGAATACGGGAGGTCTCAACATCTAACAGGGAGGACAATGAACCATTCATTCACCCCTTCTCCCAAGGCTCCTCCTTCAAACGTTTTAGAGGAATGAATCAGCTTGACTTGGTTGTGAATTTTGGATCTACCACCAGTGAACAGTTGTTTGGCCTCTGTGAACCTGTCTTCTCATAGAGGCAAGGATGCTGGGACTTTGTCTCATGTACTTGAGCTAGATTGTCAGACGAGACCAGTCACTGTGGAGTGATAGCATGCTGGGTGAAGTAGAGGGTCAGCAAAAAGAGGAAGACCCTCAGCCAGATGAATGGTCCTCGTGGCTACAACATTGGGCTCAAACATAACAACTGTGCAGGGTCAGGCAGGGCTTGGCTCTGTTGTGCTTGAAGCATTTGCTGATGAGGATCAAGGATTGCAGCCCTCAGTATGGACTACTTAATGCAAAGAAAACAAAAATCCTGACAACCGGACCATTGGCAACATGATAAAAGGAGAAAAGATTGAAGGTGTCAAAGTTTTCATTTTGCTCAGCTCCTCAATCAATGCCCAGAGAAGCAGCAGTCAAGAGATCAAATGACTCACTGCATTAGGTCAATCTGCTGCGCAACTCCTTTGTAGAGCATTGAAAGGCAAGGATGTTGCTTTGAGGACTAAGGCATGCCTGAGTCAAGCCACAGTATTTTCGTTCACCTCGTATGCATGTGAAAATTGGACATTGAGTAAAAAAGATGGAAGCAGAATCCACGCACTTGAATGATGGTGCTGGTGAAGCACATTGGAAATTCCTGGGCCGCCAAAAAACCCAAGAAGTCTGTCTTAGAAGAAGTGCAGCCAGGAGGCTCCTGAGGGGAAAGAAGGGCAAGACTTTATCTCATGTGCTTTAGACATGTTGTCAGGAGCGACCAGGCCTGGGAGAAGGGCACCATGCTTGGTAAAGTAGACGGGCACTGCAAAAGAGGAAAGCCCTGGGCCAGATGGAGTGACACAGAGGCTGTACCAATGGGCTCAAACATAAGAACAATTGTAAGAAGGGTCCAGGGTCAGGCAGGGCTGGGTGTGTTGTGGGAACAGTTGCTATGAGTGGAACTGACTCAGCGCACCTCACAGCACGAACAGCATGTCTAACACGCCTCCCTTCCGGTGGACATTGAGCTACGCGATATTATATTTCTGAATTGTATGATAGTTAAGCATATAACATTTGGGGTCAGCCTTCCTGGGATCAAATCACGGCTCTATCACTTACTAGTGGTATAACCTTGGGTAAAAGACTTAGATTATCTGCATTTCCATACCTGGATCCATAAAATGATGCTGATCATAATACCCGTATTTTATAGCATTAGTGGCAAAATACACAAAAGTTTCACATGATTGTGTCTTAAAAGCATAATGCATGTAAATAGCTTAGCCCTTTGGTGCCTGGAGACATAGAACATTCTTAATAAATGGTTGCCACTAATATTCCATAAATATTTATTGAGCACCTATTATGCATTGGGATTTTGGGATTAGGAGTGGGAATCTGAAGATGAGTAAGCCATGGTACCCATACTAAAGGATTAATAGTCTAGGGAGTTGAGCAACATTAGGGAATAGTGAGTAATAATATTTTAAGTGCTTATTATATGTTAGGAATTCTCTTACACACTTAGTATATGTTAGCCGGCCCACTGAATCTTCGGAATAGACCCAGGAGTGGGTACACCTCTTCCC
>NW_022109491.1:14626823-14628064 GCF_000313985.2 Echinops telfairi | reverse complement strand
CATGTGAAGGGAAGCAGGCTAAAGAGCCCGCTCGGCCACAGTACCTGGGCATGGCCCTGCCAACGACCTGCCTCCTCAGTAGTTCCGTCCTCCCGCCTGCCCACTGGGAATCACCCTCAGGCCCAGCTCTAAGGCTGAGTGAGAAGTGCAGGCGGCAGGGGTGGCAGACACTGTCCTGTCTCTCTAGTGCCCTAGTGCTGTACGCCTTTTCTCCACATGCAGATTGCTTTAATGAATGAATGCATCAGGGTTGGGGGGCAAGGGAGGGGGAAGCTTTACCCCATTGCATCTTCTGTGAAGAAATCACTTATGTGATCCAAGAACAGGAGAAAACGTGTATCAAAATTGTCAGCCCTAATTGAAGTCCAGCAGTCTCATGTGTAATCGTTGAATTCCTTATGGCACCGATCTATTGTCTGTTCACATCAGTTCTGGAATGATAGTCCCCATGCAGGCTCATGCTTGTCCTGTCTTTAAATGGACTTGCCAGTGCTGGATCACTGTTCTCAGGCCCTGAGCCCAGGATCTCCTTGGAAAGGGTGGCCCCAGGGCTTCTGGCTTGGAATCCATTAAGGCAAAGAGTCCAGGTGGCAGGACGGGCAGGGAGGAGGGGGCTCACCTGCAGTGGACGACAATGGGCCCGGCTTCGGGAGGGTTGAGGAACTTGACCTGGCGGACGAAGCCCAGGAGGCCGGTGGCGTAGCAAGGGACCCCGTGGTCCGGCCAGCTGGTGAAGTGGAAGAGGCGGAGCTCTCGGATCTCGTGGTAGCCTTTCTGAAGAGAGAGAGAGCCTCTGTCCTCGCTGTTGCTGCACGCCCCTCCCCGCACACCCTGCCCAGGCCTGTAGGGAGCCCCCTCTGCCAGGGAGGACGGTCCCTCTGGGGTTGGCAGGCGGTGCGGGGCAGAGAGAGTCTGAGCACGAGCTGAGGTGGGACCCTGAGTGCTGGCCTTCTCAGTGCCTTTGCTGCCTGCGTCCCAAGTCCTCGCAAGGGCAGTGCAACACACCCAGCGAGTCCCAGACCCACCTGCCCTACAGGCCCTCTTCTCTGCTCTGACAGGGGCTGCAAGGAACCGGACTCAGCAGAAGCGGCCAAAAGAAGCACTGGTCTCACAAACCAAGCTACACTGTTTCTGGGGAACACGAGGCCTTGTGGTGCCTGAGAGCTGGAACCCTCCACTGTCCCAGCATGTCTAGTCAGTCCCCAGGGCTTCTGCACTGTAAAAATGGGAGCGGCCCTCGC
>NW_022109491.1:14623096-14625071 GCF_000313985.2 Echinops telfairi | reverse complement strand
CATCTGGGTCAGCTAGCACTCAATGCCTGCCATGGGCCTTAGACGCATCAATGATCTCAATTTGCTTGGGACGAGGGGGTATCCCACAACACGGAGCACTGGGCGTTTCAACCGGGATAGTGTGGGAAAACCAGGAGAACTAGTTACCTTCATGAGGGCACTGAAGGTCCTTCACACTTGGACGGAGTCTGTGTACAGTCCCATTCCAAAGCCCCTAATGGGGTCAGGCCTCTCCAGCTAAGAACACACGCAGAGCTCCCCCTGACCCATCACGGTGCCCCATCGCTCCATCTCCTCCATGCATCACCAAGGGCTCAGACTGCCTCAAGGCCATGCACACTCAGCCCGGGGCAGGGCCAGAGCCCTGTGGAGCGGCTGCTGCAGGAGCCCAGGCTGGGGAGAATAAAGCCCTGGATTACAGACGTGATGGACAAGCTGGAGTGGAAGCGGAGGACACTTGGACTTTTCCACTCCAGCCTCCAACACATCTCAGCCCTTGGAAGCTCATATTAGAGCCCTCACGCACCCCCTCCCCCCTACGCTGTGTCTCCCTATCAAGGATTCTCTCTCCCTGATGGGACTGTGCTTTCTTCCAGAGCAAACGGGTTCTGTTTATCTCCGGGTCTTTGGCTCAGACACCGATTGTGAGCTTGTTACTCGTGAAGGGTTTGCTGAGTGCCTGCCTGAGAGCCTTGGGAGCAGCTGGCTAAGTCAAGTTAGTCACAGAAGCCGCCGGGGTTGTCTAAGGACTGCTCCCAATGGGTAACATCTTCCTTTGTAATTTTTCTAAGGGAAATAAAAAGGCAACCCCTCAAAAGACTAGAATTCTTTCATGCGCTGTACTGGCTGCAGTTCCACCAGCCTTCCCAGCTCCGGGGTAGGGACCCATGAACCATCATGAACCATCATGCCCTCTCATTGGCCACGTACCTTTGTGGTCCATGCCATTGGTGTCCCACCCACCCGGTCCTCTTTCCTGGGCTGGTGCCCCCCAGCTGTTGCTGCTGGGGTATTGGCTACTAGTAGATCACAGTTACCCTCTTCATGGAAGCTACCCTGAACTGGAGCCTGAGGTGAGCCATAATCAACAGATGTATTGATACAGGACACAGAAGCCTCACCTCACCTCTCCTCAAAATAAAACAAACACAAAAGCCTCACTGCCCGAGAGTCAATTCTGACTCAGGGTAGCGCTACAGAACAGGGTAGAACAACCCCATGTGCGTGCCTGAGACTATAACCTTTTCCAGGAGTAGAAAGTCTCATCTTTCTCCCTCAGAGTGGCTGGTGGTTTTGAACTGCTGACCTTTCAGGCCGCAGCCCAACACTTAACCACAAAGCCAACAGGGCTCCTTCTCTACTCTATGGTGTAATTTCTATTCTAGAGGCCACTGTGTATCTGGCCAAGGCTGGACTTTACTTTGGGATTCTTCCTGCATACCTCTCTCTGTCAAGTTGCTCTCTGACACACCATGTGCCCCAAATCCTTGTCTCAAGCTCTGCCTGTAAGAAGTTGACCTAAGACAACACCCATCTGTCTGATTGTCCAGGTGGGTGAACAGTTTTCATTCTTTTTAAGGTGAGAGCCCACTTGTCTGCTGGTGACTGCTAAGCCTGCGGTCTGAGGCTTTGGACAAGCATAAGTGGGGTGGGAAAGGAGTTGCCAGGACCCAACAGTGGACTCTGTTTTGGCCCTAAACTCCAAGGGCACAGTACTTGCCTAAACTCCAAGGGCACAGTTCTGGAAGCCTTTAAATTCCCAGTGCTCTCATGTCTGCACGTCTGTGGGCACTTGGCCATTTAATTGGGATGCTTTTAGAAAATGCCAAGGATAGTGTCGTGGAAGGGACAATGGCTTTGGAGTCAGGGACCGAAGTTCTACTACCTAGCAGATCAACTCTGGACAAATGACTTAACCTCTCTTTGCCTCCGTTTCTTCATTTTTAACACAGGGGTATTCCTCTACTTCCTGGTG
>NW_022109491.1:14620479-14622279 GCF_000313985.2 Echinops telfairi | reverse complement strand
GAGAGACAGAGAGAGAGAGAGAGACAGAGAGAGAAGGGAGGTCCTGTGTAGTAAAGGATGTTCAGTAACATCCCTGGTCTCTGTCTACTAGATGTCCTATGTCAACCCTCCCCACCTCCCCCACTCCCACCACCAAGTTGGGCCAGTCAAAAATGTCTCCAGACATTGCTAGGGGACACCACCCTCCCTGGTTAAGGACCACTGGCTTAGAACATGTGGAAATCTTCCCCCGCCGCTTGCCGGACTTTGTCATTAATTATCGTTGTTGGGTGCTGTCAAGGCGGTTCTGCCGCAGAGGGATCTATATGCACCATAGAAAGATTCACCGCCTGGCCTGGGCCATCCTCCCAACTGTTCTTATGTTTGAGCTCGCTGCTGCAGCCACTGGGTAGGAAGAGACTCATTGACAATGGGTAATGGGTGGGAACTGGGGGCTTGGAGGGAACAGGATGGAAGGTGCTGGACCCATGGGAAGACTGCAAACCTTCTGTCCTTGCATAGAGTAGTCCCTCAGTAGCCATGGGCTCCGGAATGAACAACCTGGCCCTCCTGCTGGACCACAGCCCACAACCATGCAGACACTTACCTTCTGGACTGTGAAGGTTCGTATGATGTATTCTGCCAGGGGCTCTGTTTCAATCAGGGTGACTTTAATGTCTCCGTAGACCTCAGTGTCGTCAGGCCAGTACCGCACACACTTCACCTGTGGCCAAGTGAGAGACGGAGAAAGGATGGAGGCGAGAGATGGGGCTGAATGACCAGGTAGCTGAGTGTGACTAGCCACCTCACCTGGACCTCCCCATTCCAATAAACCCCAGGGTGACTTTGCTGGAATGTCCATACCAGGCTGTCTCAGCCAGCCAGGAATCAGCCAACGGTCCAAAGCCCAGCTCACTCCCAAGAGGAATTGAAGCCATGAGACTTAATGCTAGTACTGTCTTTAGCCAGGGTCCTTATCATTTTCCATCTGTGACATTAAGTGATCAACTAGAACTAGGTGCTCTCGGCAGGTCTCATTATACCCATTTGACAGATGACAATAATACTGAAGGTGGGAGGTGGGGGGACTTGTCCAAGGTCCCAGAGCCAGCTTTCTACCTCTGGCCTGAGTCCTCTTTCAGATTGGCGCATGTGAGCGTCTTCAGCTGAGCAGAGATTGGAATAAAAGACGGGGGTAAAGAGAGCAGGCAGAAGCCGAAGTGGCCAGGAAGGGGCATTCTTAAGAGGTGGGAGCTGGGGAGTAGGAGGAGAAAGGTTCGTAGTAGGGAAGGAGGATGGAAGGTCCAGGGTCAAGGGGAAGCCTTGGCAACTCCTCTGCCCCTGCCAGTCAGCCAGATGCTATGAACATCCCACCTTTCACTCACTAAGGCACACTCCGCAGGAGGAAAAGGAGACCTTGATTACCCCTTAAAAGAACAAAAGCATTACCATTCCGGGGGATGGCGCTCGGCCTACAGTGGCGTTTCCCACAGAGTGTTCCGCTGGGTGCTAATCGGTGTTAGGTCAAAACAGGAAACAAAACAAACAGAAAACAGGTTTTGTGGTCAAATGAGTTTGGGAAATGCTGTGGATTAAACAGTTACACAGAACCTTGCCTTGGACCGCGCAGCTCCTTTGAACGTGCTAACGCTAATGAATGTGATTCAGGGCTCTCCGAAAGGGGCACAGCGCCTACAGCATTTCCCAAACGTATTTAACCATGGAACCCTCTTCTCGCTAAGCCTCCTGCAGAGTAGCATCCCATGGAACCCACTTTGGGAAACACTGCTATGGCACCGTCAGCTTTGGTGGTCCAGAAAA